>NC_058084.1:289374270-289684403 GCF_014858855.1 Bufo gargarizans | reverse complement strand
GAGCGAACTCGAACTGTATAGTTCGGGTTCGTACCGAATTTTGGGGTGTCCGTGACACGGACCCGAACCCGGACATTTTCGTAAAAGTCCGGGTTCGGGTTCGGTGTTCGTCGCTTTCTTGGCGCTTTTGTGACGCTTTCTTGGCGCTTTTTGAAAGGCTGCAAAGCAGCCAATCAACAAGCGTCATACTACTTGCCCCAAGAGGCCATCACAGCCATGCCTACTATTGGCATGGCTGTGATTGGCCAGAGCACCATGTGACCCAGCCTCTATTTAAGCTGGAGTCACATAGCGCCGCCCGTCACTCTGCTCTGATTAGCGTAGGGAGAGGTTGCGGCCTGCGACAGTAGGGCGAGATTAGGCAGATTAACTCCTCCAAAGGACTTGATTAACTGATCGATCTGCAGCTGTGGATCATTGAGCTGCTGATCCTCAATTGCTCACTGTTTTTAGGCTGCCCAGACCGTTTGTCAGTCACATTTTTCTGGGGTGATCGGCGGCCATTTTGTGTCTTGTGGTGCGCCAGCACAAGCTGCGACCAAGTGCATTTAACCCTCAATGGTGTGGTTGTTTTTTGGCTAAAGCCTACATCAGGGTGAAGCTGTCACACCAAGTGCATTTAACCAGCAATAGTCTGTTCATTTTTTGGCCATATACAAAATCAGGGGCAAGCTGCGCCTGTCACCAAGTGCATTTAACCCTCAATGGTGTGGTTGTTTTTTGGCTAAAGCCTACATCAGGGTGAAGCTGTCACACCAAGTGCATTTAACCAGCAATAGTCTGTTCATTTTTTGGCCATATACAAAATCAGGGGCAAGCTGCGCCTGTCACCAAGTGCATTTAACCCTCAATGGTGTGGTTGTTTTTTGGCTAAAGCCTACATCAGGGTGAAGCTGTCACAACAAGTGCATTTAACCAGCAATAGTCTGTTCATTTTTGGCCATATACAAAATCAGGGGCAAGCTGCGCCTGTCACCAAGTGCATTTAACCCTCAATGGTGTGGTTGTTTTTTGGCTAAAGCCTACATCAGGGTGAAGCTGTCACACCAAGTGCATTTAACCAGCAATAGTCTGTTCATTTTTTGGCCATATACAAAATCAGGGGCAAGCTGCGCCTGTCACCAAGTGCATTTAACCCTCAATGGTGTGGTTGTTTTCTGGCTAAAGCCTACATCAGGGTGAAGCTGTCACCCAAGTGCATTTAACCAGCAATAGTCTGTTTATTTTTTGGCCATATACTACATCAGGGGCAAGCTGCGCCCGTCACCAAGTGCATTTAACCCTCAGTAGTGTGGTTGGTCAAGCTGTGACACCAAGTGCATTAACCAGCAATAGTCTGTTCATTTTTTGGCCATATACTACATCAGGGGCAAGCTGCGCCCGTCACCAAGTGCATTTAACCAGCAATAGTGTGGTTATTTTTTGGCCATATCCCAGTCTAATTCTGTCACTAAATCCATACCGGTCACCCAGCGCCTAAATACTAGGCCTCAAATTTATATCCCGCTAAATCTCTCGTTACCGCTGTCCTGTTGTAGCTGGGAAAGTTATTTAGTGTCCGTCAAAGCACATTTTTTGTTCTGGGTTGAAGTACAATTCCCAATTTAGCAATTTCATAATTTAGTGGTTTCTGCTATATCAGAGCTATTTGAAATCTATCCCTAAAAGGGTATATAATATTCAAGGTGCACATTGGGTCATTCAGAATAACTTCACACACACCCGCTACTGTGTATTTTCAAGTCTAATTCTGTCACTAAACCCATACCTGTCACCCAGCGCCTAAATACTAGGCCTCAAATTATATCCTGCTAAATCTCTCGTTACCGCTGTCCTGTTGTAGCTGGGAAAGTTATTTAGTGTCCGTCAAAGCACATTTTTTGTTCTGGGTTGAAGTACAATTCCCAATTTAGCAATTTCATAATTTAGTGGTTTCTGCTATATCAGAGCTATTTGAAATCTATCCCTAAAAGGGTATATAATATTCAAGGTGCACATTGGGTCATTCAGAATAACTTCACACACACCCGCTACTGTGTATTTTCAAGTCTAATTCTGTCACTAAACCCATACCTGTCACCCAGCGCCTAAATACTAGGCCTCAAATTTATATCCTGCTAAATCTCTCGTTACCGCTGTCCTGTTGTAGCTGGGAAAGTTATTTAGTGTCCGTCAAAGCACATTTTTTGTTCTGGGTTGAAATACAATTCCCAATTTAGCAATTTCATAATTTAGTGGTTTCTGCTATATCAGAGCTATTTGAAATCTATCCCTAAAGGGTAGATCATATTGAAGGTGCACATAGGGTCATTCAGAATAACTTCACACACACCCGCTACTGTGTATTTCCAAGTCTAATTCTGTCACTAAACCCATACCTGTCACCCAGCGCCTAAATACTAGGCCTCAAATTTATATCCCGCTAAATCTCTCGTTACCGCTGTCCTGTTGTAGCTGGGAAAGTTATTTAGTGTCCGTCAAAGCACATTTTTTGTTCTGGGTTGAAGTACAATTCCCAATTTAGCAATTTCATAATTTAGTGGTTTCTGCTATATCAGAGCTATTTGAAATCTATCCCTAAAAGGGTATATAATATTCAAGGTGCACATTGGGTCATTCAGAATAACTTCACACACACCCGCTACTGTGTATTTCCAAGTCTAATTCTGTCACTAAACCCATACCTGTCACCCAGCGCCTAAATACTAGGCCTCAAATTTATATCCTGCTAAATCTCTCGTTACCGCTGTACTGTTGTTGCTTGGAAAGATATTTAGTGTCCGTCAAAGCACATTTTTTGTTCTGGGTTGAAGTACAATTCCCAATTTAGCAATTTCATAATTTAGTGGTTTCTGCTATATCAGAGCTATTTGAAATCTATCCCTAAAGGGTATATAATATTCAAGGTGCACATTGGGTCATTCAGAATAACTTCACACACACCCGCTACTGTGTATTTTCAAGTCTAATTCTGTCACTAAACCCATACCTGTCACCCAGCGCCTAAATACTAGGCCTCAAATTTATATCCTGCTAAATCTCTCGTTACCCGCTGTCCTGTTGTAGCTGGGAAAGTTATTTAGTGTCCGTCAAAGCACATTTTTTCTTCTGGGTTGAAATACAATTCCCAATTTAGCAATTTCATAATTTAGTGGTTTCTGCTATATCAGAGCTATTTGAAATCTATCCCTAAAAGGGTAGATCATATTGAAGGTGCACATAGGGTCATTCAGAATAACTTCACACACACCCGCTACTGTGTATTTCCAAGTCTAATTCTGTCACTAAACCCATACCTGTCACCCAGCGCCTAAATACTAGGCCTCCAATTTATATCCCGCTAAATCTCTCGTTACCGCTGTCCTGTTGTAGCTGGGAAAGTTATTTAGTGTCCGTCAAAGCACATTTTTTGTTCTGGGTTGAAGTACAATTCCCAATTTAGCAATTTCATAATTTAGTGGTTTCTGCTATATCAGAGCTATTTGAAATCTATCCCTAAAGGGTATATAATATTCAAGGTGCACATTGGGTCATTCAGAATAACTTCACACACACCCGCTACTGTGTATTTCCAAGTCTAATTCTGTCACTAAACCCATACCTGTCACCCAGCGCCTAAATACTAGGCCTCAAATTTATATCCTGCTAAATCTCTCGTTACCGCTGTACTGTTGTTGCTTGGAAAGATATTTAGTGTCCGTCAAAGCACATTTTTTGTTCTGGGTTGAAGTACAATTCCCAATTTAGCAATTTCATAATTTAGTGGTTTCTGCTATATCAGAGCTATTTGAAATCTATCCCTAAAAGGGTATATAATATTCAAGGTGCACATTGGGTCATTCAGAATAACTTCACACACACCCGCTACTGTGTATTTTCAAGTCTAATTCTGTCACTAAACCCATACCTGTCACCCAGCGCCTAAATACTAGGCCTCAAATTTATATCCTGCTAAATCTCTCGTTACCGCTGTACTGTTGTTGCTGGGCAAGATATTTAGTGTCCGTCAAAGCACATTTTTTGTTCTGGGTTGAAATACAATTCCCAATTTAGCAATTTCATAATTTAGTGGTTTCTGCTATATCAGAGCTATTTGAAATCTATCCCTAAAAGGGTATATAATATTCAAGGTGCACATTGGGTCATTCAGAATAACTTCACACACACCCGCTACTGTGTATTTTCAAGTCTAATTCTGTCACTAAACCCATACCTGTCACCCAGCGCCTAAATACTAGGCCTCAAATTTATATCCTGCTAAATCTCTCGTTACCGCTGTACTGTTGTTGCTGGGCAAGATATTTAGTGTCCGTCAAAGCACATTTTTTGTTCTGGGTTGAAATACAATTCCCAATTTAGCAATTTCATAATTTAGTGGTTTCTGCTATATCAGAGCTATTTGAAATCTATCCCTAAAAGGGTATATAATATTCAAGGTGCACATTGGGTCATTCAGAATAACTTCACACACACCCGCTACTGTGTATTTCCAAGTCTAATTCTGTCACTAAACCCATACCTGTCACCCAGCGCCTAAATACTAGGCCTCAAATTTATATCCCGCTAAATCTGTCCCTAGTGCTGTAGCTGGGCGAGTTATTTAGTGTCCGTTCAAGCACATTTCTTGTTCTGGGTTGAAATACAATTCCCAATTTAGCAATTTCATAATTTAGTGGTTTCTGCTATATCAGAGCTATTTGAAATCTATCCCTAAAAGGGTATATAATATTCAAGGTGCACATAGGGTCATTCAGAATAACTTCACACACCCGCTACTGTGCATTTCCAAATCTAATTCTGTCACTAAACCCATACCTGTCACCAGCGCCTAAATACTAGGCCTCAAATTTATATCCCGCTAAATCTCTCGTTACCGCTGTCCTGTTGTGGCTGGGAAAGTTATTTAGTGTCCGTCAAAGCACATTTTTTGTTCTGGGTTGAAATACAATTCCCAATTTAGCAATTTCATAATTTAGTCGTTTCTGCTATATCAGAGCTATTTGAAATCTATCCCTAAAAGGGTAGATCATATTGAAGGTGCACATAGGGTCATTCAGAATAACTTCACACACACGCTTCTGTGCATTTCCAAGTCTAATTCTGTCACTAAATCCATACCGGTCACCCAGCGCCTAAATACTAGGCCTCAAATTTATATCCCGCTGAATTTGAATACAATACATTGGGCCAAATAATATATTTGTTGTTGTGGTGAACCATAACAATGAGAAAAACATCTAGTAAGGGACGCGGACGTGGACATGGTCGTGGTGGTGTTAGTGGACCCTCTGGTGCTGGGAGAGGACGTGGCCGTTCTGCCACATCCACACGTCCTAGTGTACCAACTACCTCAGGTCCCTGTAGCCGCCAGAATTTACAGCGATATATGGTGGGGCCCAATGCCGTTCTAAGGATGGTAAGGCCTGAGCAGGTACAGGCATTAGTCAATTGGGTGGCCGACAGTGGATCCAGCACGTTCACATTATCTCCCACCCAGTCTTCTGCAGAAAGCGCACAGATGGCGCCTGAAAACCAACCCCATCAGTCTGTCACATCACCCCCATGCATACCAGGGAAACTGTCTCAGCCTCAAGTTATGCAGCAGTCTCTTATGCTGTTTGAAGACTCCGCTGGCAGGGTTTCCCAAGGGCATCCACCTAGCCCTTCCCCAGCGGTGAAAGACATAGAATGCACTGACGCACAACCACTTATGTTTCCTGATGATGAGGACATGGGAATACCACCTCAGCATGTCTCTGATGATGACGAAACACAGGTGCCAACTGCTGCGTCTTTCTGCAGTGTGCAGACTGAACAGGAGGTCAGGGATCAAGACTGGGTGGAAGACGATGCAGGGGACGATGAGGTCCTAGACCCCACATGGAATGAAGGTCGTGCCACTGACTTTCACAGTTCGGAGGAAGAGGCAGTGGTGAGACCGAGCCAACAGCGTAGCAAAAGAGGGAGCAGTGGGCAAAAGCAGAACACCCGCCGCCAAGAGACTCCGCCTGCTACTGACCGCCGCCATCTGGGACCGAGCACCCCAAAGGCAGCTTCAAGGAGTTCCCTGGCATGGCACTTCTTCAAACAATGTGCTGACGACAAGACCCGAGTGGTTTGCACGCTGTGCCATCAGAGCCTGAAGCGAGGCATTAACGTTCTGAACCTGAGCACAACCTGCATGACCAGGCACCTGCATGCAAAGCATGAACTGCAGTGGAGTAAACACCTTAAAACCAAGGAAGTCACTCAGGCTCCCCCTGCTACCTCTTCTGCTGCTGCCGCCTCGGCCTATTCTGCTGCTGCCGCCTCGGCCTCTTCCTCCGCCTCTGGAGGAACGTTGGCACCTGCCGCCCAGCAAACAGGGGATGTACCACCAACACCACCACCACCACCTCCGTCACCAAGCGTCTCAACCATGTCACACGCCAGCGTTCAGCTCTCCATCTCACAAACATTTGATAGAAAGCGTAAATTCCCACCTAGCCACCCTCGATCCCTGGCCCTGAATGCCAGCATTTCTAAACTACTGGCCTATGAAATGCTGTCATTTAGGCTGGTGGACACAGACAGCTTCAAACAGCTCATGTCGCTTGCTGTCCCACAGTATGTTGTTCCCAGCCGGCACTACTTCTCCAAGAGAGCCGTGCCTTCCCTGCACAACCAAGTATCCGATAAAATCAAGTGTGCACTGCGCAACGCCATCTGTGCAAGGTCCACCTAACCACAGATACGTGGACCAGTAAGCACGGCCAGGGACGCTATATCTCCCTAACTGCACACTGGGTAAATGTAGTGGCAGCTGGCCCCAGGCGGAGAGCTGTTTGGCGCACGTCCTTCCGCCGCCAAGGATCGCAGGGCAACATTCTTTGCCTCCTGTTGCCACCTCCTCCTTCTCGGCTTCCTCCTCCTCTTCTTCCACCTGCTCATCCAGTCAGCCACACACCTTCACCACCAACTTCAGCACAGCCCGGGGTAAACGTCAGCAGGCCATTCTGAAACTCATATGTTTGGGGGACAGGCCCCACACCGCACAGGAGTTGTGGCGGGGTATAGAACAACAGACCGACGAGTGGTTGCTGCCGGTGAGCCTCAAGCCCGGCCTGGTGGTGTGTGATAATGGGCGAAATCTCGTTGCAGCTCTGGGACTAGCCAATTTGACGCACATCCCTTGCTTGGCGCATGTGCTGAATTTGGTGGTGCAGAAGTTCATTCACAACTACCCCGACATGTCAGAGCTGCTGCATAAAGTGCGGGCCGTCTGTTCGCGCTTCCGGCGTTCACATCCTGCTGCTGCTCGCCTGTCTGCGCTACAGCGTAACTTCGGCCTTCCCGCTCACCGCCTCATATGCGACGTGCCCACCAGGTGGAACTCCACCTTGCACATGCTGGACAGACTGTGCGAGCAGCAGCAGGCCATAGTGGAGTTTCAGCTGCAGCACGCACGGGTCAGTCGCACTACAGAACAGCACCACTTCACCACCAATGACTGGGCCTCCATGCGAGACCTGTGTGCCCTGTTGCGCTGTTTCGAGTACTCCACCAACATGGCCAGTGGCGATGACACCGTTATCAGCGTTACAATACCACTTCTATGTCTCCTTGAGAAAACACTTAGGGCGATGATGGAAGAGGAGGTGGCCCAGGAGGAGGAGGAGGAGGAGGAGGAAGAGGGGTCATTTTTAGCACTTTCAGGCCAGTCTCTTCGAAGTGACTCAGAGGGAGGTTTTTGGCAACAGCAGAGGCCAGGTACAAATGTGGCCAGCCAGGGCCCACTACTGGAGGACGAGGAGGACGAGGATGAGGAGGAGGTGGAGGAGGATGAGGATGAAGCATGGTCACAGCGGGGTGGCACCCAACGCAGCTCGGGTCCATCACTGGTGCGTGGCTGGGGGGAAAGGCAGGACGATGACGATACGCCTCCCACAGAGGACAGCTTGTCCTTATCCCTGGGCAGCCTGGCACACATGAGCGACTACATGCTGCAGTGCCTGCGCAACGACAGCAGAGTTGCCCACATTTTAACCTGTGCGGACTACTGGGTTGCCACCCTGCTGGATCCACGCTACAAAGACAATGTGCCCACCTTACTTCCTGCACTGGAGCGTGATAGGAAGATGCGCGAGTACAAGCGCACGTTGGTAGACGCGCTACTGAGAGCATTCCCAAATGTCACAGGGGAACAAGTGGAAGCCCAAGGCCAAGGCAGAGGAGGAGCAAGAGGTCGCCAAGGCAGCTGTGTCACGGCCAGCTCCTCTGAGGGCAGGGTTAGCATGGCAGAGATGTGGAAAACTTTTGTCAACACGCCACAGCTAACTGCACCACCACCTGATACGCAACGTGTTAGCAGGAGGCAACATTTCACTAACATGGTGGAACAGTACGTGTGCACACCCCTCCACGTACTGACTGATGGTTCGGCCCCATTCAACTTCTGGGTCTCTAAATTGTCCACGTGGCCAGAGCTAGCCTTTTATGCCTTGGAGGTGCTGGCCTGCCCGGCAGCCAGCGTTTTGTCTGAACGTGTATTCAGCACGGCAGGGGGCGTCATTACAGACAAACGCAGCCGCCTGTCTACAGCCAATGTGGACAAGCTGACGTTCATAAAATGAACCAGGCATGGATCCCACAGGACCTGTCCGTCCCTTGTCCAGATTAGACATTAACTACCTCCCCATAACCATATATTATTGGACTCCAGGGCACTTCCTCATTCAATCCTATTTTTATTTTCATTTTACCATTATATTGCAAGGCTACCCAAAGTTGAATGAACCTCTCCTCTGCCTGTGTGCTAGGCCTAAATATATGCCAATGGATTGTTGCAGTGGTGGCTGACGTGAAGCCTCATTCTCTGCTATGACATGCAGACTGATTCTCTGGTGACATGAAGCCAGATTGTCTGTTACGGGACCTCTCTCCTCTGCCTGGGTGCTGGGCCTGAATTTATGACAATGGACTGTTGCAGTGGTGGGTGACGTGAAGCCTGATTCTCTGCTATGACATGCAGACTGATTCTCTGGTGACATGAAGCCAGATCCTCTGTTACGGGACCTCTCTCCTCTGCCTGGGTGCTGGGCCTAAATTTATGAAAATGGACTGTTGCAGTGGTGGGTGACGTGAAGCCTCATTCTCTGCTATGACATGCAGACTGATTCTCTGCTGACATGAAGCCAGATCGTCTGTTACGGGACCTCTCTCCTCTGCCTGGGTGCTGGGCCTAAATTTATGAAAATGGACTCTTACAGTGGTGGGTGACGTGAAGCCTGATTCTCTGCTATGACATGAAGACTGATTCTCTGCTGACATGAAGCCAGATCCTCTGTTACGGGACCTCTCTCCTCTGCCTGGGTGCTGGGCCTAAATATCTGACAATGGACTGTTGCATTGGTGGCTGACGTGAAGCCTGATTCTCTGCTATGATATGAAGACTGATTCTCTGCTGACATGAAGCCAGATTGTCTGTTACGGGACCTCTCTCCTCTGCCTGTGTGCTAGGCCTAAATATATGCCAATGGATTGTTGCAGTGGTGGCTGACGTGAAGCCTGATTCTCTGCTATGACATGCAGACTGATTCTCTGGTGACATGAAGCCAGATCCTCTGTTACGGGACCTCTCTCCTCTGCCTGGGTGCTGGGCCTAAATTTATGAAAATGGACTGTTGCAGTGGTGGGTGACGTGAAGCCTGATTCTCTGCTATGACATGCAGACTGATTCTCTGGTGACATGAAGCCAGATCCTCTGTTACGGGACCTCTCTCCTCTGCCTGGGTGCTGGGCCTAAATATCTGACAATGGACTGTTGCATTGGTGGCTGACGTGAAGCCTGATTCTCTGCTATGATATGAAGACTGATTCTCTGCTGACATGAAGCCAGATTGTCTGTTACGGGACCTCTCTCCTCTGCCTGTGTGCTAGGCCTAAATATATGCCAATGGATTGTTGCAGTGGTGGCTGACGTGAAGCCTGATTCTCTGCTATGACATGCAGACTGATTCTCTGGTGACATGAAGCCAGATCCTCTGTTACGGGACCTCTCTCCTCTGCCTGGGTGCTGGGCCTAAATTTATGAAAATGGACTGTTACAGTGGTGGGTGACGTGAAGCCTGATTCTCTGCTATGATATGAAGACTGATTCTCTGCTGACATGAAGCCAGATTGTCTGTTACGGGACCTCTCTCCTCTGCCTGGGTGCTGGGCCTAAATTTATGAAAATGGACTCTTACAGTGGTGGGTGACGTGAAGCCTGATTCTCTGCTATGACATGAAGACTGATTCTCTGCTGACATGAAGCCAGATCCTCTGTTACGGGACCTCTCTCCTCTGCCTGGGTGCTGGGCCTAAATATCTGACAATGGACTGTTGCATTGGTGGCTGACGTGAAGCCTGATTCTCTGCTATGATATGAAGACTGATTCTCTGCTGACATGAAGCCAGATTGTCTGTTACGGGACCTCTCTCCTCTGCCTGTGTGCTAGGCCTAAATATATGCCAATGGATTGTTGCAGTGGTGGCTGACGTGAAGCCTGATTCTCTGCTATGACATGCAGACTGATTCTCTGGTGACATGAAGCCAGATCCTCTGTTACGGGACCTCTCTCCTCTGCCTGGGTGCTGGGCCTAAATTTATGAAAATGGACTGTTGCAGTGGTGGGTGACGTGAAGCCTGATTCTCTGCTATGACATGAAGACTGATTCTCTGCTGACATGAAGCCAGATCCTCTGTTACGGGACCTCTCTCCTCTGCCTGGGTGCTGGGCCTAAATATCTGACAATGGACTGTTGCATTGGTGGCTGACGTGAAGCCTGATTCTCTGCTATGATATGAAGACTGATTCTCTGCTGACATGAAGCCAGATTGTCTGTTACGGGACCTCTCTCCTCTGCCTGTGTGCTAGGCCTAAATATATGCCAATGGATTGTTGCAGTGGTGGCTGACGTGAAGCCTGATTCTCTGCTATGACATGCAGACTGATTCTCTGGTGACATGAAGCCAGATCCTCTGTTACGGGACCTCTCTCCTCTGCCTGGGTGCTGGGCCTAAATTTATGAAAATGGACTGTTGCAGTGGTGGGTGACGTGAAGCCTGATTCTCTGCTATGACATGAAGACTGATTCTCTGCTGACATGAAGCCAGATCCTCTGTTACAGGACCTCTCTCCTCTGCCTGGGTGCTGGGCCTAAATATCTGACAATGGACTGTTGCATTGGTGGCTGACGTGAAGCCTGATTCTCTGCTATGATATGAAGACTGATTCTCTGCTGACATGAAGCCAGATTGTCTGTTACGGGACCTCTCTCCTCTGCCTGTGTGCTAGGCCTAAATATATGCCAATGGATTGTTGCAGTGGTGGCTGACGTGAAGCCTGATTCTCTGCTATGACATGCAGACTGATTCTCTGGTGACATGAAGCCAGATCCTCTGTTACGGGACCTCTCTCCTCTGCCTGGGTGCTGGGCCTAAATATATGAAAATGGACTGTTGCAGTGGTGGGTGACGTGAAGCCTGATTCTCTGCTATGACATGCAGACTGATTCTCTGGTGACATGAAGCCAGATCCTCTGTTACGGGACCTCTCTCCTCTGCCTGGGTGCTGGGCCTAAATTTATGAAAATGGACTGTTGCAGTGGTGGGTGACGTGAAGCCTCATTCTCTGCTATGACATGCAGACTGATTCTCTGCTGACATGAAGCCAGATTGTCTGTTACGGGACCTCTCTCCTCTGCCTGTGTGCTAGGCCTAAATATATGCCAATGGATTGTTGCAGTGGTGGCTGACGTGAAGCCTGATTCTCTGCTATGACATGCAGACTGATTCTCTGGTGACATGAAGCCAGATCCTCTGTTACGGGACCTCTCTCCTCTGCCTGGGTGCTGGGCCTAAATATCTGACAATGGACTGTTGCATTGGTGGCTGACGTGAAGCCTGATTCTCTGCTATGATATGAAGACTGATTCTCTGCTGACATGAAGCCAGATTGTCTGTTACGGGACCTCTCTCCTCTGCCTGTGTGCTAGGCCTAAATATATGCCAATGGATTGTTGCAGTGGTGGCTGACGTGAAGCCTGATTCTCTGCTATGACATGCAGACTGATTCTCTGGTGACATGAAGCCAGATCCTCTGTTACGGGACCTCTCTCCTCTGCCTGGGTGCTGGGCCTAAATTTATGAAAATGGACTGTTGCAGTGGTGGGTGACGTGAAGCCTGATTCTCTGCTATGACATGCAGACTGATTCTCTGGTGACATGAAGCCAGATCCTCTGTTACGGGACCTCTCTCCTCTGCCTGGGTGCTGGGCCTAAATATCTGACAATGGACTGTTGCATTGGTGGCTGACGTGAAGCCTGATTCTCTGCTATGATATGAAGACTGATTCTCTGCTGACATGAAGCCAGATTGTCTGTTACGGGACCTCTCTCCTCTGCCTGTGTGCTAGGCCTAAATATATGCCAATGGATTGTTGCAGTGGTGGCTGACGTGAAGCCTGATTCTCTGCTATGACATGCAGACTGATTCTCTGGTGACATGAAGCCAGATCCTCTGTTACGGGACCTCTCTCCTCTGCCTGGGTGCTGGGCCTAAATTTATGAAAATGGACTGTTACAGTGGTGGGTGACGTGAAGCCTGATTCTCTGCTATGATATGAAGACTGATTCTCTGCTGACATGAAGCCAGATTGTCTGTTACGGGACCTCTCTCCTCTGCCTGGGTGCTGGGCCTAAATTTATGAAAATGGACTCTTACAGTGGTGGGTGACGTGAAGCCTGATTCTCTGCTATGACATGAAGACTGATTCTCTGCTGACATGAAGCCAGATCCTCTGTTACGGGACCTCTCTCCTCTGCCTGGGTGCTGGGCCTAAATATCTGACAATGGACTGTTGCATTGGTGGCTGACGTGAAGCCTGATTCTCTGCTATGATATGAAGACTGATTCTCTGCTGACATGAAGCCAGATTGTCTGTTACGGGACCTCTCTCCTCTGCCTGTGTGCTAGGCCTAAATATATGCCAATGGATTGTTGCAGTGGTGGCTGACGTGAAGCCTGATTCTCTGCTATGACATGCAGACTGATTCTCTGGTGACATGAAGCCAGATCCTCTGTTACGGGACCTCTCTCCTCTGCCTGGGTGCTGGGCCTAAATTTATGAAAATGGACTGTTGCAGTGGTGGGTGACGTGAAGCCTGATTCTCTGCTATGACATGAAGACTGATTCTCTGCTGACATGAAGCCAGATCCTCTGTTACGGGACCTCTCTCCTCTGCCTGGGTGCTGGGCCTAAATATCTGACAATGGACTGTTGCATTGGTGGCTGACGTGAAGCCTGATTCTCTGCTATGATATGAAGACTGATTCTCTGCTGACATGAAGCCAGATTGTCTGTTACGGGACCTCTCTCCTCTGCCTGTGTGCTAGGCCTAAATATATGCCAATGGATTGTTGCAGTGGTGGCTGACGTGAAGCCTGATTCTCTGCTATGACATGCAGACTGATTCTCTGGTGACATGAAGCCAGATCCTCTGTTACGGGACCTCTCTCCTCTGCCTGGGTGCTGGGCCTAAATTTATGAAAATGGACTGTTGCAGTGGTGGGTGACGTGAAGCCTGATTCTCTGCTATGACATGAAGACTGATTCTCTGCTGACATGAAGCCAGATCCTCTGTTACAGGACCTCTCTCCTCTGCCTGGGTGCTGGGCCTAAATATCTGACAATGGACTGTTGCATTGGTGGCTGACGTGAAGCCTGATTCTCTGCTATGATATGAAGACTGATTCTCTGCTGACATGAAGCCAGATTGTCTGTTACGGGACCTCTCTCCTCTGCCTGTGTGCTAGGCCTAAATATATGCCAATGGATTGTTGCAGTGGTGGCTGACGTGAAGCCTGATTCTCTGCTATGACATGCAGACTGATTCTCTGGTGACATGAAGCCAGATCCTCTGTTACGGGACCTCTCTCCTCTGCCTGGGTGCTGGGCCTAAATATATGAAAATGGACTGTTGCAGTGGTGGGTGACGTGAAGCCTGATTCTCTGCTATGACATGCAGACTGATTCTCTGGTGACATGAAGCCAGATCCTCTGTTACGGGACCTCTCTCCTCTGCCTGGGTGCTGGGCCTAAATTTATGAAAATGGACTGTTGCAGTGGTGGGTGACGTGAAGCCTCATTCTCTGCTATGACATGCAGACTGATTCTCTGCTGACATGAAGCCAGATTGTCTGTTACGGGACCTCTCTCCTCTGCCTGTGTGCTAGGCCTAAATATATGCCAATGGATTGTTGCAGTGGTGGCTGACGTGAAGCCTGATTCTCTGCTATGACATGCAGACTGATTCTCTGGTGACATGAAGCCAGATCCTCTGTTACGGGACCTCTCTCCTCTGCCTGGGTGCTGGGCCTAAATATCTGACAATGGACTGTTGCATTGGTGGCTGACGTGAAGCCTGATTCTCTGCTATGATATGAAGACTGATTCTCTGCTGACATGAAGCCAGATTGTCTGTTACGGGACCTCTCTCCTCTGCCTGTGTGCTAGGCCTAAATATATGCCAATGGATTGTTGCAGTGGTGGCTGACGTGAAGCCTGATTCTCTGCTATGACATGCAGACTGATTCTCTGGTGACATGAAGCCAGATCCTCTGTTACGGGACCTCTCTCCTCTGCCTGGGTGCTGGGCCTAAATTTATGAAAATGGACTGTTGCAGTGGTGGGTGACGTGAAGCCTGATTCTCTGCTATGACATGCAGACTGATTCTCTGGTGACATGAAGCCAGATCCTCTGTTACGGGACCTCTCTCCTCTGCCTGGGTGCTGGGCCTAAATTTATGAAAATGGACTGTTGCAGTGGTGGGTGACGTGAAGCCTCATTCTCTGCTATGACATGCAGACTGATTCTCTGCTGACATGAAGCCAGATTGTCTGTTACGGGACCTCTCTCCTCTGCCTGGGTGCTGGGCCTGAATTTATGACAATGGACTGTTGCAGTGGTGGCTGACGTGAAGCCTGATTCTCTGCTATGATATGAAGACTGATTCTTTGCTGACATGAAGCCAGATTGTCTGTTACGGGACCTCTCTCCTCTGCCTGGGTGCCGGGGCCTAAATATCTGAGAATGGACTGTTCCAGTGGTGGGTAACGGGAAGCCAGATTCTCTGCTATGATATGAAGACTGATTCTCTGCTGACATGAAGCCAGATTGTCTGTTACGGGACCTCTCTCCTCTGCCTGGGTGCTGGGCCTAAATTTATGAAAATGGACTATTACAGTGGTGGGTGACGTGAAGCCTGATTCTCTGCTATGACATGAAGACTGATTCTCTGCTGACATGAAGCCAGATTGTCTGTTACGGGACCTCTCTCCTCTGCCTGGGTGCCGGGGCCTAAATATCTGAGAATGGACTGTTCCAGTGGTGGGTGACGGGAAGCCAGATTCTCTGCTATGGAACCTCTCTCCAATTGATTTTGGTTAATTTTTATTTATTTAATTTTTATTTTTATTAATTTCCCTATCCACATTTGTTTGCAGGGGATTTACCTACATGTTGCTGCCTTTTGCAGCCCTCTAGCCCTTTCCTGGGCTGTTTTACAGCCGTTTTAGTGCCGAAAAGTTCGGGTCCCCATTGACTTCAATGGGGTTCGGGTTCGGGACGAAGTTCGGATCGGGTTCGGATCCCGAACCCGAACATTTCCGGGATGTTCGGCCGAACTTCTCGAACCCGAACATCCAGGTGTTCGCTCAACTCTAAATATTTGCACTCAACACTAGTGATTTGTTGTATTACTGCAATATGATTTTGTTGTGCTGAAGGTGTTAAGCCAGTGAAGATAACATTGGCTAAATCTGTATCTATAAAACTAATGCATAACATGAATTAAAAACATTGCCTAAAAAGTACTTGTTAACATTGTGATAGTTGATTTACTGCCACACAACTCGCTCAAATTGTTCAGCAATACATTTCACAGATGTCTCTTGTTTCAATTTAGGCTAACATTATTGCTATTACCTTTGTGCACAAAACCTAATTACCCTCATCCCAAGGAATTTCTGATGGCACTAATATGATAAAAAAATAAATTGCAATTTTAATGATTAAACTAAAACCACAGTTTTATTAGTGATCATTCAACAGTGCTATTTTACTTCTGTCATAGTATGCTGTAGAACAAGAATAATTTCTCTTTCCTTAGCTTAGCTTGAGACTTTTTTCATTTTTCCTCAAAAGAACAATCGCAGTAAGGTGCTAAATTAAACCTGCATGTTAGATGCATGTACTAAAGTAGCTAATAGTAATAACAGTTATTAATAAAAAAGCTAAGAATAACTTTAGAGTCAACTCAAAATTATAATTATAAATTATTATAATATTTACATATGGATAGTGCATTTACCCTTAGTACTTAGCACATTGTTAAAAACAGCTTAGGATTCTGAAACATTTGTTGACAAAACTCCAAATAGCTGAACAGATCAATATTTCTGACCATATAATTATGTCCAATATATATATATATATATATATATATATATACTACTCACAAAAAGTTAGGGATATTTGGGTTGTGGGTGAAATTTCAGGATGAACCTAAAAGTCACTCTAACCTTTAAAGGTGAACTTAATGTGACCTACTCAAAACTTTTGAACACATGTCCAACTGTTCAGTTTTTCAGCACATTTTGCACAACTTGCTGTTCTCTAACAAGGCGCTTAATAGCAAAACTTACAACAGGTGTTTAATCCATGAATCGTCCAATAAATCTCCTGGTTCAATTAGAATTGGTATTTAAACAGTCCTCCTCATTATGACAGTAATTGACAGTACAACAGTACCACTGTGAAGCTTCAAGCAGGATGTCAGACTGAAGTGGCCACTGAGCTTAGAGTGTCAACGAGTGTCATCAGCATGTTGCAACAGAGATACAGAGAGACTGGAAGAGTCACAGAAAGGCATAGAAGTGGACGTCCTTTGGCCACATGCCACACTAATGAAATATTCATTGTGAACAATGCCCTGCAGACCCGAATGATGAATGCCACAAAACTCTAGGCATATCTAAGGGAGGTGAGAAGTACCCAAGTGTCATGTCAAACCTTTCAAAACCATTTACATCAGTGTGATTTGCATGCTAGGTGACCTGCAAGGGTATCTGACCACACCACCAGCCACAGGCATCATCGTCTTGCATGGGCCAGGGAGTATTTATGATGGATGAGGGACCAGTGGGCCTCAGTGCTGTTTACTGATGAGTCAATTTACACTGAGCAGAAATAATGGCCACCAACGATGTTGGAGTCGTCAAGGAGAGCACTTTGCATTAGTCACTGTTGTCACCAGACGAGCCTTTGGTGGTGGTGATGTTATAGTTTGGGCAGGTGGGTCTAGTCCATACAGAACTGCCCTACACTTTGTGAATGATACAGTGACAAGCTCATACTACTTGAATAACATCATTAATCTAGTCATTGTGCATGTAAATGAACAACACAAGCCTAATTTCATCTTCATGGACGACAAATGCCTAGCTCGAGGTTGCATTATTAGGGAATGGCTGCTGGAGACTGGGGTACCTAAAATGGAGTGGCCTGCACTTTCTCCAGACATTAATAGCTTTCAAAAACGATGGGGTCAGTGTCACGGAAGGTGTTACAGAAAACTAGAAGACACAAATGAAGATCCGACTGACTTGATCCAAAACTAAGGAACATAAGAGTAAGCCCTGTAACAGCCCTAGCTCTCTCCCTTACTGTGCAGCCTATGCAAAAATGTCTATGGTAGAAAATTGCATACCCTCGTTCCTCGACTGTATGACACCTGAACACCCTATAATAGTGAGGGGACACGACCACCGGCTCCCTACACTTAATACGGAGGGAGTCAGGGTCACCTAGGATCAAGCAAACAGGAAAACACAAATAAATGAACAGACATCTGTAGACGCATCAGTTGTAGCATCCAGCATGCACACACTCCAGGAAGTTGTATAAACCGCAAAGTGATGCAGTATGGGAAGGGATTTAAAGGGATGCAATCAGTGCAACTAGGTGACAGCTGAGAGAGGGAAATGAGATGACAAAACAAAAGCAAAACAAAAGAACCTCAAGCAGGAGGTTCTGAAGAACGTCTGTCAGAGCTTCTCAAATGTCTGGCGGTGACAGTACCCCTCCTTCTACGAGTGGACTCCGGACACTCAGAGACCACCTTCTCATGAGACCAGTGGCCCTGATGAGACGAGTGGCCTTAATGTCCGTCACTGGGACCCACATCCTCTCCTCAGGACCATAACCCTCCCAATGAACGAGGTACTGGAGAGAACCGCGGACAACACAAGAATCCACACTCCTAGAGACCTGAAATTCAAGATTACCATCAACCACAATCGGAGGAGGAGGCAAAGACGAGGGTACAATGGGTTGGACAAAAGGTTTTAATAGGGACTTATGAAAAACATTATGGATCTTCCAAGTCTGAGGAAGATCAAGACAGTAGGCAACCGGATTGATGACAGACAAGATTTTGTAAGGCCCAATAAACTGAAGACCCAACTTCCAGGAGGGAACCTTCAATTGTATATTCTTAGTAGACAACCACACCAGATTCCCAACATTCAGGTTCGGACCAGGCACACGTCTCTTATCCGCCACACGCTTATATCTCTCACTCATGCTCTTTAGATTATCCTGAATCTTTTGCCAAATAGATGACAAAGACGAGGAGAATCTCTCCTCATCAGGTAAACCAGAAGACCCCTCTCCAGAGAATGTCCCAAACTGCGGATGAAACCAATATGCACCAAAAAATGGTGACTTATCAGAGGACAACTGACGACGGTTATTTAAAGCAAACTCAGCAAGGGACAAAAAAGAACACCAATCCTCCTGATTCTCCGCCACAAAACAGCGCAGATATGTCTCCAGATTCTGATTGACGTGCTCCGTCTGGCCATTCGACTGCGGGTGAAAGGCAGAAGAGAATGACAACCGAACCCCCAAGCGAGAACAGAAAGCCTTCCAGAATCTGGAAACAAACTGCGTGACTATGTCTGAAGGAATACCATGCAATTTGACAATGTGATCAATAAATGCCTGCGCCAGCATCTTGGCATTGGGCAACCCAGGAAAAGGAATGAAATGTGCCATTTTGCTAAAATGGTCCACCACCACCAGAATCACAGTCTTCCCCGAGGAACGAGGCAGGTCCATAATGAAGTCCATGGACAGATGTGTCCAAGGACGGGAAGGAATGGGTAACGGAAGGAGAGGACCTGATGGCCGTGAATGAGGGACTTTGGCACGAGCGCAGGTCTCGCAGACTGCCACAAAACCCTCAACTGACTTACGAAGCGCCGGCCACCAGAATCTCAGAGCGATGAGATCCACTGTGGCTCTACCCTGGGTGCCCAGCAAGGACAGTATCGTGGTGCTCCTTAAAAACCTTGTGTCTTAAATCGAGAGGCACAAACAACCTCCCAGGAGGACAAAGATCAGGAGCCTCTGCCTGGGCTGCCTGAACCTCTGCCTCCAATTCAGGATAAAGAGCAGAGACCACCACACCTTCAGCCAAAATGGGACCCGGGTCTTCAAAATTCCCACCTCCCGGAAAACAACATGACAGGGCATCCTCCTTCACATTCTTAACCCCAGGGCGGAACGTGACAACAAAATTAAACCTTGAAAAGAACAAAGACCATCTGGCCTGTCTCGGGTTCAGACGCTTGGCTGACTCCAAGTAGGCCAGATTCTTATGGTCGGTAAACATGGTAATAGGGTGTCTGGCTCCCTCTAGCCAATGGCGCCATTCCTCAAAAGCTAACTTGATGGCCAACAACTCCCTATCTCCCACATCGTAATTTTTCTCTGCGGAGGAGAGTTTCTTCGAGAAAAAGGCACACGATGGTACAGTCTTAGTAGAAACCTCTGAAACAGATGTCGTGAGGCAATTCTCTATGCAAAAGTCACTCCAACCATTTATTTGCCTCGCTTGCCAATCAATGGTGGGGTTATGTTTAGTGAGCCTGGGTAGCCCCAACACTAGAGGAGTAGGCAACCCGCTTAGGACGAAACATGACACATCCTTAACATGAGTATCACTCACAATCAAACGGATATTGTGAACTATGACCTTTAACGATTTCTGAGAAAGTGGAACGGAATCAATAGCAAAAACAGGTATATCCTTTCCCAAAGTGCATACCTGGAAACCATGTGTTATAGCAAATTGATTATCAATGAGATTGACAGCTGCTCCACTATCTACAAAAATCTCACAAAAAAATGTTCTTGCTCTCTAGCGCCACCCTGGCAGGTAGGACAAAACGGGAACTACAAGCAAGCGGAAATCCTTCAATTTCCGCATCAACCTTGCCAATAGTAACAGATGGAACGTTTTTAGAGGATTTTTTTTATTTTTGTTTCTTTATTACTCTCAAAAAACTGCCTGAATCTCCTAGAGCAGGGATGTCAAACTCGTGGCCCTCCAGCTGTTGCAAAACTACAACTCCCATCATGCCTGGGAATACTAAAGCTATCAGGGAATGATGGGAGTTGTAGTTTTGCAACATCTGGAGGGCCATGAGTTTGACATCCATGTCCTAGAGGGACAAACATTTGCCAAATGATTTATACCTCCACAACAGAAACAAACCCTCCTCTGAGAGCTGAATCTTCTATTGTCAGAGGCAAGCAAACCCAGCTGCATGGGCTCCTGCTCAGAGGGGATTGAGAGAGACTGAGACCCCTGCGCACTAAATGAGACCACCGCACTGTCCTTGGACTGAGTATGACAGGAAGGAGTGATCTCTCCTTTCTCTCTAAGATGCCTGTCAATACGAACGGCCCGAGACATGGCAGTGTCCAAGGAGGTAGGTTTCTCATGAAAGGCAAATGCATCTTTCAATCCCTCTGAAAGACCATGGCAAAATTGACTTCGGAGTGCAGCATCATTCCAACCAGTATCAGCTGCCCATCTCCGAAATTCTGAACAGTATATCTCTGCGGACTGTTTACCCTGGCATAAAAGACGTAGTCTAGACTCAGCCAGAGCAATACGATCCGGATCATCATATATCTGACCCAGGGCTAAAAAACATTAATCCACTGAATGGAGGGGCCGTGCCCCCACCAGCAGCGAAAAGGCCCAAGACTGAGCGTTATCCCTGAGCAGGGAGATGATGATCCCCACCCTCTGCTCCTCATCACCAGAGGAATGGGGAAGTAGGCGAAAATGGAGTTTGTAAGCCTCTCTAAAACAAACAAAATTCTCATTACCCCCAGAGAACGTATCCGGGAGCGAGATCTTAGGCTCAGAACAAACTCCATGAACGCAAGCTGAACCGGTCACCTGAAACTGAGATACAGTTATACGGAGATCTGGTACCTCCAATGAAAGACCCTGCATGTGTTCAGTCAAAAGTTAAACAAGATCCATGCTTGAGACGGGTTTCGCGGTTTATAATGTCACGGAAGGTGTTACAGAAAACTAGAAGACACAAATGAAGATCCGACTGACTTGATCCAAAACTAAGGAACATAAGGGTAAGCCATGTAACAGCCCTAGCTCTCTCCCTTACTGCTCAGCCTATGCATAAATCTCTATGGTTGAAAATTGCATACCCTCGTTCCTCGACTGTATGACACCTGAACACCCTATAATAGTGAGGGGACACAACCACTGGCTCCCTACACTTAATACGGAGGGAGTCAGGGTCACCTAGGATCAAGCAAACAGGAAAACACAAATAAATGAACAGACTTATCTGTTGACGCATCAGTTGTAGCATCCAGCATGCACACACTCCAGGAAGTTGTATAGACCGCAAAGTGATGCAGTATGGGAAGGGATTTAAAGGGATGCAATCAGTGCAACTAGATGACAGCTGAGAGAGGGAAACGAGATGACAAAACAAAAGCAAAACAAAAGAACCTCAAGCAGGAGGTTCTGAAGAACGTCTGTCAGAGCTTCTCAGATGTCTGGCGGTGACAGTCAGCTGAGTTGTGTAGAGGCTAGTAACTTATTACCCCAGAACCTTAATGGCCTGAGGACCGCCCTTCAAGAGTGCAATTCCATGCCTCAGCAGACAATTACTAGACTTGTTAACAGCATGAGACATTATTGTCAAGTTGTAATTAATTCTCAAGGTCACATGGCAAGGTATTGAGACATTTACATTTTTTGTGGAGGTACATCCACCATTGTTGTTAGCTTTTGTTTCATTAAATTGTTTGAGATGCGGAAATCACTATTGCATGCTTCCACTTAAATGCCCTTGTCACGGATGATGTTGCAGATAGCTGGAAGTTATGAATAAACGTCCAACTGGCTTGATCGCAAACTAAGGAGCATATAGGTGACCCCTATAAAACCCTAAGAGCTCACCCTGACTGCTAAGCACATACAAGGGTCTCAAAGGTAGACGATTGTTTGCCCACATACCTAAGACTGTGTGACACCTGAAAACCCTATAATAGTGAAGGGACACGACCACCGGCTCCCTGCACTTAATACGGAGGGAGTCATGGTCACCTAGAATCAAGCCAGCAAGGAAAGACAATACATGAAAGGACTTATCTGAACAAGCAGCAGAAGAAGCCTCCAGCAGTGAACACTTCAATCCAGGAAGTAATATAAACCGCAAAGTGAAGCAGTATGGGAGGGAATATAAAGGATTGAGGATTAGTCTAAATAGGTGACACCTGGGAGAAGGAAATGAGATGAGAAAGTGAAACCAAAACAAAGAACATCATGCAAGAGGTAGAGAAGGACGTTTGTCAGACCTTCTCACAGAACTGGCGGTGACAGCCCTACTTTCATGATTAGGGATGAGCGAACCCGAATTGTATAGTTCGGGTTCGTACCGAATTTTGGGGTGTCCGTGACACGGACCCGAACCCGGACATTTTCGTAAAAGTCCGGGTTCGGTGTTCATCGCTTTCTTGGCGCTTTTTGAAAGGCTGCAAAACAGCCAATCAACAAGCGTCATTCTACTTGCCCCAAGAGGCCGTCACAGCCATGCCTAATATTGGCATGGCTGTGATTGGCCAGAGCACCATGTGACCCAGCCTCTATTTAAGCTGGAGTCACATAGCGCCGCCCGTCACTCTGCTCTGATTAGCGTAGGGAGAGGTTGCAGCTGCGACAGTAGGGCGAGATTAGGCTGATTAACTCCTCCAAAAGACTCCATCCAATGATCGATCTGCAGCTGTGGATGATTGAACTGCTGCTATTGAATTGCTCACTGTTTTTAGGCTGCCCAGAGCATTTTTCAGTCACTTTTTTTCTGGGGTGATCGGCGGCCAATTTGTCTTGTGTTGCGCCAGCACAAGCTGCGACCAAGTGCATTTAACCCTCAATGGTGTGGTTGTTTTTTGGCTAAATCCTACATCAGGGTGAAGCTGTCACACCAAGTGCATTTAACCAGCAATAGTCTGTTTATTTTTTGGCCATATACTACATCAGGGGCAAGCTGTCACCAAGTGCATTTAACCCTCAATGGTGTGGTTGTTTTTTGGCTAAATCCTACATCAGGGTGAAGCTGTCACACCAAGTGCATTTAACCAGCAGTAGTCTGTTTATTTTTTGGCCATATACTACATCAGGGGCAAGCTGCGCCTGTCACCAAGTGCATTTAATCCTCAGTAGTGTGGTTGGTCAAGCTGTCACACCAAGTGCATTTAACCAGCAATAGTCTGTTTATTTTTTGGCCATATACTACATCAGGGGCAAGCTGCGCCTGTCATCAAGTGCATTTAACCCTCAGTAGTGTGGTTGGTCAAGCTGTCACACCAAGTGCATTTAACCATCAATAGTGTGGTTATTTTTTGGCCATATCCCAGTCTAATTCTGTCAGTAAACGTATACCTGTCACCCAGAGCCTAAATACTAGGCCTCAAGTTTATATCCAGCTAAATCTGTCGTTACTGGTGTGGCTGGTCAAGTTATTTAGTGTCCGTCAAAGCACATTTTTTGTTCTGGGTTGAAATACAATTCCCAATTTAGCAGTTTCCTAATTTAGTGGTTTCTGCTGTATCAGAGCTATTTGAAATCTATCCCTAAAAAGGTATATAAGATTCAAGGTGCACATAGGGTCATTCTGAATAACTTCACACACATGCTACTGTGCATTTCCAAGTCTAATTCTGTCAGTAAACCTATATCTGTCAACCAGCGCCTAAATACTAGGCCTCAAATTTATATCCAGCTAAATCTGTCGTTACTGCTGTACTGTTGTGGCTGGGCAAGTTATTTAGTGTCCGTCAAAGCACAGTTTTTGTTCTGGGTTGAAATACAATTCCCAATTTAGCAATTTCCTAATTTAGCGGTTTCTGCTGTATCAGAGCTATTTGAAATCTATCCCTAAAAGGGTATATAATATTCAAGGTGCACATAGGGTCATTCTGAATAACTTCACACACACGCTACTGTACATTTCCAAGTCTAATTCTGTCAGTAAATCTACACCTGTCACCCAGCGCCTAAATACTAGGCCTCAAATTTATATTCAGCTAAATCTGTCGTTACTGCTGTACTGTTGTGGCTGGGCAAGTTATTTAGTGTCCGTCAAAGCACATTTTTTGTTCTGGGTTGAAATACAATTCCCAATTTAGCAATTTCCTAATTTAGTGGTTTCTGCTGTATCAGAGCTATTTGAAATCTATCCCTAAAAGGGTATATAATATTCAAGGTGCACATAGGGTCATTCTGAATAACTTCACACACACGCTACTGTGCATTTCCAAGTCTAATTCTGTCAGTAAACCTATACCTGTCACCCAGCGCCTAAATACTAGGCCTCAAATTTATATCCAGCTAAATCTGTCATTACTGCTGTACTGTTGTGGCTGGTCAAGTTATTTAGTGTCCGTCAAAGCACAGTTTTTGTTCTGGGTTGAAATACAATTCCCAATTTTGCAATTTCCTAATTTAGTGGTTTCTGCTGTATCAGAGCTATTTGAAATCTATCCCTAAAAGGGTATATAATATTCAAGGTGCACATAGGGTCATTCTGAATAACTTCACACACACGCTACTGTGCATTTCCAAGTCTAATTCTGTCAGTAAATCTATACCTGTCACCCAGCGCCTAAATACTAGGCCTCAAATTTATATTCAGCTAAATCTGTCGTTACTGCTGTACTGTTGTGGCTGGGCAAGTTATTTAGTGTCCGTCAAAGCACATTTTTTGTTCTGGGTTGAAATACATTTCCCAATTTAGCAATTTCCTAATTTAGTGGTTTCTACTGTATCAGAGCTATTTGAAATCTATCCCTAAAAGGGTATATAATATTCAAGGTGCACATAGGGTCATTCTGAATAACTTCACACACACGCTACTGTGCATTTCCAAGTCTAATTCTGTCAGTAAACCTATACCTATCATCCAGCGCCTAAATACTAGGCCTCAAATTTATATCCAGCTAAATCTGTCGTTACTGCTGTACTGTTGTGGCTGGTCAAGTTATTTAGTTTCCGTCAAAGCACATTTTTTGTTCTGGGTTGAAATACAATTCCCAATTTAGCAATTTCCTAATTTAGTGGTTTCTGCTGTATCAGGCCTACTTTAAATACATCCCTAAAAGGGTATATCAGAATCAAGGTGCTGATAGGGTCATTCTCAATAACTTCACACACACGCTACTGTGCATATCCCAGTCTAATTCTGTCCGTAAAACGTATACCTGTCACCCAGCGCCTAAATACTAGGCCTCAAATTCATAGTCAGCTAAATCTGTGGTTACTGCTGTGCCTGTATTAGTGTAATACGGTACCTAAATAGATAGCCAGATAGTGTTAGGTGTCTTTAAAAAAAGGCCTGAATTTGAATTTTGTTGTTGTGGTGAACGATAACAATGAGGAAAACATCTAGTAAGGGACGCGGACGTGGACATGGTCGTGGTGGTGTTAGTGGACCCTCTGGTGCTGGGAGAGGACGTGGCCGTTCTGCCACATCCACACGTCCTAGTGTACCAACTACCTCAGGTCCCAGTAGCCGCCAGAATTTACAGAGATATATGGTGGGGCCCAATGCCGTTCTAAGGATGGTAAGGCCTGAGCAGGTACAGGCATTAGTCAATTGGATGGCCGACAGTGGATCCAGCACGTTCACATTATCTCCCACCCAGTCTTCTGCAGAAAGTGCACAGATGGCGCCTGAAAACCAACCCCATCAGTCTGTCACATCACCCCCATGCATATCAGGGAAACTGTCTGAGCCTCAAGTTATGCAGCAGTCTCTTATGCTGTTTGAAGTTTTTGCTGGCAGGGTTTCCCAAGGGCATCCACCTAGCCCTTCCCCAGCGGTGGAAGACATAGACTGCACTGACGCACAACCACTTATGTTTCCTGATGATGAGGACATGGGAATACCACCTCAGCACGTCTCTGATGATGACGAAACACAGGTGCCAACTGCTGCGTCTTTCTGCAGTGTGCAGACTGAACAGGAGGTCAGGGATCAAGACTGGGTGGAAGACGATGCAGGAACGATGAGGTCCTAGACCCCACATGGAATGAAGGTCGTGCCACTGACTTTCACAGTTCGGAGGAAGAGGCAGTGGTGAGACCGAGCCAACAGCGTAGCAAAAGAGGGAGCAGTGGGCAAAAGCAGAACACCTGCCGCCAAGAGACTCCGCCTGCTACTGACCGCCGCCATCTGGGACCGAGCACCCCAAAGGCAGCTTCAAGGAGTTCCCTGGCATGGCACTTCTTCAAACAATGTGCTGACGACAAGACCCGAGTGGTTTGCACGCTGTGCCATCAGAGCCTGAAGCGAGGCATTAACGTTCTGAACCTTAGCACAACCTGCATGACCAGGCACCTGCATGCAAAGCATGAACTGCAGTGGAGTAAACACCTTAAAAACAAGGAAGTCACTCAGGCTCCCCCTGCTACCTCTTCTGCTGCTGCCGCCTCAGCCTCTTCTGCTGCTGCCGCCTCGGCCTCTTCCTCCGCCTCTGGAGGAACGTTGGCACCTGCCGCCCAGCAAACAGGGGATGTACCACCAACACCACCACCACCTCCGTCACCAAGCATCTCAACCATGTCACACGGCAGGGTTCAGCTCTCCATCACACAAACATTTGAGAGAAAGCGTAAATTCCCACCTAGCCACCCTCGATCCCTGGCCCTGAATGCCAGCATTTCTAAACTACTGGCCTATGAAATGCTGTCATTTAGGCTGGTGGACACAGACAGCTTCAAACAGCTCATATTGCTTGCTGTCCCACAGTATGTTGTTCCTAGCCGGCACTACTTCTCCAAGAGAGCCGTGCCTTCCCTGCACAACCAAGTATCCGATAAAATCAAGTGTGCACTGCGCAACGCCATCTGTGGCAAGGTCCACCTAACCACAGGTACGTGGACCAGTAAGCACGGCCAGGGACGCTATATCTCCCTAACTGCACACTGGGTAAATGTAGTGGCAGCTGGGCCCCAGGCGGAGAGCTGTTTGGCGCACGTCCTTCCGCCGCCAAGGATCGCAGGGCAACATTCTTTGCCTCCTGTTGCCACCTCCTCCTACTCAGCTTCCTCCTCCTCTTCTTCCACCTGCTCATCCAGTCAGCCACACACCTTCACCACCAACTTCAGCACAGCCCGGGGTAAACGTCAGCAGGCCATTCTGAAACTCATATGTTTGGGGGACAGGCCCCACACCGCACAGGAGTTGTGGCGGGGTATAGAACAACAGATCGACGAGTAGTTGCTGCCGGTGAGCCTCAAGCCCGGCCTGGTGGTGTGCGATAATGGGTGAAATCTCGTTGCAGCTCTGGGACTAGCCGGTTTGACGCACATCCCTTGCTTGGCGCATGTGCTGAATTTGGTGGTGCAGAAGTTCATTCACAACTACCCCGACATGTCAGAGCTGCTGCATAAAGTGCAGGCCGTCTGTTCGCGCTTCCGGAATTCACATCCTGCCGCTGCTCGCCTGTCTGCGCTACAGCGTAACTTAGGCCTTCCCGCTCACCGCCTCATATGCGACGTGCCCACCAGGTGGAACTCCACCTTGCACATGCTGGACAGACTGTGCGAGCAGCAGCAGGCCATAGTGGAGTTTCAGCTGCAGCACGCACGGGTCAGTCGCACTACGGAACAGCACCACTTCACCACCAATGACTGGGCCTCCATGCGAGACCTGTGTGCCTTGTTGCGCTGTTTCGAGTACTCCACCAACATGGCCAGTGGCGATGACGCCGTTATTAGCGTTACAATACCACTTCTATGTCTCCTTGAGAAAACACTTAGGGCGATGATGGAAGAGGAGGTGGCCCAGGAGGAGGAGGATGAGGAAGAGGGGTCATTTTTAGCACTTTCAGTCCAGTCTCTTCGAAGTGACTCAGAGGGAGGTTTTTTGCAACAGCAGAGGCCAGGTACAAATGTGGCCAGCCAGGGCCCACTACTGGAGGACGAGGAGGACGAGGATGAGGAGGAGGTGGAGGAGGATGAGGATGAAGCATGGTCACAGCGGGGTGGCAACCAACGCAGCTCGGGCCCATCACTAATGCGTGGCTGGGGGGAAAGGCAGGACGATGACGATACGCCTCCCACAGAGGACAGCTTGTCCTTACCCCTGGGCAGCCTGGCACACATGAGCGACTACATGCTGCAGTGCCTGCGCAATGACAGCAGAGTTGCCCACATTTTAACGTGTGCGGACTACTGGGTTGCCACCCTGCTGGATCCACGCTACAAAGACAATGTGCCCACCTTACTTCCTGCACTGGAGCGTGATAGGAAGATGAGCAAGTACAAGCACACGTTGGTAGACGCGCTACTGAGAGCATTCCCAAATGTCACAGGGGAACAAGTGGAAGCCCAAGGCCAAGGCAGAGGAGGAGCAAGAGGTCGCCAAGGCAGTTATGTCACGGCCAGCTCCTCTGAGGGCAGGGTTAGCATGGCAGAGATGTGGAAAAGTTTTGTCAACACGCCACAGCTAACTGCACCACCACCTGATAAGCAACGTGTTAGCAGGAGGCAACATTTCACTAACATGGTGGAACAGTACGTGTGCACACCCCTCCACGTACTGACTGATGGTTCGGCCCCATTCAACTTCTGGGTCTCTAAATTGTCCACGTGGCCAGAGCTAGCCTTTTATGCCTTGGAGGTGCTGGCCTGCCCGGCGGCCAGCGTTTTGTCTGAACGTGTATTCAGCATGGCAGGGGGCGTCATTACAGACAAACGCAGCCGCCTGTCTACAGCCAATGTGGACAAGCTGACGTTCATAAAAATGAACCAGGCATGGATCCCACTGGACCTGTCCATCCCTTCTGCAGATTAGACATTAACTACCTCCCCTTAACCATATATTATTGTACTCTAGGGCACTTCCTCATTCAATCCTATTTTTATTTTCATTTTACCATTATATTGCGAGGCTACCCAAAGTTGAATGAACCTCTCCTCTGTCTGGGTGCCGGGGCCTAAATATATGCCAATGTACTGTTGCAATGTTGGGTGACGTGAAGCCTGATTCTCTACTATGACATGCAGACCAATTCTCTGCTGACATGAAGCCAGATTCTCTGTTAGGGGACCTCTCTCCTCAACTTGGGTGCTGGGCCTAAATATATGACAATGGACTGTTGCAGTGGTGGCTGACGTGAAGCCTGATTCTCTGCTATGACATGCAAACTGATTCTCTGCTGACATGAAGACAGATTCTCTGTTACGGGACCTCTCTCCTCTGCCTGGGTGCCTGGGCCTAAATATATGCCAATGGACTGTTCCAATGTTGGGTGACATGAAGCCTGATTCTCTGCTATGACATGCAGACTGATTCTCTGCTGACATGAAGACAGATTCTCTGTTACGGGACCTCTCTCCTCTGCCTGGGTGCTGGGCCTAAATATATGACAATGAACTGTTGCAGTGGTGGCTGACGTGAAGCCTGATTCTCTGCTATGACATGCAGACTGATTCTCTGCTGACATGAAGCCAGATTCTCTGTTACGGGACCTCTCTCCTCTGCCTGGTTGCCTGGGCTTAAATATATGCCAATAGACTGTTCCAATGTTGGGTGACGTGAAGCCTGATTCTCTGCTATGACATGCAGACTGATTCTCTGCTGACATGAAGCCAGATTCTCTGTTACGGGACCTCTCTCCTCTGCCTGGGTGCTGGGCCTAAATATATGACAATGGACTGTTGCACTGGTGGCTGACGTGAAGCATGATTCTCTGCTATGACATGCAGACTGATTCTCTGCTGACATGAAGCCAGATTCTCTGTTACGGGTCCTCTCTCCTCTGCCTGGGTGCTGGGCCTAAATATATGACAATGGACTGTTGCACTGGTGGCTGACGTGAAGTCTGATTCTCTGCTATGACATGCAGACTGATTCTCTGCTGACATGAAGCCAGATCCTCTGTTACGGGACCTCTCTCCTCTGCCTGGGTGCTGGGCCTAAATATATGCCAATGGACTGTTGCACTGGTGGCTGACGTGAAGCATGATTCTCTGCTATGACATGCAGACTGATTCTCTGCTGACATGAAGCCAGATTCTCTGTTACGGGTCCTCTCTCCTCTGCCTGGGTGCCTGGGCTTAAATATATGAAGGAATGAAATGTGCCATTTTGCTAAAATGGTCCACCACCACCAGAATCACAGTCTTCCCCGAGGAACGAGGCAGGTCCATAATGAAGTCCATGGACAGATGTGTCCAAGGACGGGAAGGAATGGGTAACGGAAGGAGAGGACCTGATGGCCGTGAATGAGGGACTTTGGCACGAGCGCAGGTCTCGCAGACTGCCACAAAACCCTCAACTGACTTACGAAGCGCCGGCCACCAGAATCTCAGAGCGATGAGATCCACTGTGGCTCTACCCTGGGTGCCCAGCAAGGACAGTATCGTGGTGCTCCTTAAAAACCTTGTGTCTTAAATCGAGAGGCACAAACAACCTCCCAGGAGGACAAAGATCAGGAGCCTCTGCCTGGGCTGCCTGAACCTCTGCCTCCAATTCAGGATAAAGAGCAGAGACCACCACACCTTCAGCCAAAATGGGACCCGGGTCTTCAAAATTCCCACCTCCCGGAAAACAACATGACAGGGCATCCTCCTTCACATTCTTAACCCCAGGGCGGAACGTGACAACAAAATTAAACCTTGAAAAGAACAAAGACCATCTGGCCTGTCTCGGGTTCAGACGCTTGGCTGACTCCAAGTAGGCCAGATTCTTATGGTCGGTAAACATGGTAATAGGGTGTCTGGCTCCCTCTAGCCAATGGCGCCATTCCTCAAAAGCTAACTTGATGGCCAACAACTCCCTATCTCCCACATCGTAATTTTTCTCTGCGGAGGAGAGTTTCTTCGAGAAAAAGGCACACGATGGTACAGTCTTAGTAGAAACCTCTGAAACAGATGTCGTGAGGCAATTCTCTATGCAAAAGTCACTCCAACCATTTATTTGCCTCGCTTGCCAATCAATGGTGGGGTTATGTTTAGTGAGCCTGGGTAGCCCCAACACTAGAGGAGTAGGCAACCCGCTTAGGACGAAACATGACACATCCTTAACATGAGTATCACTCACAATCAAACGGATATTGTGAACTATGACCTTTAACGATTTCTGAGAAAGTGGAACGGAATCAATAGCAAAAACAGGTATATCCTTTCCCAAAGTGCATACCTGGAAACCATGTGTTATAGCAAATTGATTATCAATGAGATTGACAGCTGCTCCACTATCTACAAAAATCTCACAAAAAAATGTTCTTGCTCTCTAGCGCCACCCTGGCAGGTAGGACAAAACGGGAACTACAAGCAAGCGGAAATCCTTCAATTTCCGCATCAACCTTGCCAATAGTAACAGATGGAACGTTTTTAGAGGATTTTTTTTATTTTTGTTTCTTTATTACTCTCAAAAAACTGCCTGAATCTCCTAGAGCAGGGATGTCAAACTCGTGGCCCTCCAGCTGTTGCAAAACTACAACTCCCATCATGCCTGGGAATACTAAAGCTATCAGGGAATGATGGGAGTTGTAGTTTTGCAACATCTGGAGGGCCATGAGTTTGACATCCATGTCCTAGAGGGACAAACATTTGCCAAATGATTTATACCTCCACAACAGAAACAAACCCTCCTCTGAGAGCTGAATCTTCTATTGTCAGAGGCAAGCAAACCCAGCTGCATGGGCTCCTGCTCAGAGGGGATTGAGAGAGACTGAGACCCCTGCGCACTAAATGAGACCACCGCACTGTCCTTGGACTGAGTATGACAGGAAGGAGTGATCTCTCCTTTCTCTCTAAGATGCCTGTCAATACGAACGGCCCGAGACATGGCAGTGTCCAAGGAGGTAGGTTTCTCATGAAAGGCAAATGCATCTTTCAATCCCTCTGAAAGACCATGGCAAAATTGACTTCGGAGTGCAGCATCATTCCAACCAGTATCAGCTGCCCATCTCCGAAATTCTGAACAGTATATCTCTGCGGACTGTTTACCCTGGCATAAAAGACGTAGTCTAGACTCAGCCAGAGCAATACGATCCGGATCATCATATATCTGACCCAGGGCTAAAAAACATTAATCCACTGAATGGAGGGGCCGTGCCCCCACCAGCAGCGAAAAGGCCCAAGACTGAGCGTTATCCCTGAGCAGGGAGATGATGATCCCCACCCTCTGCTCCTCATCACCAGAGGAATGGGGAAGTAGGCGAAAATGGAGTTTGTAAGCCTCTCTAAAACAAACAAAATTCTCATTACCCCCAGAGAACGTATCCGGGAGCGAGATCTTAGGCTCAGAACAAACTCCATGAACGCAAGCTGAACCGGTCACCTGAAACTGAGATACAGTTATACGGAGATCTGGTACCTCCAATGAAAGACCCTGCATGTGTTCAGTCAAAAGTTAAACAAGATCCATGCTTGAGACGGGTTTCGCGGTTTATAATGTCACGGAAGGTGTTACAGAAAACTAGAAGACACAAATGAAGATCCGACTGACTTGATCCAAAACTAAGGAACATAAGGGTAAGCCATGTAACAGCCCTAGCTCTCTCCCTTACTGCTCAGCCTATGCATAAATCTCTATGGTTGAAAATTGCATACCCTCGTTCCTCGACTGTATGACACCTGAACACCCTATAATAGTGAGGGGACACAACCACTGGCTCCCTACACTTAATACGGAGGGAGTCAGGGTCACCTAGGATCAAGCAAACAGGAAAACACAAATAAATGAACAGACTTATCTGTTGACGCATCAGTTGTAGCATCCAGCATGCACACACTCCAGGAAGTTGTATAGACCGCAAAGTGATGCAGTATGGGAAGGGATTTAAAGGGATGCAATCAGTGCAACTAGATGACAGCTGAGAGAGGGAAACGAGATGACAAAACAAAAGCAAAACAAAAGAACCTCAAGCAGGAGGTTCTGAAGAACGTCTGTCAGAGCTTCTCAGATGTCTGGCGGTGACAGTCAGCTGAGTTGTGTAGAGGCTAGTAACTTATTACCCCAGAACCTTAATGGCCTGAGGACCGCCCTTCAAGAGTGCAATTCCATGCCTCAGCAGACAATTACTAGACTTGTTAACAGCATGAGACATTATTGTCAAGTTGTAATTAATTCTCAAGGTCACATGGCAAGGTATTGAGACATTTACATTTTTTGTGGAGGTACATCCACCATTGTTGTTAGCTTTTGTTTCATTAAATTGTTTGAGATGCGGAAATCACTATTGCATGCTTCCACTTAAATGCCCTTGTCACGGATGATGTTGCAGATAGCTGGAAGTTATGAATAAACGTCCAACTGGCTTGATCGCAAACTAAGGAGCATATAGGTGACCCCTATAAAACCCTAAGAGCTCACCCTGACTGCTAAGCACATACAAGGGTCTCAAAGGTAGACGATTGTTTGCCCACATACCTAAGACTGTGTGACACCTGAAAACCCTATAATAGTGAAGGGACACGACCACCGGCTCCCTGCACTTAATACGGAGGGAGTCATGGTCACCTAGAATCAAGCCAGCAAGGAAAGACAATACATGAAAGGACTTATCTGAACAAGCAGCAGAAGAAGCCTCCAGCAGTGAACACTTCAATCCAGGAAGTAATATAAACCGCAAAGTGAAGCAGTATGGGAGGGAATATAAAGGATTGAGGATTAGTCTAAATAGGTGACACCTGGGAGAAGGAAATGAGATGAGAAAGTGAAACCAAAACAAAGAACATCATGCAAGAGGTAGAGAAGGACGTTTGTCAGACCTTCTCACAGAACTGGCGGTGACAGCCCTACTTTCATGATTAGGGATGAGCGAACCCGAATTGTATAGTTCGGGTTCGTACCGAATTTTGGGGTGTCCGTGACACGGACCCGAACCCGGACATTTTCGTAAAAGTCCGGGTTCGGTGTTCATCGCTTTCTTGGCGCTTTTTGAAAGGCTGCAAAACAGCCAATCAACAAGCGTCATTCTACTTGCCCCAAGAGGCCGTCACAGCCATGCCTAATATTGGCATGGCTGTGATTGGCCAGAGCACCATGTGACCCAGCCTCTATTTAAGCTGGAGTCACATAGCGCCGCCCGTCACTCTGCTCTGATTAGCGTAGGGAGAGGTTGCAGCTGCGACAGTAGGGCGAGATTAGGCTGATTAACTCCTCCAAAAGACTCCATCCAATGATCGATCTGCAGCTGTGGATGATTGAACTGCTGCTATTGAATTGCTCACTGTTTTTAGGCTGCCCAGAGCATTTTTCAGTCACTTTTTTTCTGGGGTGATCGGCGGCCAATTTGTCTTGTGTTGCGCCAGCACAAGCTGCGACCAAGTGCATTTAACCCTCAATGGTGTGGTTGTTTTTTGGCTAAATCCTACATCAGGGTGAAGCTGTCACACCAAGTGCATTTAACCAGCAATAGTCTGTTTATTTTTTGGCCATATACTACATCAGGGGCAAGCTGTCACCAAGTGCATTTAACCCTCAATGGTGTGGTTGTTTTTTGGCTAAATCCTACATCAGGGTGAAGCTGTCACACCAAGTGCATTTAACCAGCAATAGTCTGTTTATTTTTTGGCCATATACTACATCAGGGGCAAGCTGCGCCTGTCACCAAGTGCATTTAATCCTCAGTAGTGTGGTTGGTCAAGCTGTCACACCAAGTGCATTTAACCAGCAATAGTCTGTTTATTTTTTGGCCATATACTACATCAGGGGCAAGCTGCGCCTGTCATCAAGTGCATTTAACCCTCAGTAGTGTGGTTGGTCAAGCTGTCACACCAAGTGCATTTAACCATCAATAGTGTGGTTATTTTTTTGGCCATATCCCAGTCTAATTCTGTCAGTAAACGTATACCTGTCACCCAGAGCCTAAATACTAGGCCTCAAGTTTATATCCAGCTAAATCTGTCGTTACTGGTGTGGCTGGTCAAGTTATTTAGTGTCCGTCAAAGCACATTTTTTGTTCTGGGTTGAAATACAATTCCCAATTTAGCAGTTTCCTAATTTAGTGGTTTCTGCTGTATCAGAGCTATTTGAAATCTATCCCTAAAAAGGTATATAAGATTCAAGGTGCACATAGGGTCATTCTGAATAACTTCACACACATGCTACTGTGCATTTCCAAGTCTAATTCTGTCAGTAAACCTATATCTGTCAACCAGCGCCTAAATACTAGGCCTCAAATTTATATCCAGCTAAATCTGTCGTTACTGCTGTACTGTTGTGGCTGGGCAAGTTATTTAGTGTCCGTCAAAGCACAGTTTTTGTTCTGGGTTGAAATACAATTCCCAATTTAGCAATTTCCTAATTTAGCGGTTTCTGCTGTATCAGAGCTATTTGAAATCTATCCCTAAAAGGGTATATAATATTCAAGGTGCACATAGGGTCATTCTGAATAACTTCACACACACGCTACTGTACATTTCCAAGTCTAATTCTGTCAGTAAATCTACACCTGTCACCCAGCGCCTAAATACTAGGCCTCAAATTTATATTCAGCTAAATCTGTCGTTACTGCTGTACTGTTGTGGCTGGGCAAGTTATTTAGTGTCCGTCAAAGCACATTTTTTGTTCTGGGTTGAAATACAATTCCCAATTTAGCAATTTCCTAATTTAGTGGTTTCTGCTGTATCAGAGCTATTTGAAATCTATCCCTAAAAGGGTATATAATATTCAAGGTGCACATAGGGTCATTCTGAATAACTTCACACACACGCTACTGTGCATTTCCAAGTCTAATTCTGTCAGTAAACCTATACCTGTCACCCAGCGCCTAAATACTAGGCCTCAAATTTATATCCAGCTAAATCTGTCATTACTGCTGTACTGTTGTGGCTGGTCAAGTTATTTAGTGTCCGTCAAAGCACAGTTTTTGTTCTGGGTTGAAATACAATTCCCAATTTTGCAATTTCCTAATTTAGTGGTTTCTGCTGTATCAGAGCTATTTGAAATCTATCCCTAAAAGGGTATATAATATTCAAGGTGCACATAGGGTCATTCTGAATAACTTCACACACACGCTACTGTGCATTTCCAAGTCTAATTCTGTCAGTAAATCTATACCTGTCACCCAGCGCCTAAATACTAGGCCTCAAATTTATATTCAGCTAAATCTGTCGTTACTGCTGTACTGTTGTGGCTGGGCAAGTTATTTAGTGTCCGTCAAAGCACATTTTTTGTTCTGGGTTGAAATACATTTCCCAATTTAGCAATTTCCTAATTTAGTGGTTTCTACTGTATCAGAGCTATTTGAAATCTATCCCTAAAAGGGTATATAATATTCAAGGTGCACATAGGGTCATTCTGAATAACTTCACACACACGCTACTGTGCATTTCCAAGTCTAATTCTGTCAGTAAACCTATACCTATCATCCAGCGCCTAAATACTAGGCCTCAAATTTATATCCAGCTAAATCTGTCGTTACTGCTGTACTGTTGTGGCTGGTCAATTTATTTAGTTTCCGTCAAAGCACATTTTTTGTTCTGGGTTGAAATACAATTCCCAATTTAGCAATTTCCTAATTTAGTGGTTTCTGCTGTATCAGGCCTACTTTAAATACATCCCTAAAAGGGTATATCAGAATCAAGGTGCTGATAGGGTCATTCTCAATAACTTCACACACACGCTACTGTGCATATCCCAGTCTAATTCTGTCCGTAAAACGTATACCTGTCACCCAGCGCCTAAATACTAGGCCTCAAATTCATAGTCAGCTAAATCTGTGGTTACTGCTGTGCCTGTATTAGTGTAATACGGTACCTAAATAGATAGCCAGATAGTGTTAGGTGTCTTTAAAAAAAGGCCTGAATTTGAATTTGGCAATTTTGTTGTTGTGGTGAACGATAACAATGAGGAAAACATCTAGTAAGGGACGCGGACGTGGACATGGTCGTGGTGGTGTTAGTGGACCCTCTGGTGCTGGGAGAGGACGTGGCCGTTCTGCCACATCCACACGTCCTAGTGTACCAACTACCTCAGGTCCCAGTAGCCGCCAGAATTTACAGAGATATATGGTGGGGCCCAATGCCGTTCTAAGGATGGTAAGGCCTGAGCAGGTACAGGCATTAGTCAATTGGATGGCCGACAGTGGATCCAGCACGTTCACATTATCTCCCACCCAGTCTTCTGCAGAAAGTGCACAGATGGCGCCTGAAAACCAACCCCATCAGTCTGTCACATCACCCCCATGCATATCAGGGAAACTGTCTGAGCCTCAAGTTATGCAGCAGTCTCTTATGCTGTTTGAAGTTTTTGCTGGCAGGGTTTCCCAAGGGCATCCACCTAGCCCTTCCCCAGCGGTGGAAGACATAGACTGCACTGACGCACAACCACTTATGTTTCCTGATGATGAGGACATGGGAATACCACCTCAGCACGTCTCTGATGATGACGAAACACAGGTGCCAACTGCTGCGTCTTTCTGCAGTGTGCAGACTGAACAGGAGGTCAGGGATCAAGACTGGGTGGAAGACGATGCAGGAACGATGAGGTCCTAGACCCCACATGGAATGAAGGTCGTGCCACTGACTTTCACAGTTCGGAGGAAGAGGCAGTGGTGAGACCGAGCCAACAGCGTAGCAAAAGAGGGAGCAGTGGGCAAAAGCAGAACACCTGCCGCCAAGAGACTCCGCCTGCTACTGACCGCCGCCATCTGGGACCGAGCACCCCAAAGGCAGCTTCAAGGAGTTCCCTGGCATGGCACTTCTTCAAACAATGTGCTGACGACAAGACCCGAGTGGTTTGCACGCTGTGCCATCAGAGCCTGAAGCGAGGCATTAACGTTCTGAACCTTAGCACAACCTGCATGACCAGGCACCTGCATGCAAAGCATGAACTGCAGTGGAGTAAACACCTTAAAAACAAGGAAGTCACTCAGGCTCCCCCTGCTACCTCTTCTGCTGCTGCCGCCTCAGCCTCTTCTGCTGCTGCCGCCTCGGCCTCTTCCTCCGCCTCTGGAGGAACGTTGGCACCTGCCGCCCAGCAAACAGGGGATGTACCACCAACACCACCACCACCTCCGTCACCAAGCATCTCAACCATGTCACACGGCAGGGTTCAGCTCTCCATCACACAAACATTTGAGAGAAAGCGTAAATTCCCACCTAGCCACCCTCGATCCCTGGCCCTGAATGCCAGCATTTCTAAACTACTGGCCTATGAAATGCTGTCATTTAGGCTGGTGGACACAGACAGCTTCAAACAGCTCATATTGCTTGCTGTCCCACAGTATGTTGTTCCTAGCCGGCACTACTTCTCCAAGAGAGCCGTGCCTTCCCTGCACAACCAAGTATCCGATAAAATCAAGTGTGCACTGCGCAACGCCATCTGTGGCAAGGTCCACCTAACCACAGGTACGTGGACCAGTAAGCACGGCCAGGGACGCTATATCTCCCTAACTGCACACTGGGTAAATGTAGTGGCAGCTGGGCCCCAGGCGGAGAGCTGTTTGGCGCACGTCCTTCCGCCGCCAAGGATCGCAGGGCAACATTCTTTGCCTCCTGTTGCCACCTCCTCCTACTCAGCTTCCTCCTCCTCTTCTTCCACCTGCTCATCCAGTCAGCCACACACCTTCACCACCAACTTCAGCACAGCCCGGGGTAAACGTCAGCAGGCCATTCTGAAACTCATATGTTTGGGGGACAGGCCCCACACCGCACAGGAGTTGTGGCGGGGTATAGAACAACAGATCGACGAGTAGTTGCTGCCGGTGAGCCTCAAGCCCGGCCTGGTGGTGTGCGATAATGGGTGAAATCTCGTTGCAGCTCTGGGACTAGCCGGTTTGACGCACATCCCTTGCTTGGCGCATGTGCTGAATTTGGTGGTGCAGAAGTTCATTCACAACTACCCCGACATGTCAGAGCTGCTGCATAAAGTGCAGGCCGTCTGTTCGCGCTTCCGGAATTCACATCCTGCCGCTGCTCGCCTGTCTGCGCTACAGCGTAACTTAGGCCTTCCCGCTCACCGCCTCATATGCGACGTGCCCACCAGGTGGAACTCCACCTTGCACATGCTGGACAGACTGTGCGAGCAGCAGCAGGCCATAGTGGAGTTTCAGCTGCAGCACGCACGGGTCAGTCGCACTACGGAACAGCACCACTTCACCACCAATGACTGGGCCTCCATGCGAGACCTGTGTGCCTTGTTGCGCTGTTTCGAGTACTCCACCAACATGGCCAGTGGCGATGACGCCGTTATTAGCGTTACAATACCACTTCTATGTCTCCTTGAGAAAACACTTAGGGCGATGATGGAAGAGGAGGTGGCCCAGGAGGAGGAGGATGAGGAAGAGGGGTCATTTTTAGCACTTTCAGTCCAGTCTCTTCGAAGTGACTCAGAGGGAGGTTTTTTGCAACAGCAGAGGCCAGGTACAAATGTGGCCAGCCAGGGCCCACTACTGGAGGACGAGGAGGACGAGGATGAGGAGGAGGTGGAGGAGGATGAGGATGAAGCATGGTCACAGCGGGGTGGCAACCAACGCAGCTCGGGCCCATCACTAATGCGTGGCTGGGGGGAAAGGCAGGACGATGACGATACGCCTCCCACAGAGGACAGCTTGTCCTTACCCCTGGGCAGCCTGGCACACATGAGCGACTACATGCTGCAGTGCCTGCGCAATGACAGCAGAGTTGCCCACATTTTAACGTGTGCGGACTACTGGGTTGCCACCCTGCTGGATCCACGCTACAAAGACAATGTGCCCACCTTACTTCCTGCACTGGAGCGTGATAGGAAGATGAGCAAGTACAAGCACACGTTGGTAGACGCGCTACTGAGAGCATTCCCAAATGTCACAGGGGAACAAGTGGAAGCCCAAGGCCAAGGCAGAGGAGGAGCAAGAGGTCGCCAAGGCAGTTATGTCACGGCCAGCTCCTCTGAGGGCAGGGTTAGCATGGCAGAGATGTGGAAAAGTTTTGTCAACACGCCACAGCTAACTGCACCACCACCTGATAAGCAACGTGTTAGCAGGAGGCAACATTTCACTAACATGGTGGAACAGTACGTGTGCACACCCCTCCACGTACTGACTGATGGTTCGGCCCCATTCAACTTCTGGGTCTCTAAATTGTCCACGTGGCCAGAGCTAGCCTTTTATGCCTTGGAGGTGCTGGCCTGCCCGGCGGCCAGCGTTTTGTCTGAACGTGTATTCAGCATGGCAGGGGGCGTCATTACAGACAAACGCAGCCGCCTGTCTACAGCCAATGTGGACAAGCTGACGTTCATAAAAATGAACCAGGCATGGATCCCACTGGACCTGTCCATCCCTTCTGCAGATTAGACATTAACTACCTCCCCTTAACCATATATTATTGTACTCTAGGGCACTTCCTCATTCAATCCTATTTTTATTTTCATTTTACCATTATATTGCGAGGCTACCCAAAGTTGAATGAACCTCTCCTCTGTCTGGGTGCCGGGGCCTAAATATATGCCAATGTACTGTTGCAATGTTGGGTGACGTGAAGCCTGATTCTCTACTATGACATGCAGACCAATTCTCTGCTGACATGAAGCCAGATTCTCTGTTAGGGGACCTCTCTCCTCAACTTGGGTGCTGGGCCTAAATATATGACAATGGACTGTTGCAGTGGTGGCTGACGTGAAGCCTGATTCTCTGCTATGACATGCAAACTGATTCTCTGCTGACATGAAGACAGATTCTCTGTTACGGGACCTCTCTCCTCTGCCTGGGTGCCTGGGCCTAAATATATGCCAATGGACTGTTCCAATGTTGGGTGACATGAAGCCTGATTCTCTGCTATGACATGCAGACTGATTCTCTGCTGACATGAAGACAGATTCTCTGTTACGGGACCTCTCTCCTCTGCCTGGGTGCTGGGCCTAAATATATGACAATGAACTGTTGCAGTGGTGGCTGACGTGAAGCCTGATTCTCTGCTATGACATGCAGACTGATTCTCTGCTGACATGAAGCCAGATTCTCTGTTACGGGACCTCTCTCCTCTGCCTGGTTGCCTGGGCTTAAATATATGCCAATAGACTGTTCCAATGTTGGGTGACGTGAAGCCTGATTCTCTGCTATGACATGCAGACTGATTCTCTGCTGACATGAAGCCAGATTCTCTGTTACGGGACCTCTCTCCTCTGCCTGGGTGCTGGGCCTAAATATATGACAATGGACTGTTGCACTGGTGGCTGACGTGAAGCATGATTCTCTGCTATGACATGCAGACTGATTCTCTGCTGACATGAAGCCAGATTCTCTGTTACGGGTCCTCTCTCCTCTGCCTGGGTGCTGGGCCTAAATATATGACAATGGACTGTTGCACTGGTGGCTGACGTGAAGTCTGATTCTCTGCTATGACATGCAGACTGATTCTCTGCTGACATGAAGCCAGATCCTCTGTTACGGGACCTCTCTCCTCTGCCTGGGTGCTGGGCCTAAATATATGCCAATGGACTGTTGCACTGGTGGCTGACGTGAAGCATGATTCTCTGCTATGACATGCAGACTGATTCTCTGCTGACATGAAGCCAGATTCTCTGTTACGGGTCCTCTCTCCTCTGCCTGGGTGCCTGGGCTTAAATATATGCCAATGGACTGTTCCAATGTTGGGTGACGTGAAGCCTGATTCTCTGCTATGACATGCAGACTGATTCTCTGCTGACATGAAGCCAGATTCTCTGTTACGTGACCTCTCTCCTCTGCCTGGGTGCTGGGCCTAAATATATGACAATGGACTTTTGCAGTGGTGGCTGACGTGAAGCCTGATTCTCTGCTATGACATGCAGACTGATTCCCTGCTGACATGAAGCCAGATTCTCTGTTACGGGACCTCTCTCCTCTGCCTGGGTGCTGGGCCTAAATATATGACAATGGACTGTTGCACTGGTGGCTGACGTGAAGCCTGATTCTCTGCTATGACATGCAGACTGATTCTCTGCTGACATGAAGACAGATTCTCTGTTACGGGACCTCTCTCCTCTGCCTGTGTGCTGGGCCTAAATATATGACAATGGACTGTTGCAGTGGTGGCTGACATGAAGCCTGATTCTCTGCTATGACATGCAGACTGATTCTCTGCTGACATGAAGCCAGATCCTCTGTTACGGGACCTCTCTCCTCTGCCTGGGTGCTGGGCCTAAATATATGCCAATGGACTGTTGCAGTGGTGGCTGACGTGAAGCCTGATTCTCTGCTATGACATGCAGACTGATTCTCTGCTGACATGAAGCCAGATCCTCTGTTACGGGACCTCTCTCCTCTGCCTGGGTGCTGGGCCTAAATATATGCCAATGGACTGTTGCAGTGGTGGCTGACGTGATGCCTGATTCTCTGCTATGACATGCAGACTGATTCTCTGCTGACATGAAGCCAGATCCTCTGTTACGGGACCTCTCTCCTCTGCCTGGGTGCTGGGCCTAAATATATGCCAATGGACTGTTGCAGTGGTGGCTGATGTGAAGCCTGATTCTCTGCTATGACATGCAGACTGATTCTCTGCTGACATGAAGACAGATTCTCTGTTACGGGACCTCTCTCCCTCTCTCCTCTGCCTGGGTGCTGGGCCTAAATATATGGCAATGGACTTTTGCAGTGGTGGCTGACGTGAAGCCTGATTCTCTGCTATGACATGCAGACTGATTCTCTGCTGACATGAAGCCAGATTCTCTGTTACGGGACCTCTCTCCTCTGCCTGGGTGCTGGGCCTAAATATATGACAATGGACTGTTGCACTGGTGGCTGACGTGAAGTCTGATTCTCTGCTATGACATGCAGACTGATTCTCTGCTGACATGAAGCCAGATCCTCTGTTACGGGACCTCTCTCCTCTGCCTGGGTGCTGGGCCTAAATATATGCCAATGGACTGTTGCAGTGGTGGCTGACGTGAAGCCTGATTCTCTGCTATGACATGCAGACTGATTCTCTGCTGACATGAAGCCAGATCCTCTGTTACGGGTCCTCTCTCCTCTGCCTGGGTGCTGGGCCTAAATATATGCCAATGGACTGTTGCAGTGGTGGCTGACGTGATGCCTGATTCTCTGCTATGACATGCAGACTGATTCTCTGCTGACATGAAGCCAGATCCTCTGTTACGGGACCTCTCTCCTCTGCCTGGGTGCTGGGCCTAAATATATGCCAATGGACTGTTGCAGTGGTGGCTGATGTGAAGCCTGATTCTCTGCTATGACATGCAGACTGATTCTCTGCTGACATGAAGACAGATTCTCTGTTACGGGACCTCTCTCCTCTGCCTGGGTGCTGGGCCTAAATATATGCCAATGGACTGTTGCAGTGGTGGCTGACGTGAAGCCTGATTCTCTGCTATGACATGCAGACTGATTCTCTGCTGAAATGAAGACAGATTCTCTGTTACGGGACCTCTCTCCTCTGCCTGGGTGCTGGGCCTAAATATATGCCAATGGACTGTTGCAGTGGTGGCTGACGTGAAGCCTGATTCTCTGCTATGACATGCAGACTGATTCTCTGCTGACATGAAGCCAGATTCTCTGTTACGGGACTTCTCTCCTCTGCCTGGGTGCTGGGCCTAAATATATGACAATGGACTGTTGCACTGGTGGCTGACGTGAAGTCTGATTCTCTGCTATGACATGCAGACTGATTCTCTGCTGACATGAAGACAGATTCTCTGTTACGGGACCTCTCTCCTCTGCCTGTCTGCTGGGCCTAAATATATGACAATGGACTGGTGCAGTGGTGGCTGACGTGAAGCCTGATTCTCTGCTATGACATGCAGACTGATTCTCTGCTGACATGAAGCCAGATCCTCTGTTACGGGACCTCTCTCCTCTGCCTGGGTGCTGGGCCTAAATATATGCCAATGGACTGTTGCAGTGGTGGCTGACTTGAAGCCTGATTCTCTGCTATGACATGCAGACTGATTCTCTGCTGACATGAAGCCAGATCCTCTGTTACGGGACCTCTCTCCTCTGCCTGGGTGCTGGGCCTAAATATATGACAATGGACTGTTGCAGTGGTGGCTGACGTGAAGCCTGATTCTCTGCTATGACATGCAGACTGATTCTCTGCTGACATGAAGCCAGATTCTCTGTTACGGGACCTCTCTCCTCTGCCTGGGTGCCGGGGCCTAAATATCTGAGAATGGACTGTTCCAGTGGTGGGTGACGTGAAGCCAGATTCTCTGCTATGGGACTTCTCTCCAATTGATATTGGTTAATTTTTATTTATTTTATCTTTATTTTAATTCATTTTCCTATCCACATTTGTTTGCATGGAATTACCTACATGTTGCTGCCTTTTGCAGCCCTCTAGCCCTTTCCTGGGCTGTTTTACAGCCTTTTTAGTGCCGAAAAGTTCGGGTCCCCATTGACTTCAATGGGGTTCGGGTTCGGGACGAAGTTCGGATCGGGTTCGGATCCCGAACCCGAACATTTCCGGGAAGTTCGGCCGAACTTCTCGAACCCGAACATCCAGGTGTCTGCTCAACTCAATTCATGATATAATATCACTGTAGCATGAACTTTTTATGTTTTATATAAATTTTATTAGCTGTGTATTTACCTGACTTCTCCACAACGCAACTAATGGTCCCAACCCCATTTACAAGGCACGAAATCCCACTTATTAAACCTGACAGGGCACACCTGTAAAGTGAAAACTATTTTAGGTGACTACCTCTTGAATCTCATCAAGAGAATGCCAAGAGTGTGCAAAGCAGTAATCAAAGCAAAAGGTGGCTACTTTGAAGAATCTAGAATATGACATATTTTCAGTTGTTTCACACTTTTTTGTTATGTATATAATTCCACATGTGTTAATTCATAGTTTTGATGCCTTCAGTGTGAATCTACAATTTTCATAGTCATGAAAATGAAGAAAACTCTTTGAATGAGAAGGTGTGTCCAAACTTTTGGTCTGTACTGTATATATATATATATATATATATATATATATTATTTATTTATTTGCTTATTATGATTCACACCACAACAGTTTTCTGCAAAATGCCACTTATGCAAAAATGTTTGTTCAAGTGCAATTGCTCTCACCACTTTCCCAAAAAGGGGGTTATCAAGGGTGGGGCCAGTTGCCCAATTATATTTATCTGCTTGTACACCAGTTTTCTGGCATAGAAGAAGAATAAAATCCTTGCCATTTCAGTTCAGCCACATAGACTGCAGGAGATGTGCTATAATTAATGATGAGTTGAAACACTAATTTTAAATTCGGCATAGACTCCAGCACTACACAGGAATATCATAGACCAGTGTAAGACATGTGAGACAGTGGGTAGGGGCTGGTAAGGGGCAGTGGAACTATAGGTCTTATCTTAGGATATTGTGGACTAAGTCTCAGAAGGTATCCGCCCAGGTGTCCAAGGGTGTAGTTTGTCCGGCCATCTATCTGCTTGTGCTGTATAATTGTGGACAAAAGAATAAAGACAGTTGCATTGTTATCCTGCCTAAGTGATTAATACGACCCACAACCCCAGAACCTCACAGTCTTCAACAATATTAAAATAAAGTTAATGAGTTTATTATAAAAACATTATAGTCCCACCAACAATAGCATAAGTAGAGAAACGTAGAGAATGGGGGGACAGTGTGTATGCGTAGAAAGCAGAAGCTGAGCTGACTAGGACTCTGTGACCCTAATGCCCCAAAAAATTTAATATTTATTTTAACTAGATTTTCTCTGCAACTGATCTAAACTTAAAAACTGATGCCAAACCAACATTATTTTTTTATTTTATTTTTGACTCAGTCAGTCACCTATGATTATCTACCTAAACATAGAAACAACAATACTATTTATGGGAACAAGAGATTGCTGTATTGGTCTCTAGTCCCCATACAGAGGAGATTATTTCTGAATGTAAATACAGCTCTCACCTCCTATTTCAATCCGGCAATTATCAAGACCAAATTGTTCTCAGTTGTGCTTGGTGTGCGCCATTTGCTTCAGGTTTCAGTTATTTTTGATGTGTGAAAAAGTCCAGTCCATTGTACCTTTTCTCCCAGAAAAAAATAACTGAACCCTGATGGAATTGACACAAACGGAGAAAAATCAATGCTCAACATAAACCATTCAAGCAAATGGAGATTAAAACACATCAGTTTCTCTTCCACCTTTCTGTTCCTCTGATGGAACAGAAATACATAGAACACAAAATGATGTGAACTTAACTCCAGCCTAAATGGTGCATATAAAATAAATGATGCACAACGTGGGCTTAACTAGTAGGAAGATGAACAGGCTTTATCCAGAATTCTTGAGTATTATATATGTTCCTGTTATTTTTTTTAATGCAAGAAATACAGTATTTCTCATCTCTAATAATAAAATCCCTGTGTGAGTGTGGTGTGTTCATGTGTATGTCACCAGTTTTGCACTGGGCATGAGCGGCATTGTGTTCAATGAGGACACAATGCTCCACATGGACACAGCGCTACTCACAAGTTTCCATGCTCCTGCCACAGCAGCCGTGAAGTAGATTCAGAGAGCGCAGCCCCCCCCCCCCTTTTCAGTATAACAGAGCAGCAGCGGAGTAGACTGTTAGCTGTAATGTCCAGATTACACTCTGCTTAACACGCTCCTTAGGGACCGCTGTATGGAGGAGCTAAACATTGGGCCGCTGCTTTGCTGTGGCAGCGGCCGCTGCTTGAAGGTTAAACTTAGGAAAGGAGTTCCCTCCCTTCCCCATCGGACTGCTGCTATTTGGCAGCGTCCCAATAGTTACCATGGCAACTGGACGCCTTCACAGGCATCCAGCTTGCCGTAGTATATCTAAGCCTGATCAGGCTCCTGTTAAAGGCAGGAGCCTGATCAGGCTTAGTTTGAGTTCAGTACACTGCAGTACACTATATAGTGTACTGCAGTGTATTGTAAGCCATCAGACTCACTGGATCTTCAAGAACCAAGTGGGTCTGGGTCCCAAAAAAAAAAGTGAAAAAAGTGAAAAGTAAAAAAAAAAAAAAGCCTTTCTATATCTACACATAATTGGTTAAAAAAAAAAAAAAAAAAAACACTAAACATGTTTGGCATCGCCACGTCCGTAAGGACCTGATCTATAAAATAATCATGTTACTTTTATTGCACGGTGAATACCATAAAAAATAAAATAAAAACTATGATGGAATTGCAATTTTGCCCACCGCACTTTCCAAAAAAATTTATAAAAAGTGATCAAAAAAGTCATATGTATCCAAAATTATCACCAATTAAACTGTTACCTCCTACATAAGCCAATCCGTCCCAAAAATTTAAATATGGCTTTCAGAAAATGGAGACACAAAAACATGATTTTTTTTTAAACATGCTTTTATTTAATAAGATAAAGTTAAAAAAAAATGCATATATTAGGTATTGTCATGTTCGTAACGATGTGCTATATAAAAATAGCATATGATCCAACCAATCTGGTGAACACCAAATAAAATAGACTTATTAGGTATCGCTGCATTGTTACGACCTGCTCTATAAAAATATCACGTTATCTACTCTGTCAGATGAACATTGTAAAAAACTAATAATAAAAACTGTGCAAGAACAGCCATTCTTTTGTTACCTTGCCTCATAAAAAGAGTTATATATATATATATATATACATATATATATATATATATATATATATATATATACACACACACACAATGCACAACTTAATCAAGCAAAATATTTTTATACTGCAGGAATAACCCTAATAATAAACTCCCCCTTCACTGCTCACACCAGCGATCCAACCAATTAGGACATGGCGCTCCACATGCCACCTGCACCGCCGACACCTGCGCACCGGCAAGCAGGACGGAGCGCCACCATTTCTGTTCGTCAGTCCCAGCCATCATTTCTGTTCATCAGTCCCAACCGCCATTTCTGTTTGTCAGTTACAGCACTATCAGCCATATAGAGAGGAGCCCCTGTCAGCAGTCTGACCCACCAGTCGCTACCAGCAGTCTCAGCACCATTAGTCAATATCACCTAACAACAACCTCACTTATTGACAACTGTGTCTCATCCTCATCATCAACCTCTTGAGACACTAATTGCTGTTGACTTATTGGCAACTGTGTCTCATTATCATCATCCACCTCGTGAAACACTAATTGCCATTCCTCACCATCATCTTCTTGTGACTGTGGATGCTCAAGAGTTTGGGCATCAGTGCACAATATCTCCTCATGTCCCTCTTCAAGTGGGCTTGGTGAGAGGCCCAAATCAAGGAATGACGATGAAAAGAGCTCCTCACAATATCTGAGTGTGGGGTCACTTGTTTGCCAAGACCAGACTCTTGGCTACTGAGACTAGACTTTGTGGAAGACAGGGTGGTGCTTAACCGATGGAAAGCATTATCTGCTGCAATCCAAGCGACCACCTTGTCGCACTGGTGTGATTTCGAGAGTGATGTCCTGTGCGGCCCTGCAAACTGGGACATGAAGCTAAGTATCGTGGATGAGTGTGTTTCTTGTGTTCTAGCAGCTAGGGCCACGGCCTCTGCATGCACTATCAGCAGCAGGGCCACTTGCCCGTCCCTTACCGCTTGTCTTCTGCATATTAAATGGCATATATGCTTGCAAGTATGTCACATGTACAGTAGTACAGTAAGTGTATGCGTAAATAAATTAAACTGATTGTCACTGATATTTAGGATGTGCAAAAGTTATACATTAGATGTAGCACAGATAATGTCGCTGTCACCAGCAGCAAAAAAATCTGACTGAAATGTCACTCATATTTATGATGCACAAACATTATACAGGAGATGTAGCGTAGGTAATGTTGTTGCCACCAGCAGCAAAAAAATTTGACTGAATGTGCAAAGGTTATACATTAGATGTAGCACAGGCAATTTCTCTGTCACCAGCAGCAAAATAAATTGACTGAAATGTCTACAGGAGATGTAGTGCAGTTAATGTCAATGTCACCAGTGGCTAATAAAAAATTACAGGGAATGTCACAGCTTTTTGGGATGCTCAAATGTTATACAGTAGATGTAGCGCAAGTAATGTTGCTGCCACCTGCAGTAATGTTGCTGCTGTCACCAGTGGCTAATAAAAAATTACAGGGAATGTGACAGCTTTTTGGGATGCTCAAATGTTATACAGGAGATATAGCACAAGTAATGTCGCTGCCACCTGCAGTGAAAAAATCTGACTGAAATGTCACTCATATTTATGATGCACAAACATTATACAGGAGATGTAGCGTAGGTAATGTTGTTGCCACCAGCAGCAAAAAAATTTGACTGAATGTGCAAAGGTTATACATTAGATGTAGCACAGGCAATTTCTCTGTCACCAGCAGCAAAATAAATTGACTGAAATGTCTACAGGAGATGTAGTGCAGTTAATGTCAATGTCACCAGTGGCTAATAAAAAATTACAGGGAATGTCACAGCTTTTTGGGATGCTCAAATGTTATACAGTAGATGTAGCGCAAGTAATGTTGCTGCCACCTGCAGTAATGTTGCTGCTGTCACCAGTGGCTAATAAAAAATTACAGGGAATGTGACAGCTTTTTGGGATGCTCAAATGTTATACAGGAGATATAGCACAAGTAATGTCGCTGCCACCTGCAGTGAAAAAATTTGACTGAATGTCACTGATATTTATGATGTGCAAACATTATATAGAAGATGTAGCACAGGTAGTGTTGCTGCCACCAGCAGCAAAAAAATTTGACTCAATGTCACTGATATTTAGGATGTGCAAGCGTTATACAGGAGATGTAGCGCAGGTGATGTAACTGTCCGCAGCGGACACCGTCTACGTAAAAAGTACACTGGATGTCACAGATATTTTTAGTATGCGCACACGTTAAACAGGAGATGTAGCGCAGATAATATCACTGTCCTCAGTGTCTACAGAAAAAGTACTCTGGATGTCACAGATATTTTTAAGATACGCACACGTTATAAAGGAAATGTAGGGCAGGTAATGTCACTGTCCGCAGCATCTATGGAAAAAGTACACTGGATTTCACTGATATTTTTAGAATGCACAAACGTTATACAGGAGATATAGCACAGTTAATGTAACTGACTGCAGCGGACACCATCTACGGAAAAAGTACACTGGATGTCACTGATATTTTTAGAATGCACAAACGTTATACAGGAGATATAGCGCAGGTAATGTAACTGTCCGCAGTGAACACCGTCTACGGAAAAAGTACACTGGATGTCACATATATTTTTAGGCTGCGCACACATTACACAGGAGATGTAGCGCAGACAATGTCGCTGTCTGCAGCAGCCAAACAATTGCAAGATATTTAGTGCAGGTTGCGCTAAAAATATATATTGCTGCCAGATACAATAGTCCTTAAAAGGACTTTAGGGTCTCTAGCAATTGCATGCAATTTAGCACAGGTTGTGCTAATAAAATAATATATATTGCTGCCAGATACTACAATAGTACTTAAAATAACTTTTGGTCTCTAATCGCAAGCAATTTAGCGCAGGTTGCTGCGCATATATTGCTGCCAGACACAACAATAATCCTTAAAAGGACTTTAGGGTCTCTAACACCATCCCTGCCTAACCAAAAAATTAAATTAAATTTCCTACACTATCTGTCCCTTCTACAGCACAGCTCTCCCTGACTAAGACTGGCTGAACCCCGTGTCATCGGGTGCTTTATAGCACCCGATGACGCGTTCCGGCGAGCCAATCACTGTAATGCCAGTAACCAACATGGCTATGACATTACATTGAGTGGCAGTATTTACCTGCACGTTTATTGGCTGCGTAGCAGCCAACAAACGTGCAGGGAGGAAACTCAAGCATGGCTCTCGAGCACATGCGGTATTCGGCTGAACACCGCAATGTGCCAAGCATCGCGATGCACAAGCCGAACTGGTGTTTGGCCGAGCATGCTAAATTATCACTAGTTAACACAGCACTCAGTAGGGACCATCAAATCTGGGATCCAAACTTTTATTTATACAGTATGAACTAGGTATTAGTCTTTGAGTCCATATCTGGAAGGGAATCATACACATGTTTATGTTATTAACAACAGTCAACTGACCTATAAGGGCTCCCACCACTTTAGGAATTATAGGGAGTGTCAAAAGCTTGTTCTACACCCAGTGTTTATCTACTTACTACCTCAGTCAGTATCTTTTTTTTACTCTTGCTTTTACTACAGGCCAGGTATTTCCTGAAAATAGATCAACATAGACAAGGACATTTTTATACTGCCCCACCTTTGGAAGCTTAATGTAGTCCATCTGCAGTCTGTGAAATGGTAAGACGGCCTGGGCATATGCCTTCCGGGAACTCTCAAGGTTCTTCCAACATTATTACAGGCACACATCATGTAGCCTTGGACAAACCTAGTGGCAGTGTTTCTGGACTCTGTGGTTCCCACCACATTCTCTTTTGACACATAGATCCACCCATGTGCTGAATTCATCATCAACAGGCAGAGTGCACATGAAAAGGCACCATTTTACCTACCCTCCAGAGCTTGTCTTCACATGAAGTTAAGTATCATGGATGAGTGTGTCTTTACTTTGGAGGTCTTCTGGCCCTGGGTTGGCCGAGTCATATAAACCTTAAGTTGGCTTCAGGTAATGGCTGGAGGTCTGCAGTCATAGCAGTTTAATCTACCAACCTGTTGTCTCTTTCCTATGGATAGCATACTGAACACACATACTGAACACTCTTCATGGGTTTCCCATGGATCCAACAAAACTTCTGCTCCCCCCAGATCGGACCATAATCATGGAAGATACTAAAGGCATACCTGAAATCTGTATAAATGTTAGTTATCTTACCCGCAACCATCTTACCAGCACCAGTGAGTACCTTCAGCTCTACCTCCTGTACTGATATCACAGAAGGGAGTGGTTCTTGCTTTACAACATAGGTTTGGGTACTGACAACATATCCTGTCTTGTGCGATCTGGGCTTCTTATATTGTAAACCGTCTATAACATCTACAAAAGAACTATGAAAAGATAAATGCAAGGGGTGACCTTATTAATACTTAACTTTTAATATAGTTAACAAATAAAATAAAAGCCCATAAGCAAATAAACATATACCCAGAAATCAGGTTTATGGGTATTGAGGCTTTCCCCACTCTGAGAGGAGGAGATTGGGACAAAAGAGTTTTACAAAGGGAGACTTGGTGGATCTTTGAATTTAAAACGGTCCAACCAAAGGTCCTGAATGAACAACTATTGTATGTGCCAGTAACAAGTGCCCCCCTTAGATGGCCCCCCAATCATGTGCGAGTAGCCAGTAGTGTACCATATAAAAAAATAAACACTTATACTTACCTCCATAGCAGCGATGCGATGCAGGCCTTTTCAACCCTGCAGCCTATCAGCCTCTGATAGTGCCTGCAGCCTATCAGAGGAATGGGGAAGGGAGACACATCCTGAGGACGGCGATTCAGATGACAATGGGGATGAGCGCTTCCACAATGGAAGCGCTCATCTCCCTGTGCCCTGCCGCCGCCCCCCACTTGTGAGCAGGGCCGTGCCGCCTTGAGTGATCACCTCACTTTGCCTAATTGGCGGTGCAGCCCTGCTGGTGCCCCTTAAAGTTTTTCGCCAGGGGCAAAGGCCCCCCCAGCCCCCCTACGCTACACCACTACTATAACAGAATTCTTAGATAACCCAAACCCCAAACTTGTACACCGAACTTAAAAACACAAGTTCACTCAAACCTAATAATAATACATAGACATAAGCTTCAAATTCTGAGGGAAATTCAGTCCCTGCCACTCATTTCCCTATTAGAAATAGTAATAAGGAAATGAGGGGCATGGACTGAACCCCCTTTTAGAATTTCAAGCATATGTTTAAAGGGGGTTTGAAGTCTATGGAAAGCTGCTGTGAGGTTAATAAGCTGTGAACAGGTGTGTGTGTGTATATATATATATATATATATATATATATATATACTGTATATATTCACACACACCAGCACAACCACTAAATCTCTCCCTGTTACACCTACATCACACACTTTAACCAGCCATTCAGCATGCTAGTGTGTCCCCCTCCCCCTCTGCAGATCACAGTGTAAGTGACTACATAACTGTCATACAGAATGTGCTGTCTGCTGTTTGTGTCAGCTGGGGAATAGTGGAGTCCCAACATCTCATGAAGCTTACACACTACCTTGCATGCTAGGGATCTCAAGATCATTGGTCCGGAGATCAGGAGGAGGTTAGAGCAGTGAAGCGCTGCTAACCTTGCCGGGCCGCTCTCTCACACATTGCTCTGCAGGTGAAGCAGCAGAACACAGCAGATAAGAGGATTTGGCAGGTGGCTGCAGGAGCAAGGGAGATGTTCGATTGGAAAGGGGGCGGGGCCAATCAGCCTGCCCGGGCCCCTTAAACTCCCGGGACCAATAGCAACTGCGTGGTCTGCCGCTATTGGCGGTACGCCAGTGCCTATTGGCCATTGGTGCTTTAGTTATATGAGTTATACATCTATAAAAGAAAACTCAATATTTGATACAGTTATCAATTGGATCTCAATGTACTTGCTCCGTAGTTTGTATGACATCTAAACAATTGTGAACCTTCTTGTGGTTTGGTAACCCAACCTCCTATCAAAATGCAGACAATCTTCTGTAGACTCAAAGTGCTCCATCCCCTCCAGATCTCTGTGTCCATGGCCCATGTGGCTGTCATAAAGCAATTCTCTCAATGCTTTTTAAATGCTGTTAAGTACTTCCTCAAGCAAGTCAGCAGCTCCTGTCATGTTCAGAAAAAAATTAATAAAAAACAAGCAGAAAATAAAAAAAAATAAGAACAGATCAGAAAAATTGATCTATTATGTAGTTTTCACTGGCACATAACATCTTTGGTGACACAGTTACTTCAGCCTTTTTATTTTGAATTAACCACATACTATTTTTAATGATTTTGTTTGCAGACCTCTATAAACACACAATTGTCTGAATACCATATTGTTCTCACTTGGCAATATTTTACCTTACAAACATATGCAACTTGTTGAAATTAAATAAACCAATTTAATTTTTTTTCCTTTCTCCAACTTTATATTTTTATGCATAATATATGCTTCTCTTCTAAGTCTCAAGTTCTACATCACTGTCACCACACCCTCAATGTAACTTCTCCTTTCTGATCAGTTCTAACTAGATGTCTTAGTATACAACATATAACAATACAATCACAGGACAAGGCAAGACAAGGGTCCATCACACATTTTTCATACACAAACAAATATGCACTGGAGCTCTAATAAAAACTCAAAAAAATATATGCATGACTGTGTTTTCAGCACAGAATCAAAATTGTATTTTGTGGAGATCTGCCGCATATGTTGGGGTCTCTCTTCACTCATGAAAAACTGATTAGTCACAATCCCCACCAAGTTAAACATTTGGAAAAAAGAACAGGCTTTCTTGACGTCCATTAAGTCAGGCTGTAAAATAAAACTCATAAAACCTTTAGTTTGTAAAAATGAAAAATAATGTGCACACAATCCCAAATGTAACAATGAGCTCATCTTTTACTACATGGATTTTCTTTAACCCAATTCTAAAGTTTAAAATTCTGGATATAATTACCAAAATGCTGCATGTATCAAAAACATAAACTATTAACTTTAAATACTTACATTCTCCTTCACAAAGGAAACATAGACAGCACATATTCCATACATACATTCCTCATTTCCAACACACATCTATATCCTCAGAACATCAACATCAAAGCTCTTGGGACAGAAGACAAGCAATCTCATTTATATCACCAAAAGTCTATAAACTTCACTTTATCACTGTCTATAACTTTAAAGGTGTTTCTGGTAAAAATAAAAAATAAATAAAAAAAACAATCACTGATAAATCGCCAATGGCAGCAGGACACACTGAAACATAAACTACTTTTAAACACTAGGGTAGATGTGAGACAGGAATCTAAATACTGCATTACAACTTACAATATCTGCAGTATGTTCTTGGAGGAGATAGCATTAGCTACAGGGCAAGCTGCCATTCTCTTTTAACATCAGAATTAGTTCAATCAAACCACATATGCCAAAACAATACTGGAACAGGGACTACTGCAACTCTACATTAACAAATAACGTGAAGATACTTTCCTTTTGTAATCTTATCAGAGGGGATACCAAGGTCTATAAACCTTTTAGCCGGGTCGTACACTTTCTTGCACTACAACTGGCAATATTCTTCTTGGTCCTTCCTCCTTTTCTGCAGGGAACACATAAAAAGTGGATGAACTATCTGGGGAGGGGGGTTGCTTCTGTCCTTACACTGATGCAGAAGGTGCTGGGGGATGCACCACTTACATACAGAGTAAGCAACATTAAAACACAATCTTTTGGTACATCTATGACTTGAGACACTGGGGACCACACACCCACAAGACGGCAATGTTGGTGGCCCCAACTGTGTACTATATGTGCTTATAAAAATGTGGGAGCTGTTGGCATCAGTCTCATGGAGCAGCAGCCTGTTCTTCCTATTTTTTCAAACTCATAATAATAAACACTTTCCATTCCCTTCTGTAAAAAGATACACTTTCCTATCCTTTCTCCATCATTCTCTCCATGCAATCTTTGCTTTCCACACTGCCACTGCTTTCCAAGCCTTTTTAGCTTGTCACCTACTCTGACCATTATTCTCATGCTTCAACCTTCAACTGATGTGCTGCTTCTACTCTTCCTTTGGAACTCTTTCCATCTTTCCAGATTTGAACAACCATCTTTTGGCATACCTGCTCAACTAATAAATTATCAATGCCCCTCCTCAACACTGTCTCTCTCTGATATCCACTGCAGTCACCTCCCTCCTTGAGGGGCGCCCCTCTTTCAGAGCCTTTGACTGTCTGGTTCCCATTGAAGAAGAGTGGATCAGTCCCTTCTTCAACCGCAATCAAACCCGATACCCGAGGATCCTTACGTGGGGCACCAAAAACTGTTGCTGCAGTTTAGGACGTCCCAAACTAGGGGACTACACTCACTTGTCTGTGGAATTCAAATTGGTTAATAAGTTTTCTATATGTGTCAGGGGATGTGGTTGACCTAAAGAATCAAACAGCCAGACAGATTTGCTGGTTAAACGATCCAATTTTATTAGATGTACATTGTTGATCTAACCACCCCCCTTTAGCCATTAATTTCAATATGTCCAATTACAAGTATTTATTAAAGCAAGCAATCAGAAACATGAGGGTATGAAAAATGACACGTAGACACACACGGGCATTGCTCATATATATTATGAATCATCTATCTGCAAAAGTTCCCCTGTCTATACATCACATTCTGCCAAGAAGTTCACTATTTGCGGTGTCCGTACAACTTCCTTTAGTGAATCAAGTAACTATATCGTGACTCATATTTCTCAATCATAGGTTTTAGGCATAAAACTCAGAAAATGAAGATCTGACCATTTAAGTACAATTAGCACCATTCATGTTCATTAACCACTTAATTTCCTTCCTAACATCTCTGCAATGTTTTTTGGAACTTGCTATTTTGTGACTATTTTAAAGTTATCATTTGGCTATACAAACATAGCCAAACCTTACAAAAGTTGCAGGTCAGTTGCAGTTACATATAACTTTGGTCCATGATGGCAAAGTAATTTGTGACTTTTGACCAAAAATCTAACTATTGCATTGAATGTATAACAGAATAATTTAGACCAGTTCCCCTAGTCCTACTGTACCACACAGTACTAATGCCCACATTGTGTCCCCTCATAGTAGTAATGCCCACATTGTGCAGAAATGCAAACATTGTGCCCCTTCACAGTAGTTATGACAACCTTGTGTCCCCTTCACAATAGTTATGCCTACAGTGGTTCCCTCTCTTGGTAGTTATACCCACCTTTGCGCCCCTTCACAATAGTTATGTCCTCTTCGTTGTCCTTTCACAGTGGTTATGTTCTCCTAGTGGCTCCTTCACAGTAGTTATACCCACCTCGTGGTCCCTTCACATTAATTATGCCCACCTTTGTGCTCCCTCACAGTAGTTATGCCCACCTTTGTGCCCCTTTACAGTAGTTATGCCCACCGTATTGCCCCTTCACATTAGGTATGCCCACCTTTATGCCCCTTTACAATAGGATGCCCACCTTTTTGCCCATTTGCAGTAGTCATGCCCATTTTTGTGCTCCTTCACAGAAGTTGAGCCCACATTGTGGTCCCTTCACAGTGGTTATGCCCAACTTTGTGACCCTTCACAGTATGTTATATCTACCTTTGTACCCCTTCATAGTAGTTATACCCACCTCGGTAGCCTCATCACAGTAGTTATGGGGTTTTATCATAGTTTGCAGATATATTTTATCAGTCTAATGATTGAATAGAGGCATCAAGAAAAAACATCTGTACAAACTTGCCAACCCTTTCCATAAATTTTACAAGTTCTAAAAATTTTTACAATGCAAATGCAATATGTTATCATGGCATGCTAGCATGTCCTCATCATACTGTTACTCTCCTTACAACAACAGAGTGGTCACATATAGAACAGACATCTCTTGACAGAATATAGTGAAATAATGGTTTTCAAAGTTTGCTCCATTTATATTGGGATATGTTGAGCCAAGAGTAAATATAAGGAAATATAAATCTGTATTTCACACATGGTATATATAGGAATTTCTATTCAAGTAACAAATTATTCTCAATTGTAAAGAGAGTAATTTAATAATTAGATTATTAGGAATTTGCTAGTTATATAACTCCCTAATGTAATAATTAGAACTGCTCCAAACCAGAACTTCATTATGTTAGATTTCCAATTTATTACATCGATTTTTTTTTTCCATAAATCAGGAAAGAGAACCTTTAGGTATGCAGTAATACACCAGTTGTTGTAGGAGGTTATTGAGTCATGTATCTCTGACAGTTTGTACAAGCTCTAAAGGTCACTTGGTGCTAACAATTTGGGAGACAGTGTGGCTTGTCTTTGTAGGAATACAGAATTGTGCACTGAATTCCAATGTGCATTTAACCACCATGGGGTTCTAGAAAACACTCGTTAACATATTCATAAAATTCAATGAGAGGACATAAAACATGACAGTAAATGAAACTAATAAAATGTTTCATTAAAGGAGAACACTGTTTGACTGGAAAAAAATCATAACAAATATTTCCTCAGTATCTTGTCTTAAGGGCAGAATCTGTGTTGTTGTTTTTTTTTTTTTAATAAGTAATTAAAATTAATTTGTGTCAATAAAATGGCTTATTGTCTAAATTGAGTTATGTTAATTATATTTGTATTATGTTTTGTACACATATTGCAAAAAAACTGAAATACTGTAGTTTTATCACTGAGCAATGAACTCTCACACTAGTCTAAGAGCCCTATTAGATTGCACAATTTTCAGGTCTTTTATCTGGAAAAAGTGCTCATAAGAATGCTTGTTCCCAATAACTGACCTCATGGGCATAGCTATAAAGGAAGCAGGGGACCCAAACTCATAAGGAGCCCACCAAGGAGTAGGACTACAAGATTTCATTGTTAGAGCCCACTCAACAATATTATACAATCACCTTATATACAGTGACATTGTAGGAAAAGGATGGAACGGCTGCTGGGCCTTGTGTAGGAGAGTGATCTTGACTAGCCACAGGAGTAGGGGTTGCAAAGAAATCGCTGGGGGGAACCTGTTCAAAAATGTGATCAATCATGTCTAGTTAAACCATTGACTAGCCCATATAATCAATCAGCCATTCAGTAGATGCAAGCACTTGTTTGTTGGCTGATGAGCATCTTTCTCCCTGTATAATCAGAGATGTGTTGCCAATAATTAACTGGACTGAATGAGGGAGGAAAGACTGTAGTAGAAATCATTTCTCCTGCATTCACTTTCCAGGTGCAAATAAATGGATGTATTATCATCCATTGGCGCTTGCAATGCTATGAAAATCAGACAGTGTAATAAAGCTCTGATACATCCAATATTGTACAGATCACCATTCAGCTTGTGCTCTGTACAGAAGAACAATCATCTCTTTATCGAAAGGTAAGACTACTGTAGAAGGTAAAACTTTAACCTGGAGGCACATAACACTGGATGTGCCATTGACGCTAGGTGATGGGGGCAGCTCAGCTCTTTGTGCACACTACTTGACACAAAACATACGCTTATCTGTACTCCATAGTGTGAGTCAGACATATGTATTATCCATTTGCCTGCAATGTAAATTTCCAGATCCTTTATCATATGAATAAAATAATATATAATCATAAAATAAAATATATTTGAGAAACGACAATGTTTATATATAATAGAGATGAACAAATGTGTTGAAATGAGAGGGAGCACAAGAGCAAGAGAGTCTACTATGCTAAAAGTTCTATTGCCACAAAAAATTCTCAACTTTTAAAAAAAAATGTGGTACAAATTCCAAACTGGTAGAATTGATTTACTCAACCTTTATGTACTGTATATATATATATATATATATTTTATTTAATTTTTTATGGGAAAAGTGGATGGCAACCACTATAAGCACAATTATACTGTTAAATTTGATTTAACCGATGTTGTGATGTCATTTTCTCAAAATTCTAAGTTTTAGTCTAACTGCCAGAACATAAAAAATCTGCACTGCACTGTGAGTGCGGTGTTAGATGATTCATGTGCAATGATTTATTGTGCATGGACAGTTAAATGAAGTATTATGCTCAGTAGGGTTCTTTGACCCCCAGGATTCGTAATTAGAAGGGGCAGGAAGAATCAGACACATTCTGTGTCCCTTTAGTCCATGTATATACAGGTGTAAAGATCCAGAAAATATATTTTGAGCCTAAAGGTCATTTCTCTCAGTAGAGTGCTTGTACCCCAGCCCCCACAATCAATTCATAGATGACTAAAATGTCACATTTATACATAAAATACGTAAAATAAATAAATAAATATTTCCACAAAAAAAATCTTATGTACTGTGATCTGATGTTTTCCAAATAATATTCAAAGTTTAAACTCTGAGGAAGATTTACCAATACTGTCAACATTGTATACACTCTATACAGTCTATTAGTTGATGCTGGATTATAAATCTGGCGCACGTTTACACTGTCTAATTAAGTTTGTACCACATTTATACCATTAGTTGGTGCTCATAAATGCATTGTAAGACATCCTCCAATTCAGATAAGCCACATCCCCTTTCCAAATTTCATTCCCCCCTGGTCAAACAAGGTTAAAAGTGTTTAAAATAAGACATGGATGCCATTTTATTTTTTCACAAATTGAAACAGAATTCTGGGGCAATTAGTAAAATTTTCCCAAATGTTTTACTATTGCTATTCTTACTTTTTTTTTATTTTATATTAGCTTTTTAGCAGCTAAGGACAAACTGCTACATTTTCAACATTTAATTTGCTAAGCAGCTAACTTGCTTGAACAGTTAATGAACTTTGACTATTACTCTGATCTATTAAAGGGGTTTTCCAGGATTTTAATAGTGATATTATATATCAGATTGCAGGGGTCTGACCCCCAGTATCCCCACCGATCAATATAAAGTCAGTTGCCACATTAAACCTGAGGATTTTAATCCAACTATACACAGATTGTAGAATACTTTTGCATTTTTATACAGTAAAGGAGTTTTGGGGGATTTTAATATTGATGACCTATCCTCGGGATAGGTTATCAATATCAAATCAGCTGATTGAAGAGAAGGCTGTCCTCCATGCGAGCTCAGCCTTCAATTCATTGTTTACCTGCTTGACGCCGACATCGCAGAAGGAATCAGTTGTAATTACAAGTGTCCCATTTATTTCAACGGAACAGCTCCTTCCTATTCAAGTGTATAGGAACAAGCTGTTCCATAGAAGTGAGTGGGATGGCTTGTAATTACATCTGCTCACCGCTACAATGTCGAAAGCGAGCAGGTAAACAATGAAGGGAAGGCTGCGCTAGTGTGGAGGGCAGCCTTCTCTTCAGCCAGCTAATCAACAGTGGTGTCAGGTGTCTGACCCCCGCTAATCTGATATTAATGATCTATTCTGAGGATAGGCTATCAATATTAAAATCCCAGAATGTATAAAAATGAGAAAGTATTTTACTATCCGTGCATAGTTGTATTAAAATCCTCAGGTTTAATGTGGCAAATGACTTTTTCTATTAAAATATGGAGTTAACATTTAATGCATCTATTTAAAAAAATTAATTTCATTATAACATTTTAAAAAGAAAATACTCATGAATTATGTTCTTTGCTCACTGATTAAGTGTGCCATTTGGATGGCATAAGGTGTACTATACAATGAAAATTTCAAAGTCATAATCATGTTTAAGAAGAACGAACCCTCTGTTCAATTTACAATGTTAATTACTGATTGGTACTCTCTCAATTATTAAAGTATAATTAAAAAGTAGAGGTTTCAAACATACTTGGATAGGTCTTAAGTTTGATAAATGTATTGATTAAGATTAAAATACTCTATCAGTGTTTGTTTTCCTAAATGTTAATTAAGAACAGATGGTAATATAAGATGAAGCTTAAGATGTAATTCATCTTCATTTTACCACAGGTATGATTCCCATCTACCCACAGGTTCTAACTAAAGTGTCTACACTACATAATGGATGGTTTGGAAATCATAAACAATGAAGTCTTGTGGCTGTATGCAAATCATTGTCCTAAATAAGCTCCATTGACCTTTTCAGTAAAAACCTGCTAAAGCATCAATATATTATATGTTGCATAAGTTCAAAAAATACACACATCTGCCTTCAACCTTTCCTGATAAAGCATGCAACATTACAGGGAACCTGTCACCAGGAAATTTACTGTTAAAGGGTTTTTAAGGGGTTCAGAGCTTCACCACTCTGGCCATTCTAATGCTCCGATGCTTTCCCTTGCCCTGCCCCGAATCGTAAAAAATATATAAACAATATAAAAGATATATCCAGGTTCAGCCTCTGAACCCAGACAACCCCTTTAATCCAGCCACAATGCCTTTTAGTGGCACCTCAGCTGAATGTGGCACCACACCTTTTTCTGGATAAAAAAGTATGTTTAATCCATATGCAAATGAGCACTTAAGTGCACAAAGGGTGGTTACAAGCCACTCTGTGTCCATTCTCCTTCTGATTCCTCTGCCAGCCTCTCGCATCTGCTTTTTTATTGACTGGTTCCTGTTTCTGCATAGTTATGTAAATCAAGAGGAGAGGGAGGGGCTGGTAAGCAAATAATTGTTAATTATAACTCTTATTGCACTTTGCTATAAAATAAGCATATAGCCCTATTTTAAATGCTGGCATATTATTTGACATTACAGCTAGGATAGAGTATTCCATACTTTAACATAAACCCTGGTCCTTTATAAAGTCCTTGGAATGAAAAAAATATATATCACAGTGCATTGTATTGACCAAATATATAATAATATTTGTAAATGAGATCATCTCTAAGCAATAACTTTTCCAGATCTACTATTTTCAGAATGTGGAACACAAAGCTTAATCTAATATTTAAGATATGGCCTTATAAATTAGTTATACAGGGTAATATTACATTGGAATCATAGATTTTTATCTCTCTTTTAATACACCATACAATTGTATTTGCTTTGCAGCTGCTGATTGACATTGTTTACTGCTGCTTTAGTTTATTTGTATTTATTTTTATTTGCATGATCTGTAACTCAAATAGTAAAAAAAAAAAAGGGAGTGGACCAAAACAATTTATGTATTCTATATATCATATTTTTCACCCTATAAGACACACCTTTTCCCCCCTCAAAGTGGGGAGAAAATGCCAGTGTGTCTTATGGGGCAAATACTAATGAGCACTTAGTGCTGATTAGTACTTGAGGACCAGGAAGCGGTGAATGTGGTGCTCCCAAGGCTCTGTACTTAAAGCTTCCTGAAGGCTTCTTACATTTTGCTGTGACATGCACACAGCATGCAGAAGTTGGACCTCTGTGACCTCACACTGTACAATGCAGCATCCGAAAGACAAGAGGTAAGTTTATTTTATGTTTTTGTCTTCTCTAAGTATGGGTCTCTGAACTAAGGTCTGAATGGGGTCATTGACATTGGGGGTCTGATCTGAAGTATGAATGAGGGGTTTTAGTAACGTTTAGGCTCTTGTCTGAGGTCTTATTAACATTGGGGGTCTGATTTGAGGTCTGATTGTGGTCCTATAAACATTGAAGGTCTTATTGGGGGTCTTATTAACATTAGGGGTCTTAGCTGAGGTCTGATTGGAGGTCTTATTAACATTGGAGGTCTGACCTGATGTCTAATTGAAGGTCTTATTAATATTGGGGGTCTGATTGTGGCTCTGAGCTGAGGTCTAAATAACATTGGTGGTTTGATTGGTGGTCTGATTGGAGGTCTAATTATTTTCTTTTCTTATTTTCCTCCTCTAAAACCAAGTTGTGTCTTATGAGATGGTACGTCTTATAGGGCCACAAACACAGTATACTACATATTATTCTGGTTTTAAGGACCTGGTTAAGCAGTTTATATATAAAGGTAATTGTAGTACAGCTTTATTAACAATGGTGTAATATGTTTTCATCCCATAATTTTAACTATCTAAGGATAGATGATCTTTAATAGCATCAGAATATAGAAAACTATTGCTCAGCCTTGTGAATTCTTAACTGTTAAAAAATAATTTAGCTATGGGTTAGGGACTTCTGGCAATTCAAAAATAAGTTTATTGTCTTCCAGCCAAATAATATTTACAATTATTCATCTATTTTAATTTTTCTTATATTTTTAATTTAAGTGTGAATTTCTGTTTGAGAAAAAGAACACAACAAAAGTATTCTACATGGAAAAGCATATTTGTTTATTGAAGACAATTTACTTGTGTTTGTTTTTATTTAATTGCACATTTGCATACACACAGCCTCTGGTTTACATAATTTCCCTAAACTTGAAATCAATTACCATAATTTCTAAGAGTCCCTAAGTAACTCTAACAATAGCCATACACAATATAATGTGGTATATGCTTAAGTTAAAACTAAGAAATTCTACTCCGACTGTTAAAATCAAAGTATTAATCCAATTTAGCAGATATGTTTGAATGTAGTAGATTCTATTAGATATGTTCATAAATAACTCTGCTTACAAAGCCCACATTCTGCATGTATAAATGTTCAAAGTATATGTTTTATTTTATTTTATTTAATTAAAACAATGCTACACACTGTTTAAGAATAGGCACAGTTTTCAATACATATTAAACAATATTTAGTATTGTAAAAAAAACAACATATTTAATGGTTAAATGATTTTTATATTTTTTTGTTATGTGTATATATTTGGGTAAGATCAGTATGGGAAAACATGAAAAATGTACCTGTACATTGCATTTTTCAGCAGATTTCTCCTTTATAGTTTTACTTGATCTCTATTAGTTTCCCACACTAATGATCTTTGCACCTTGTCTCACAGTCCACAATCTGCCTGCTTCTAATGAATTATTGGAGTGTCCTGATCAATGTCCTGAGGGAAATCCTCATGTTATTCCAGTCTCAATGTTATGTCAACTAAAGTAGTCATCTGAGTAATAGCCCAGTCTGGTTGGGAGAAAGGATAATTCAAATATTGAAAAGCCTGGTTAAGGAGTTGGTTTGGAGAAACAGAAAGGTGAGGATTTGACTGTTCAATCTCACTAGGAAGAGATATATGATTTGCAATATCTTTGTTAGGCACTTGGTTAGTGAAAATAGATGAACTTTATAGCATGTATGATGAAGACTACTATGAGTTGCCTGTGGTGTTAAACTGACCTCCATAATACCCTATTGGTAGGATTATTGGTTACCGTATGGGATAAAACTGATAAAAATGCCCCTAAGTCTACATACACTTTAACTATTACTTCCTTATTTTAACCCTTACACACAGTATAACATAACTGTACTTCATTGGTACAGTGTAAATGTATGGAGCCTGCTCCATATGCAGTGAATGCCAGCTCTTTAATACACCCAACACCAAGCAACAAAGACTGGGATTGGAGATAACATTGATCTTGATCATTTAACCCCTCAGATGCCAAAGTGAATAGTGGCTACAACAGCTAAAAGATTAGACGGTGGCAGGGAGCTCCCTCTGTCCTCCTATTGAATTCCCTTCTGTGACATTTTGGAGCTCTAATTGGTTACAAAAACTCACTGATAAAAGTGTCCTAAACAGGTGGAAATGCTTCAAACCCAGACACTGTAGCGTGTCTATAACCGTGGGAGCAATTCCTCCGCATGCGGTACACAGATAACGGCAATCCCCACCAAAAAATATGTACAATGGAGGATGCCGGGGTGGACCGCATGCACCACAAGGATATCTTAGACAAAATTATACAGATAAATTGTGCAGATAAAAAAAAATGTATACATACAAAAATCACTGAAAAAAAAATGCACCAAAATGATACGCAACTGACAATACTAGCTAATTCCACAAGCCGATGTTAAAAACTGATAACTTTACCAATATCTTCCAGTCAAGAACATATCGGAGCCTCTCATGCACCATGTCACAGTGTCTCAGCACGCATGGGGTCCTACCACTTAACTGCCTGTGGTGTGTGAACAGGGTCTGAACAGTTCTAGAAACCAACTCACAGCCAGGCTCTCACATGCCTCCATAGCGGTTACTGGTTACCATGACATCCCAGGGTTTTGTGAAGGATCCCAGGCCTATTATACTGATTTGCCTGAAAAGCTGTGCCCAAAACATGGTCTGGCATGCAGTGTGTGAAAATTCATAAATTGCAATAGTATTCTAGTGCGGTCTATTGGACAAGAGATCAGAAGATTGCATATACAAATTGCCTAAGGGGACTAAAAATTAAAATTTGCAAAAATAAGTGTTTATTTTTTTATATAAGAAACAAAAATAATCAAATGACCCTCTTTCTCAATTTTATATATTAAAAATAAATAAAACATAAACATAATAGGTATAGCTGCATCTAAAAATGTCGAGACTTTTAAAATATATATATATATATATATATATATATATATACAGTACAGACCAAAAGTTTGGACACACCTTCTCATTCAAAGAGTTTTCTGAATTTTCATGACTATGAAAAGTGTAGATTCACACTGAAGGTATCAAAACTATGAATTAAAGGGATTCTGTCACCTCCCCTAAGGCAAAAAACGATTTAAAACCAGCCATGCAGCACAGCTTACCTGGATTAGGCTGTGCTGTTCAATCTTGAAATCCGTCCAGCAGTTAGTTCAAAAAACGAGTTTGATCAATGAGGAAATGCGTCCTGAAGGTGCCCAGAGGGGCGTTTTTTTCTTCTGAGAGAGCCCAGTCCCGCCCCTTTTTCAGTGCCCAGCCCGCCTTCCTTTTACTTCCTAACTGCCGCCTCCAGCCTGCCACAGCCTCCCCTTCCTCTCCTCCCCCTCCCTCTTGCCGAACGAAGTCTCGCACAGGCGCAGTACCCACTGAGGGCTGCGCCTGTGCGATCATCAGGAGACTGAGGGCGGCAGCTTCATCTTCGTCACTGGGCATGCGCCGAGCCCAGTGACGTCCGATGCTCGCTCTTCCCTGCTGACTGAGGGAAGAGCGAGCATCGGACGTCACTGGGCTCGGCGCATGCCCAGTGACGAAGATGAAGCTGCCGCCCTCAGTCTCCTGATGATCGCACAGGCGCAGCCCTCAGTGGGTACTGCGCCTGTGCGAGACTTCGTTCGGCAAGAGGGAGGGGGAGGAGAGGCAGGAGAGGCTGTGGCAGGCTGGGGGCGGCGGTTAGGAAGTAAAAGGAAGGCGGGCTGGGCACTGAAAAAGGGGCGGGACTGGGCTCTCTCAGAAGAAAAAAACGCCCCTCTGGGCACCTTCAGGACGCATTTCCTCATTGATCAAACTCGTTTTTTGAACTAACTGCTGGACGGATTTCAAGATTGAACAGCACAGCCTAATCCAGGTAAGCTGTGCTGCATGGCTGGTTTTAAATCGTTTTTTGCCTTAGGGGAGGTGACAGAATCCCTTTAACACATGTGGAATTATATACATAACAAAAAAGTGTGAAACAACTGAAAATATATCATATTCTAGGTTCTTCAAAGTAGCCACCTTTTGCTTTGATTACTGCTTTGCACACTTTTGGCATTCTCTTGATGAGCTTCAAGAGGTAGTCACCTGAAATGGTTTTCACTTCACAGATGTGCCCTGTCAGGTTTAATAAGTAGAATTTATTGCCTTATAAATGGGGTTGAGACCATCAGTTGCGTTGTGGAAAAGTCAGGTGGATACACAGCTGATAGTCCTACTGAATAGACTGTTAGAATTTGTATTATGGCAAGAAAAAAGCAGCTAAGTAAAGAAAAACGAGTGGCCATGACGGTCAGTCAATCTGAAAAATTGGGAAAACTTTACAAGTGTCCCCAAGTGCAGTCACAAAGAACATCAAGCACTACAAAGAAACTGTCTCACATGCGGACCGCCCCAGGAAAGGAAGACCAAGAGTCACCCCTGCTGCAGAGGATAAGTTCATCCGAGTCACCAGCCTCAGAAATCGCAGGTTAACAGCAGCTCAGATTAGAGACCAGGTCAATGCCACACAGAGTTCTAGCAGCAGACACATCTCTAGAACAACTGTGAAGAGGACACTGTGTGAATCAGGCCTTCATGGTAGAATATCTGCTAGGAAACCACTGCTAAGGACAGACAACAAGCTGAAGAGACTTGTTTGGGCTAAAGAACACAAGGAATGGACATTAGACCAGTGGAAATCTGTGCTTTGGTCTGATGAGTCCAAATTTGAGATCTTTGGTTCCAATCACCGTGTCTTTATGCGATGCAGAAAAGGTGAACGGATGGACTCTACATGCCTGGTTCCCACCGTGAAGCATGGAGGACGAGGTGTGGGGGTGCTTTGCTGGTGACACTGTTGGGGATTTTTTCAGAATTGAAGGCATACTGAACCAGCATGGCTACCACAGCATCTTGCAGCGGCATGCTATTCCACCCGGTTTGCGTTTAGTTGGACCATCATTTATTTTTCAACAAGACAATGACCCCCAAACACACCTCCAGACTGTGTAAGGGCTATTTGACCATGAAGGAGAGTGATGGGGTGCTGCGCCAGATGACCTGGCCTCCACAATCACTGGACCTGAACCCAATCGAGATGGTTTGTGGTGAGCTGGACCGCAGAGTGAAGGCAAAAGGGCCAACAAGTGCTAAGCATCTCTGGGAACTCCTTCAAGACTGTTGGAAGACCATTTCAGGTGACTACCTCTTGAAGCTCATCAAGAGAATGCCAAGAGTGTGCAAAACAGTATAGTCATGAAAATAAAGAAAACTCTTTGAATGAGAAGGTGTGTCCAAACTTTTGGTCTGTACTGTATATATATATATATATATATATATATATATATACATACACACACATTCAGTGGCAGTTGTGTGGACCTGCCAAAAGTACTGAGTAAATGGTCTGAATTCTTATTTCAATGCAATATTTTAATTTTCCCTTTCCAATAAATCTGTATAGATTTCAAACATTTATTAAAACATAACAAAATGTGAAAAAATCTACATATATATATATATATATATATATACACACACCAAAAAAAAAATAAAAAAAATATACACATTCAGTGGCAGTTGTGTGAACCTGCACTGACAGCTCAGTGGAGTAATTGATAATTGACTGCTCAGTATTGCACATGAATGTCTATCCGTATTATTGTCACTTGATATAAATACATTGATCTCTTAGCATCAGCAACTCTAAATGAGAAAAGAGGATAAAGAAGATGAGACAGGGTGGAGGAGAACTGCAATTGCTTTAAATTAATAATGTGAATTTCAAACTGTAAGATTTATATGAAGTGATTAAACTTTCACTTGAGCAAGAAAAGCACAATAGACTCTAGTGTCCCAAACTTCGAACAGACGTTCCCCTTTTCACAAACATTTTATCAGCGGATTAAATTCATTAAAGCAGAGCACAGAATGGCCTCCACTATCATGTCTAATGAGGCAGACCACAGCACTTGCTTCATCACCACTTAAACGTTTTGTAATATGGTCACTCAAAGTATTGAACAGAAAAAATAATAATCTGATTTTGCCTGAAGTACCACAAATACTTCTGGAACATATTTTCTTATACCTCGGCATTCTGTCCAAACTTTGCTATTTTTTAGAAAGCAAACTTGAATCCTTTCAGGTTTGTTTTGTACGTATTCACTAAATGGCATGCAGCTCCATTTTAGTGCACATGTCAGCAGGAAAAAAGCACTAGGGAGGAATAAGAAGGGTTTTCATGACCCTGAGAGGAAGTGTGTGTGTGTGTGTGTGTGGAGGGGGGGGGGGGGGGATTGTCTGTTGTCAATTGTCTGTTTCTATGAATTCTATTTCCATACGGTTGGAATTACATTTTTGGGGGAAATTGTTCAATTTAATTAAACCAGTATATATGTGATCAACACCAATACAACCACCACACAAAATTATCTGAAGTTATCTGTAAAGGGATAACAAATGTAGGTCTAAATCAGTTAGACCTAAGGGAGAGCTTTTTGGGCTCGTTCACAACAAGCCACTTTCAGGGAAATTGGAGCAACTTTGGTTCAGCCAGAATCAATTCAGGTCTGAACTGAACTTTTTCATAAATTTGGTGAAAGGACCTGAAACAAATATCAACTGGGTGGCTCATCTCTACCTTTAAGGGATTATTACTACTGTATTTAAATCATGTTTTAAGACTTCCATCCTGTGGGAACAACTGGGATAACTACTGACACAAATAGATAAATTCAGTTCAGCCAGATTAAGTCAATCCATTAATTATTTAATGAAAAAACACAAGTAGGAAGATTATCCTTGTCCCACTTAAGTGGACCTCATGCTGATCAAGTTAAATGGTTTTATAATAAACCAATTGTGATATAAATAGAATATAGATTTTACCTGTTTCTTATATAAAAAAAAAATAAAAAATCTACGAATTACTATGTTCAGGGACTTAGTCTTTGCCTCCTAACAAATCCACTGTTGCTCTGTTAGCTACAATCAGCTTTAGACTGTTTTCCTATAGGAATTAAATGGTGTGAATTAAAGGGTGTTCCTATAGGAATTAAAGGTTGTGTAACCAGCCAATTATCAATTTCATATGTTTAAGCTGATTCATTCCCAAAAATCTAATTCCTGTTCTAATTATTTTAATTTATACTATATCTTCTCTTAATATGTTCATGACTGGGAGATGTTACATTTCTGCTTTTGATACTGTTGTCAATAAATTATCTAATAGTAAATCATAAATTTACTAATAGTGTGTCAATCATCAAAAATGCATAGATGATCATATTCTGATCTCTTTATAAAGACAAATTACAAATAAAGTTGTCTGAATTTAAAGAGGACCTTTCATCGGTCCAAATATTGTGAACTAAGTTTCATGACATATACAGGTCCTTCTCAAAAAATTAGCATATTGTGATAAAGTTCATTATTTTCTGTAATGTACTGATAAACATTAGACTTTCATATATTTTAGATTCATTACACACCAACTGAAGTAGTTCAAGCCTTTTATTGTTTTAATATTGATGATTTTGGCATACAGCTCATGAAAACCCAAAATTCCTATCTCAAAAAATTAGCATATCATGAAAAGGTTCTCTAAACGAGCTATTAACCTAATCATCTGAATCAACTAATTAACTCTAAACCCCTGCAAAAGATTCCTGAGGCTTTTAAAAACTTCCAGCCTGGTTCATTACTCTAAACCGCAATCATGGGTAAGACTGCCGACCTGACTGCTGTCCAGAAGGCCATCATTGACACCCTCAAGCAAGAGGGTAAGACACAGAAAGAAATTTCTGAACGAATAGGCTGTTCCCAGAGTGCTGTATCAAGGCACCTCAGTGGGAAGTCTGTGGGAAGGAAAAAGTGTGGCAGAAAACGCTGCACAACGAGAAGAGGTGACCGGACCCTGAGGAAGATTGTGGAGAAGGACCGATTCCAGACCTTGGGGGACCTGCGGAAGCAGTGGACTGAGTCTGGAGTAGAAACATCCAGAGCCACCGTGTACAGGCGTGTGCAGGAAATGGGCTACAGGTGCCGCATTCCCCAGGTCAAGCCACTTTTGAACCAGAAACAGCGGCAGAAGCGCCTGACCTGGGCTACAGAGAAGCAGCACTGGACTGTTGCATGTCATTCGGAAATCAAGGTGCCAGAGTCTGGAGGAAGACTGGGGAGAGGGAAATGCCAAAATGCCTGAAGTCCAGTGTCAAGTACCCACAGTCAGTGATGGTCTGGGGTGCCATGTCAGCTGCTGGTGTTGGTCCACTGTGTTTTATCAAGGGCAGGGTCAATGCAGCTAGCTATCAGGAGATTTTGGAGCACTTCATGCTTCCATCTGCTGAAAAGCTTTATGGAGATGAAGATTTCATTTTTCAGCACGACCTGGCACCTGCTCACAGTGCCAAAACCACTGGTAAATGGTTTACTGACCATGGTATTACTGTGCTCAATTGGCCTGCCAACTCTCCTGACCTGAACCCCATAGAGAATCTGTGGGATATTGGGAAGAGAAAGCTGAGAGACACAAGACCCAACACTCTGGATGAGCTTAAGGCCGCTATCGAAGCATCCTGGGCCTCCATAACACCTCAGCAGTGCCACAGGCTGATTGCCTCCATGCCACGTCACATTGAAGCAGTCATTTCTGCAAAAGGATTCCCGACCAAGTATTGAGTGCATAACTGAACATAATTATTTGAAGGTTGACTTTTTTTGTATTAAAAACACTTTTATTTTATTGGTCGGATGAAATATGCTAATTTTTTGAGATAGGAAATTTGGGTTTTCATGAGCTGTATGCCAAAATCATCAATATTAAAACAATAAAAGGCTTGAACTACTTCAGTTGGTGTGTAATGAATCTAAAATATATGAAAGTCTAATGTTTATCAGTACATTACAGAAAATAATGAACTTTATCACAATATGCTAATTTTTTTAGAAGGACCTGTACAGCGGCGCCCAGGGATCTCACTGCACTTTCTATTATCCCTGGGCGCCGCTCCGTTCTGCCATTATGTCCTTCGGCATATTCGGGGACTTGGTTATAGTAGGCGCAGTCTGCCCTTGTTCTGCTGAGCGTCTCCTTCTCCTAGGCTGTAGCGCTGGCCAATCGCATCTCAGAGCTCACAGCCTGGGAGAAAAAACCTCCCAGGCTGTGAGCTCTGCGCTGCGATTGGCCAGCAGTACAGCCTAGGAGAAGGAGAAGCCCAGCAGAACAAGGGCAGACTCCGCCTACTATAACCAACTCCCCTAAGTCTCCGCCTACTATAACCAAGCCCCCGAACATACCGGAGGACTTAACGGGAGAACGGAGCGGCGCCCAGGGATAATAGTAAGTGCAGTGAGATCCCTGGGCGCCGCTGTATATGTCATAATACTTAATTCACAATGTTTGGACCGATTAAAGGTCCTCTTTAAGCTAAGCTTTGAAATTCAGTTTTCTGTTTCCGGCACCTACAGCTCCTCCTAAAAGCTATCATATCTAGACCCCTGCTATTCTGATATCAGTATCAATACTTTAATCCTGGTGAACTCCTTCAAAGGGCCAGATTTAAAGAATATTTTTCTTTTAGGTGAAATTGTCCTAGGTCATATAAATAAATGAAAATAATGTTATGAAATAAATAGATTTTTTTTCCCATTGTAATCTTTTTCTATAATTTTTAAGCTTGAATACTTTGAAAAATATGAAGCTTTCATTTTGTCTGTAAAATATTTTATTGTCCTTAAAAATTCTCCTTAAATAAATATATATACCTCCATTATCAGAAGCATGCTGCAACTGCCCCAGTGGCATATTAAGCCAATGTTTCAGATCAGATCTTTCACTTGGATAGTCGCAGCTGAAGAAGCTTTTAAGATTTCCATGTAGACTCAGCATACCACAAGAGAGCTTGCAAGTGAAAAGTACATTTATCCACAATGGAAAAGCAATGAAGTCATATTTATGATGAGCTGAATACTTACTGTAGAAAGGACCAGCATTTGTTGTTTTTTTTACCCTTAAACTGCATATGGAATCTCTCCTTTTTACAACACTCATGTGAAATAGCTCATTGACTAGGGGGAATGTTTGTCCCAAATATTTTGCTTCAGACATGTAAACCTACTTTCACACTAGGTCTTGGAGGCTGTTATGGTTTGGAACAGCCTACTGGATCCTTCTTTGTCACACAATGCCAGAATTCCACCTGGGCCCATTAGCTATAATGGAGTCTTACAGAGATCCAGTCGAAATCCGTAAAATATGCTTAGAATTGGCAGGACAAGTGCCCCTGTTCCAGCATAGATACTATTTCCATACTATCACACCATCCAGTAAAATAATGGATATGTTGTATTTTTAGTTTAGCTTAAGCGTGCAAGGTGATGGATGGGTGACCTATGGCTGATAGATGGCATCTGTCACAGGCAAACAGTAAAAAATATAGTTAAGAAAGTTAAGAACATATGTTATGTTTGCTTAACTTCTCATGCCATATATCTTAGCATATCTTAGGTTTAGACACAAGTTAAGGAAGAAAATGACTTTAGCTAACCAAATGTAATGTTCACGTAGAGACATAGAGGGTGACATTTATTGCTGCCCTCTGCCAGAAATATGACAGGTAAAAGTCAAGAATTTACACTAAGCCATTTTTGCACAACAGTGTCAACAGTGCTCACACCACTTTTTAAACATTAATGGTATCATGGGCATGGTTAGCTATGCTAAGGAGGTACCTGCCAGATTGATTGATTGCTATTATTTAAAAGTCACAAATTACTTGTAAAAAAACTAGAGATCATCTCTAGACAAAAATAGTGATTCAAAAGTTGCCCCAAATGTATTACTCAATGTGTGATGATTGGTAAATATTGCAGCAACACAGACTTTAACAATTCCCCTAATGATAATATTCACCCAAGGGTCTCTATTAGTCAATATTCGAGGCTCTCAAGCTCTCTGACACTGTGCCATAATATTTCAGCCTGTATCCATTGCTGAGGCTGGTAGAACAGTTTGTCCCGATTCAAGCGGGTCTAAAACAGTTTTCTCTGTAGATTCCTCTCCTGGTCTTGGTGTACAAATACTGATGCAACATACTGACCAAATGTTGAAGAAATGAACCATGGTTTTGAAGTCAAATCCAACCCCTGTAAGCTGACTAATTATTTTGGGAAAGTCTAGGGTTCATGTAAAGCCAAGGTGATAATAAAGAATTTACCATATAAAAAAATTGTGTAAATGTTTAAAGCACATTCCAGTCATCAGAGAAAATATTTTGAACATAAATACTGTAGGGTAAGATTTTTCAAAAAATAAATTTATAGAAAAAGTTTGCTCGAGATCTATCTGAAATTGACCCGTGGTGTAGATTTTCAAGGGGTAATCCCATGAAAAATATTCTATAGCTTTCAAATCAACACTCGGATCTGAATTATTTTGTAATTGCATGTAATTAAAAATTTAGCATAGTCGCTGAGTAAAGTGTGTCTGTAAAGCGCCACCTGCTGTTTATTTTTATTTTTTTGTCCTGCTCACTGATGGTGGCATATGCTCAGTATAATCATTTACATGCCTCATGAGTTGTGATAGGGAGAGCATGTAGCAGAAAAGACACTCTCCTTGGGCCGTCAGCTTGATATAAATCTAGCAGAGCAATGTATTAGGAGATCTCTGGATCCATGTGAGGCACAGGGCTGGTTCTGGCATTTTTAGAAATAGATTGCCTTGTACTATATGATGTCCGATTTTTACATTAGTCATGGGATAACCCCTTTAAACCTCAGGCATGTGAGTTTATGCTATGGATTTTAACTGCGTATTTCACCCTTTGCAACTAATAGGGTGACCCATGCAGCAAATGAGCAGCAAATTCTGCAATCAATTTAAATAAAACATACCTAAAATGATGTTATAATTTATCTAATAGCTCTGAAATCATTAGCAATAGGTTAGCAATAAAATAATACTAATACATAATACTAATACATAAACAGTGCATAGAAAATGATAAAACCAGGATACATACATTGGTGACAAAATGAACAGAGTTTCAAACAGATACTATTACTTGTATCTCTTGTGAACACGCTATACGAGCAATTTGTTGTTCAATATACACAGTGTCATGAATATCCTGAGCTTTCACCTACAGCTATACATTTTCAGATGTGTAAACCTACTTTTACACATTTACAAATCCGGCAGCCTGTTCCTGTTTAAAATGGCTGCTGTTTTAAAGAGCAGACACCTAGCACTATTGTCCGCAACCAGCGGTAATGCCGGTCACAGACTTTTAACCCTTCAGATGCCATGGTCATCCAGGTGTGCTCCGGCTCCCCTTGGCGTGGATCGGGGGAGCCAGAGCATGTATATAGCAGCCCCTGTTCTCCTGCATTGAAAGAGGAAAACCTTCATCAAAGCAAAAAAATTGAAGGATTCACAACAGGAATGACCTTAATCCCATGTGGATCCCTCCATAAGGTCTGGAATCCCTCCCTATTAAGAACCTAGTGGTATTTTGATTTTAAAATTATTAGGGCTAAAATGGGAGAACATGGTGGATGGATCAAACATAGCCACTAGATTATTGCAGCAACACTGTCCTTGAGCATTAGTACTTGCCACGTCCTTGCTTCAGCTCACAGGACAATGGTGGAGACCACATGGGATAAGGGTTTTATAGGGCTGTGACATCACAGGGGAGCATTATGGGTCATTTTGTGCTCCCATTCTTCTCATTTTCACTTTGTAACATGTGCAGCTGCCATTTTAGGAAAAACGGATTTGTTACCACTAGTGTTGATTGAGCACCATAGTGCTTGGGTGCTCAGGCCAAACACATTGTGATATTCGGGTGCTCGACCGAGCACCCGAGTATAATGGAAGTCAATGGGAGAACCCGAGCATTAAACCAGGTACCCCTTGCTCTGAAGAGGGGAGGGTGCCTGGTTCATAAGAAAATGTCAGAAATTGTTGGTAACACCAGCAAAATGGTTCTGTAACAGCATGGGGAGGCAGTATGGATGCATCTGGGACTCGCTGGTCGCTGCTGGGAACTATGTTGTCCGATAAGTACGCCACTTTTACATAATAACAATAATACGCACAAAACCAAAGTAAAAAAAAATAATTTAGAGGAAAAATATAATTGTTTTTGCTAATATTTTTCCCAATATCTGGCTCTGACACACGCTATTGCAGCGCAGATATGACAATTTACTGCAGACACCATTTAAAGGCAAAGTGTGGATAAATAATGGGAAAAATATATATTAATTGTCAATAATATTTTTCCCAATATCTAGCCCTGACACACAGACGCTATTGCAGCACAGATGTGACAATTCACTGCAGGGACCGTTCACAGGCAAAGTGAGGATACATTATGGAAAAAATATAGAATTGTTTTCGCTAATATTTTTCCCAATATCTGGCCATGGCACACACTATTGCAGCACAGATGTGACAATTCACTGCAGGGACCGTTTATGTAAAAATGTGAATAAATTATGGAAAAAATATATTTGTTTTCAATACTCTTCATATCGCTGCCCCGACACACAGAAGGTATTGCTGAACAGATGTCACAAGTCACTGCAGAAAAAAATTCACAATGTATGAAAAAAAAAATTGGACTACTTTGCAAGATTAAATTGCTGCCACCACACACAATAGTCCTTAAAAGGACTTTTGGGTCTTTGAAACATTTTAAAATTGAATAAATTGCGAACACAAACTCCCTACACTATCTGTACCTTCCTAACCGCAGCTCTCCCTAACTCGCAATGAGCTGAACCTGCGTCATTGGGTTCTATATAGCACCCGATGACGCGTTTCGGCCAGCCAATCACTTTAATGCTAGTAGCCAACATGGCTACTGGCATTACAGTGATGGCAGTACTTACCTGTACGTTTATTATCTGCTTAGCCGAGTACCGCCATGTGCCGAGCATGAACAAGTATTCGGCCAAGCATGCTCGCTCAACATTAGTTACCATGAAGAGCGAGGAAATTCGGGTTTGTGTTGAAGCAAAATTTTCCTAAACTTCTGACTGAATTCTGCTTCAAATGCTTTTTTTCACTCAACACTAGTTGTATACATCAGGTTCATAGTAAGTTGGAACAGTTCATCCAATTTGAATCACTTTAACATGCGACTCATATAAACTTTGATTCCCCTTCTGACCTTAGCTGACATGGATAAACTGTCTCTTTCAAAGCTTTATAGATGAAAGGTTAAAATTGTCAGGCAGAAAAAGATTATGTGTTAGATTCCTGATCGCTACTGTTAGATTAGAACAACTGTCAGATTGGAGTAACTTTGAGGTTTCAAAGTTGTCTAATGCAATCAGGCTGGAAATAAACTAATGCTTTGTTTCAGGCTGGGTGATTCACCATAGGCTTGTAAGTTCAAAGGGTTTTCCTCCTAAATTTTAAATTGGATGTGAGAATCAGTATTTCAAATAAAGTACTTTAGAGAGCTATGAGGCCATCAATTCATTGTGAGTAGTAGGATTTAGGTATACACATGACCTCTTAGCAAGCTCTGCCTCTGATGCCACCAGATGTGGGGTATGCTATCAATGTTCAACCTTTTAAACAGGCCTTCAGACATGACTTAGATAATAAGCCAGCACCTCTTCTGCAGACAGCTGTTTCAGGATGATTGTCCCTCATAAGAGCAGAGAGTGTTGGTTTAGCTGGGTGAGAGGCCTAGGTATGCATACATGCCGGTATTGTTCCACACAGGTGGCTGCTAAACCCAGATAATTACTGAAAACATGGATGACAGTAAAGAAATTCCTAGATGTCTGAGATCTGAAAATAGGGTACTTTACTAATAAGATGTGAGTTTATTGCTCCACATCCAAAGATAATGCTAGATAAATCTTTCATAGCCACTTTTCCATCAGTTCACAGCTCCCCACTGGTGTCTGCTTTATGGTTAATCTCAACAAGCAGGGGGGAAATTATAAAGTGAGTATCACAATGATCATATTGACCTGAAACTGAAAACATAAAAAAGCCTTTGATTAGCTTTGTTTTTATAGAAATAATAGACAAAGTAATGTAACTGTTCAAGTATAGTGCTCATCAGGGGTACTCAACTGGCGAACCGCGGTCCAAATCCGGACTGTGGTTGCCAGCTGTCCGGCCCCTTGCATGCACCCTGGTGCCGTCTCTCGGGGTGCCAGAGTCCAGAAGCAATGAGGGCTTCCATCAATACAGATGGAACGCTCATTGCTAGAAAGCAGGGAGCTGGGTCTTTTCACTCACCGCTCAGCTCCCCGCGCTCTTCTCCTTCTTGAGGCCGGCGGCGCACAGAATGGTGAAGCAGGACGTCTACTTGCTCCACTATTCAGCACGGATCGCAATGCCAGCCTGTGTGGGTGGAGCCCGCAGACTGTAAATCCGCCTACACAGTGCTGCAGAGCGAACTGTGTCTAAGTGGAGAGAGGGCAGTGAGCTTCAGGAATGGGACAAGGTGAGTACTTACTGTGTTGCTTTTTGTTTTGTTTTTTAACACAGAGGTGGCACAATGGGCATTTCTACTCTGGAGGGGGCACAATGTGCATTGCTAATGTTAAGGGGACACAATGGGCATTTCTACTCTGGAGGGGGGCACAGTGGGCATTGCTAATGTCAAGGGGCACAATGGGCAGTTCTACTATGGAGGGGGCACAGTGCACAGAGGGCATTACTACTTTGAAGGGGGCACAATGGGCATTACTAGCACAGGGGGCATTACTACTATTAAGGGGCACAATGGGGATTTCTACTATGGAGGGGGCACAGAGGGCAATACTACTGTGAAGGGGCACAATGGGAAGTATTACTGTGAAGGGGGACAATGGGCATTACTACTATTAAGGGGCACAATGGACATTATTACTATTAAAGGGGCATAATGGGCAGTATTACTTTGAAGGCGGTACAATGGGCATTAGTACTATTAAGGGGCATTAGTACTGTGATGGAGGCACAATGGGGATTATTAATATGAAGGGGGCACAATGGGGATTATTACTGTGAAGGAGCACAAAGAGGGCATTACAACTCTGAAGGGGCACAGAGAGGGCATTACTACTGTGAGGGGGAACTTTGGGTATACATACTCTGTGTGGAGGAACTAAAAAGGCATCGCAATGTGCCAGGGGCACTAAGGGATCACACCCTTCTGTGAGGGTGCACTAGGTGTATCATACTCTGTGGAGCACTAAACGGATATCATACTGTCTGAGGGGCATTAAATGGGCATCATTATTGCAAGGGGGCACTAATAGGACATTCTTAGTGTTTAGTCGGCAGAAAGGAGATTAGGTGGGCTTGAAGGTGTAGATTATTGTAAGAAAAATAAAATAATGCTGCGCTACACGCCAATGGTGTCGTCCCTCCATATATATATTTTTTTTGTTTTACAGCTCAGACCTTTATCCTACAGCAGACTCAGGTATGTGGACCTTTTATAAAAGCACTTGAGTACCCCTGGTGCACATAGTAATTTCATAGTTAGATTGCACTATTCTCTTCGGCCATCTGCACCATAAATACGGAGGTTAGAAGCACAGCACTGTCCACTCTATTGTGGCTGTACCAGGTTACTGCAGCTCATCTATGAGAGAGAGAGCATTTTTTTTTTTGCCAGGCAAGCTAATTTGCATACATTTGGCTTTCTGGTAAAGATACTCAATTTAGCTTTTCTTCCAAAACAGAAAATTATGCTATTTTTTCCTCTTACCAGCCAAATTAAGGTTAAGTTCACACTTAATTTATTTGGTCAGTAATTATCCAAAGCCAGAAGTGAAGCCAACACAGAGATAAGGTATAATGTAAAGATTTCCAGCTGTTCTGTGTTTTTGACTCATATGTGGTTTTGGCTCACAATAACTGATGGAAATAATGCAAAAAGAGCACCCCGAACAGTACCCCACAAGGCTAGTCAAACAAATAAAGCAAATTTATTTTGAGACATTGAGGTACTGTTGTCCTTCTATAAAGAATTTTCATGTTTCATTTAGAGAAGTATAAGCTTTGTGGGATATTGTCTCACTTTCAGTTAAATATTTCCTATGGTTCATCTTAAGTTAATCTAAAAGTGGTGAAAAGGAATTGTTCATTCTTGCAGTGGTTGTTTTTGCTTTTCCTATACTGATCTATCCGCAGGTGAACAGGAAGGAGCCGTCCCATTGAAGTGAATTGGTACAGACCCATATGAGCACTGTGTTATAGTCACACAGCTGATCAATAGGGGTGCCTTTTAAACATGCTTATGTTAGCAAAGTTAAGAAAATAGATATGCCAACCTCACATCTGCAACTAGCCCTTTCAGGGAAAAAAAATAAAAATCATTTTCACAGCAAAGCAAATGGGAACAGCTTTTCAAATTGCAAGTTCTTCGGGAAACCTCTGGGAAGGTACTATTTCCATGATGAAGACCAGTTGTTATATACATGATGACTATTGTAGGCTAGACAACACTTCTACTGATTTCTGGAAAAAAAATATACAAGTGATCATGTCTAACATGTGCTGAATTTTGCAGTTAAATATTTTTAGCTGAAATCTAGACCTTCCTGGCCTACAATATTGTGCACACACTTTACACATACTAGGGACTCTCCATAATGAGAACAAATACTCCTTACATAACGCATATATATTGTTAAGAAACAGCTATTAGTATACTGGGCTCCCACTCGCTCTAAAAAAAATTAAAAAAAATAAAAACATTTGGCGCTATGTAAATTCAAACTTTTTGAGAAATTTGGATTCACTCCCAGATTTGCTCATACTTAATATTGACAAGATGCAGTATGTTCAATGTACTCATGAATATGACAGGAATTTACTTATAAGATTTATGGTGCCATTCCTTACACATGCTTTGGAAAAGAGAAACGAAAAGCAATAAGTAAATAAGCAACATTAAATACTGCTAATAAGTGAACATAATGTTATGTAGAAAATAATGAATACAGAACAATACACCACATATGAAAGTACATCCATCAGCCAAATGCTTGTACATTCTTATTAGTGTTGAGTGAATCGAAGTTCAAGAAGGGGACTTCAATCTGAAGTTCAGGAAATATTTGATTAGTCGCAAAGCAAATTTCCTCGTGCTTCATGATAACTTAAACATTTTCCCTAAAAAGGCGGTAAAAACAATCATACTCACTTCATCCATTTGCACATAAAGGGTTTGTTGTGGCCATCATGACTAAAGATCTTGCACACAAAATTGACTTCACCATACTAACCAGAGTGATGATGTCATCAAGCACGGTGCAAGATTTTGTGCTGGATCGTCAATCAAGATGACTGCAGTGGACTCTTTGCGATGAAATGGATAAGGTATTTTTTTTTTTTACATATTAACCCCTGACAGCTCTCAATGGTCATCTCAGATTCCGCAAACAGCGATGAGCGCGGCACTGTCGGCATTCCCCATTATTGTGCCTGCTATTCACAAAGAAATGTAACGTGTGCGCTTCAAAATTTTGAAGTTAAATTATCCGAGTCACATCTTATGTTTAAAGTGTGCACATCCCTAAAATATCAGTGACATCCAGTGCAGTTTTTTCCATACACGGTGTCCCCTCCGGACACTTAAATTATCCGAGACACATCTCCTGTCTAAAGTGTGCGCATCCCTAAAATATCAGTGACATCCAGTGCACTTTTTTCGTAGATGGTGCCCCCTGCAGACTGTTAAATTATCCGCACCACATCTCCTGTTTAAAGTGTGCGCATCCTTAAAATATCAGTGACATCCAGTGCAGTTTTTCCATAGACGGTGTCCCCTCCGGACAGTTAAATTATCCGCATAACATCTCCTGTTAAAAGTGTGTGCATCCCTAAAATATCAGTGATATCCAGTGCAGTTTTTCCGAAGATGGTGTTCGCTTCTGACAGTGACCTTACCAGGCACACATCTGCTGTGTAACATGTGCGCTTAAAAATTTTTCGGTGACATAAAATTGTATTTTTAAATAAACGGTGCCTGCTTCTGACAGTGACCTGACCAAGCCCACAACTGCTGTGTAATGTGTACTGTGTACTGTGTGCGCTTCTAAAAGTTTTCTGTGACATCAAATTTTATTTTTCAATAGATGGTGTTCGCTTCTTACAGTGACCTTACCAGGACCACATCTGCTGTGTAAAGTGTGCACTTTAAAAAAAATTCTGTGACATTAAATTTAAATTTTTCAATAGACGGTGCCCCCTTCTGACAATTGGGAGTGGGTAATTTGCGCGCCTTCCGCTTGCCTTCCTTGGATGTGGTAGCCGTTTCTCAGGCTCCCTCTCCGGAATCGAACACGGATTCCCCGTTAGAACAGAATGTTTGCGATGGTCAGCTCATCTGCAGGCTCTCTCATATCTGTGACATACAGTGTACTTTTTGCGTAGACGCTGCGAACAGTGACATTACCTGTGGTACCTCTCCTGTATAACGTTTCCTCATCCTAAATACCAGTGACATTCCCTGTAATTTTTTATTACTCATTCCAATAACAGGGCCTCTTAAGAGTCCTGTATTGTTATTTATCGTCACTACCTCCCCGAGTCGGTAGTGGGTAATTTGCGCGCCCCCTGCTTGCCTTCCTTGGATGTGGTAGCAGTTTCTCAGGCTCCCTCTCCGAAATCGAACACCGATTCCCCATTACCCGTGGTCACCATGTTAGGCGCATAAAAGAACAACGAAAGTTCATAGGGCAGACATCCAAATGGATCATCAATGTCACGGGGACATGCGATCAAGCAGAAGTTATCTAGAGTGAACAAAGCGGTAGCAGGTCCTCTACCTTAATGTTTGCGATGGTCAGGTCACCTGCAGGCCCTCAACCATAAGAGTCTGGTGAACACAATCCTCACCACTGTGGGTCACGTTACTAATTAGCATGGAGGAGTCTCATTGGTTATCGGAATTAACCAGACAAATTGCTCCACCAACTCAGAACGGCCATGCACCACCACCCACAGAATCGAGAAAGAGCTATCAATCTGTCAATCCTTTCCGTGTCCGTTCCGGGTGAGCTTTGCCGTGTTGAGTCAAATGAAGCCACAGGCTCCACTCCTGGTGGTGCCCTTCCATCAATAAGTTTAAGTTTCAGCTTTGCAACCATACTTCCTCTAGAACCCGGAAGCTGCTCGGCGGGTCATGGGAATAATGCCGCCGGATCGACTGTCAGATTCTAAACTCCGACTTTCGTTGTTGAATAATGAAAACATTCTTGGCAAATGCTTTTACCAGCCGCCCCTCTTAATTATTCAGCCCCAAATCAACAAAATTTGGGGCTGATCTTGCACTTTATATACAAGTAAATATACAGAAAAGAATGTTTCCTAACAATTTTTCCATCTAAAATCGATTTCATCTTCGTTTTTGTGTGTATTATTATCAGTCTGTAAAAGTGGTTTACTAATCGGACAACATTAGTAGATCCGTTTTAAACTGATTCATTATAACAGATCAGACTAAACAAAATCAAATTTGCTGTATTTTTATATGGATCATCTAATGGATCAGTCAAAATGGAAACTCAATTTCTCTTATTTTAAATGGATCTGTCTCATAGATCCGTCCTAATGGCAGAACAAAGTATTATTTACACATCCATTTTGATCTTGTTTAACACATCCGTTTTTGTTCTATTGCACATGCGTGAAAAGAAAAACTGACCAGTTAAACTGAATAAATGACTGCTGCCATTAGAGGTATCCGTCATGCCATTGACTTTAATGTAAAACAAAACGGAACTGTCACTTTCCATTTTATTCTTTCTTTTTATGCCAGAGGAAAAAATGGAGCAAGCAGCATTTTTTTTTTTATCAATTGTCTTTTTATTGACATTTTTTCCAAAAATAAACACGTACACATGAAAGAACATGACTTCAGAGTACATTACTTATGGTACAGAAAAAGAATCAATGGTAATTGAGTAGAAAAATGACATACCTTTACATTGAATAAGACTGAAAAAATACATATACCATAGTCATGAATGAGTATGTACTATAAGAAGTGTCTATAGGCTATTATAGTAACAAAGCGACGGTATTCGCATTAACTATGCAAAGTTATACAAAATGTAATGTAATAAAGATATAGACGTACAGTGGGGAATGACAAGACAAGACACATTAGGATTAGGATGAAGGGAGTAAGGTGAAAGCTCAGTCAGTTGAGACATCAAACACCATGTCCCATTGCTTCCAGACTTGGTCAAATTTATCTACCGAGGCAAGCAGTGTAGCCGACATGTGCTCGAAGCGTCTAACTTCCAATACACTATGTATGAGGTCAGTTCGTGTTGGGCAATCCGTCCTTTTCCAAAATCTTGCTAACAAACGCCTAGCTGCAGTCAAGACGTATAACATTAACTTTAATAGGTGTTTCTTCAGAGGTATGTGTGGGATATTCAGCAGATATATATAAGGATCTAAGGGGAACCTCACCTCAAACAGACTATACAGGATTTCCTGTACCATAGTCCAGAATGGGGCTAGAATCTGGCATTCCCAGAAGATGTGAATGTGTGAACCCTCCTCCGTGTTGCATCTCCAACAGCAATCCGAAATGTCATGGTTAAACTTATGTAACAACTGTGGAGTGTGATACCAGAACATCATTATTTTATAAGTGTTCTCTCTATAAATGGCACAAGTAGATGTCATCGCAGCCCTCTGCCAGATTATCCTCCAATCCTCTACTGAAATGGAACGGTGCAGGAGGGACTCCCATTTAGACATATACGAATGACGGATTGATGCAAGAGAGGCCGGGGAGGAGAGAAGCACATATATTTCGGATATAAGACCCTTAGTAGACTCTGAGAGCTTACACATCTTCTCAAAAGACGTGGGGATAGATACTTGTCTTGAGTGGAACAACGTAGTAAACAAATGTTGGATTTGCAAGTATTGATACCTAGTGACTTCCGTAAGTGATCTAGAACTTCGAAGTTCATCTAAAGACAGTAATTGCAGCGTCCTATAATCAATCATATCTGCAAACCTAAACATTTTCTTGGCAAACCAAGGTTTAAAAAAGGACACCTCTGACCCAGCATTGAAAAGCGGCGTAAACAGAAAAGATGTCATGGAGGATTTCTCAGAAACCAGAGAGAAACGGTGTTTACAATATTGCCATATTTTGTATGTATGTAGCATTGGACCTAGTAAATCCGGTAATTGAGCTTGAGGAATTGGGGACCACAACAAAGAGTTAGGGTGTATCGGAGCAATCCACAATTTTTCAATTTCCACCCACCTGGAGTAAGCATAGAGTTTAGACCATGCTGGCAATCGTCTAAGATGCGTGGCCCAATAATATTTGGCTACATCTGGGACCGCCAATCCACCATGAGACTTCAGGGCCATAAGGGTACTACTAGCTATCCTGTGTCTCTTCCCATTCCATATGAATTTAAATATCCCAGCTTGCAATGCTCGAAGTTCCGTCCCTGGTACATGGACCGGGAGGGTCTCAAATAGGTAGAGTAATTTCGGCAAAATAGACATTTTAACTGCCGCTATGTGGCCGAACATGGATATGGGAAGAGACATCCATTTAGCCATTTGACGCTTAAGTTCCTGAAAAAGGGCAGGAAAATTATGAGTATATATGGAAGAATACGTTGCCGCCAAATTAACCCCCAAATAACGCAGGGCAGCATCTTGCCATCGAAAGTGATAATTAGATCGTAATGTAGCTAGAACGTCTGCCGGCACATTCAAGGGAAGAGCTTCTGTTTTCGAGGAGTTAATCTTATATCCGGAAAGCCGACTATACAGTGTTAACAAACCAAATAAATTGGGCAGGGTAATATGTAGGTCTGATAGAGTAAGTAGAACATCGTCTGCAAATAGTGATATTTTATATTCAACTCGGTTGACCATGATTCCATGAATGTCTGGGTGGGATCTGACCGCCGTAGCTAAGGGTTCAATACAAAGCACAAACAGGAGAGGGGAGAGCGGACATCCCTGCCTGGTGCCGTTTTTTATCGGGAAAGGAGCTGAATTTGCATATGGCAATTTAATTGTCGCTGTAGGACGGCTATATAGTGAACGGAGGGCTGAGAGAAAGGGACCCGAAAAACCAAAAGCTTGCAAGGTAGAAAACATAAACGGCCAACTTAAGCGGTCAAACGCTTTTTCAGCGTCCAGGCTCAATAGTAATGCTTGTTGATGTTGCCTATTGACAATATCTACTAAATTGATAAGTTTTCTCGTATTATCTCCACCCTGGCGACCTCTTACAAAGCCCACCTGATCTGAGTGTATCAGTTGCGGGAGCCAACGCGCCAACCGGTCCTGCCAACAGCTTGGTGAATATCTTCAGATCAGAGTTTAGAAGAGCAATAGGGCGGTAGTTTGCGCAATCTAAGGGGTCCTTTCCCGGCTTCGGAATAAGGGTTATATGGGAATGTAGCATAGTTTCTGGTATAGCTGTACCTTGTAAGAATGAGTTAAACAGCGTACACAAATGGGGTATGAGAAGAGATGAAAAAGTTTTGTAGTAAGAATAGGGTAACCCATCCGGCCCAGGCGACTTGCCATTAGGTAACTGGGAGATCACCCCCTGAATTTCTTCAGCTGTGATCTGGGCATTAAGCGCAGACCTTGCCTCTGATGATAATTTGGGTATACTACTGTGAGCTAGGAAAGAGTTAAATAGTGTCTGGCGATCAGCTGGGTCGGAGGGTGTCTGTGGTGTAAGGGAGTATAAAGAAGCATAGTATTTCTGAAATTGGTCGAGTATCGCTTTGGGGTCATATATCATGTCTCCATTGCTCTTTCTCAGGGACATTGGGGTAGTAGCCGCGGTTGAATCCCGCAACTGACGGGCCAAGATAGTGTGTGATTTGTTCCCCCACATGTAGAACCGCTGTCGCGAATATAATAGGAGTTTACCCGTTTTTTCAAAGGCCATCTCACGTAATCGAACTCGGAGGAGTACTATACGCCTTAGCAAGTGACAGGAGCGATGAGATCCCAGACGGGCTTCTAACTGTTTTAGCTGGTCAAGGGTGTTATTATAGCGGAGATTATAATCCCTTTTTAATCTGGTGCTGACGCTAATACATTTGCCTCTAAAAACGGCTTTATGCGCTTCCCACAATATAGCTGTAGACGGGGCCGAGGGCTGGTTAAACGCAAAGTATTCCTCCAGGGAACTTCCTAACTCCTGCCTAGTTGGCAATTTAGTCAATAGAGATTCATTAAGCCGCCAGTGGCATATCCTAGGGCGGGCACCCCCAGGATTAAACGTGACAGAGATCGGCGCGTGGTCTGACCACGTAATATTGCCTACCTCAGCATCTGTCATCATTCTAAGGGCAGGAGTATTCCCAAAGAAATAGTCTATACGAGTATGAGTTCTGTGGGGGTGGGAGTAAAATGAATACGTCCTAGCCGAGGGATGATTAACCCTCCACAGATCATACAGAGCATATTGTCTGATGAGCTTTCTAAAGAGACGTGATATTTTCCGTTGGGCCCTAGACGGTGGCGTGTTTCCTGAAGGCAGCCTATCCCAGTGCTCAGAAAAAGCGACATTAAAATCTCCACCTATAACAAGCGCTGCTGGCAGAAAATCCTCTAGTTCTCTAAAGACCGTCTTCAGGAATGGGATCTGATTCGAATTTGGGGCATAAATATTACATAAGATGAGAGGGGCACCGTGGAGGGAGGCCTGAAGTATTATATATCTACCGTGGCTATCAACCCGTGTGGATTCAACTTGTATAGGACAGGTAGTAGATAAAAGAATAGCAGTCCCAGCAGTCTTTGTGTCAGCAGTGGCTGAATATATTCGTGGGTAAGATCGGGCCGCAAACTTAAAGGAGCCCTCTCTGTCAAAATGCGTCTCCTGCATGAAAACAACGTCTGCTTTCTGAGATTTACATTCAGTGAGAGCCAGACGTCTTTTTGCATTAGAGTTGAGACCCTTAACATTCAAGGAAATGCACTTAATCATGAGTGTATGTGGTGGAACAATACTTGCCAATGACCAGAGAGGGACCCTTTAGTGGGCATCTTCCTCCATTTACTGAAACTCGTCTCCGTGTAACATCATTAAGGCACCTAGGGTGGAGAGACAGGAGGGAAGAAGGGAAGACAAAGGACAACATATACGACAATAAACAGGATATATAATTCTGAACAATGGGTGTGACCACCCAGTCAGGACTCAAGATAACATGGGCTAAAGTGAAAAAAAAAAAACGCGTCTGTCCCACCTCAAAAATCAGAGTGAGGGAAAGAGAGAGGGCAACAAATAGAGTCCTGTCGGTAGGGACCTGACTGGACGCCATAACAGGCGGGGCTAGAACAATAGCTCAGGGGACACCTGAGACAGATCAGGTCAAAAAGAGAAAGAGATAAACAATGCACTGAAAAACAATTACATTAACTCTTAGAGCTGCTGCTCAGAACAGCCAATTGAAGGCCTCAGAGGGGGTCAGACCCCCTAAAAAAAAAAACGTTCAAGGAGGCGCGTCACGATGGGGGGACCCAGATGAACTCGTTTGGGATGGAGGTCGGTTTCTCTTCCGCTGGACTGTGTGCCATGATGGGGCCGGAGCTGAGGGAGGGTCCGGAATCTCCCAGTCATCAAGGGCCGGCGTGTTAAGGCCCAAAGAAGAACAGAAACGGGATAAGTCCGCGTGTGTGCGCAATACTGAGGATTTGCCATTTTTCGTAGCAATTAAAGCAAAGGGAAAGCCCCAACGGTATGGGATTTTGAGATCTTTCAAACATGCTAAGAGAGGTTGAAGATTTCTCCTTTTCTGTAAAGTCAGCCAAGATAAGTCCTGGTATAGGTGAACGCTTGAGCCTTTAAAAGAGATTGTACGTAAAGCGCGCGCTTTGGCCATAATGGATTCCTTCAGGCGGAAGTCATGCAGGCAGCAAATCACATCTCGTGGCTGTGACGTAGTGTTTTTCGGCCTAAGCGCTCTGTGAGCCCTATCAAGCTTGATGGCCAGCGGTGTTTGGGGCTCCAAAATCAAATTAAAGAGTTCGTTCAATATAATGTCCAGGTCCTCATAAGAGTCTGATTCTTGCAAACCCCTCACCCGTATATTATTACGGCGTCCTCTATTGTCTAGATCCTCCAGATGATTAGTATTCTCTTTAATAGCTTGGGATTGAGTGGCTATAATAGACTGTAGCTTAGACACATAACGCCTGGTGTCATCATGCTCCGTTTCAATCTGATCCACACGAGCAGACACTTGTTGAAAGTCCATTCTTAAAGAGGAAATTTCTGCTTTAAAGGCATCATGCACCCCAGCCACCATTACTTTAAAATCCTCTTTTGTGGGCATCTGCTGCAGAGCCTGCTGCAGAGACTTCATATCCTGGGAAGCGCAGGGGGGATCATCGCCATTCTCATCCCCAGAGACTGCATGCTGGCCCCACACATTTAGTTCCCCAGGGGGATGCAAAGGGACCGAGGCTGTGTCCGCCTCAGTATCAGGGCCGTCTCCCCACTCTCGGCGGCGTGCCGGTGTAGCCGCAGGCTGCCTGGCCTGTTTAGGAGCCGTTTTGGGCGGCATATTAGAGGCTGTAAATTGGGAACCCTGTAACCAGCCAGGGGACTCCAGGCACAGGTTAGTAGTATCGGTGGGCCGAATCGGCACAAAATCTGCAGCCAGGGGGCAAAGAGAGGACTCCCCTGCTATTACGCCGCTGCGCTCACCTGCCGTGGTAGTGAAGGCGGGAGCCGCCGGAGCTGTAATGGCGCCTGTGACGAGACGCTGGAGAAGGCCGCACTGGGAAGACGGGAGCTGAGAGCCGCGGGTGAGGTAAGCATCCAGGGTTCTTTCCCCTCGGGAGGACGGGTGTGTAGTGGGCTTCTTTAGGGGCAACTTCTTCCCCATGTGACGCGCCGCTGTAAGCGGAATTGGCCCAAGTTAGAAGCAGGAGCAGCGGAGCTCAGGGATCACGCCGCCATCTCTGTAGACGTCCAGGCCACGCCCCCCCGCAAGCAGCATTTTTTGTACTGCAAAAGAGACATTGTTGAATTGAAAGTATGCAAATGGGTGCATCCCACACTGGCCACCAATGATTTTAATACTGGGGAGGGAGGGCGGTGCGGCACCTGAGGGGTTAATTGTGCGGATCACAGCCCCCTGTAAGAGATCGGGTGCTGCCAGGCAGCAGGGGGCTGTTATGTCCACAGTTCTCAGTATATTCTAACTTGAAGCGTCCCCATCACTATGGGAACGTCTCTGTGTTAGAATATACTGTTGGATCAGAGCTTTCACTATCTAACTCAAATCCGATGGTATATTCTAACATAGAGGCGTTCCCATGGTGATGGGGATGCTTCAAGTTAAAATATACCATGGGATTGGAGAAAACTCCGATCCGATGGTATATTAATATTACCCGAACACCGAACCCCTATTTGCAGCTCATTTCTATTTTCTTTTAATGTTTTTTTTGTAGAGAAAATGCATCGGGTGATCGGCTGTACCTTTACACAGGCAGATTGTCGGGAACAAGCGTTTGCATATAAATGCATCTTTAGGCCTATTTCAGATGGGCATCCCGGATTTAATGTGGATGTGTCCCGTGCGAGTGTACACATAATTTCAGTCCGTTTTGACTGGGATTGCGTTACATTGTTCAGTTTTTTATAGTGCGGGTGCAATGCGTTTTGCACGACTGTGATTAAAAACCAAATCTAGTACCCAAACCTGAACTTCACTGAAGTTCAGGTTTGGGTTCGGTGTTGTGCAGATGTTATTATTCTCCCTTATAACATGGTTATAAGGGAAAATAATAGAATTCTTAATACAGAATGCTTAATAAAATGTTGCTTGAGGGGTTAAAACATCAAAAAAATTAACTCACCTCATCCACTTGATCGTGCAGCCAGCATGGTCTTTTTTCTTCCTCTTTGAGGACCTGCAAAAGGACCTTTAATGACGTAATCACACTCACCTTGTAGTGAGCACAGTGACGTCAGTGCAGGTACTGCTGAATAAAGATAGAAGGATCTTCTATCTTCATTCGGCAGGACCTGCACTGACGTCACCGCGCTCACCACGTGGTGAGCGCGATTACGTCATCAAAGGTTCTTTTGCAGGTCCTCAAAGAAGAAGAAAGAAGACGATTCCGGCTGCGCGATCAAGTGGATGAGGTGAGTTATTTTATTTACTTTTTTAACCCTTCAAGCAACATTTTAGTAAGCATTCTGTGTTAAGAATGCTATCATTTTCCTTTATAACCATGTTATAAGGGAAAATAATACATTAAATTGACTTTAATCAATTTACTAACAATTTACTAACGGATGCTATGCTATTTTCATGCAGCCCCATTCATTTCTATGGGGCCTGCGTTGCGTGAAAAACGCAGAATATTTAACATGCTGCGATTTTCACACAACGCACATGTGATGTGTGAAAATCACCTCTCATCTGCACAGCCCCATTAAAGTGAATGGGTCTGGATTCAGTGCGGGTGCAATGCGTTCACCTAATGCACTGCACCTGCGCGGAATTCTTGCCCATGTGAAAGGAGCCTTACACTGCTATATTTGGCAGAAGATTGTCGGGCAGTGTTCCTTCCCAACAATCGCCTGCTAGTTAGTGAAGGTCAATGCTGCTATTTTTCAGACATCTCCTGCACAGAATTATTATTTTCCGGCAGCAGAGTGTGATTAGACGGCACAATCTGCTCCCAGCAAACAATAATTTTTGTGACCACATGAAAGATACTATTGCCCAAAGAAATGGTTTCACTAGCAATGGCAGATCATTGCTAACAAGTGTTCCTTCAAATGCTTGTTAGCGATGATCTGGCCAATCCTCAGCCAGTGTAATACAGTCCTATCTCTGGTGTTGATTCTTTAGATCTTGTAGTATGCCATAAATCATTGGTACAAATTCAGTCCAGTGTTTATATTACCACATTCTTCTGTCTCTTTGAGATTTCAAATAACCTTTTAATATGACTACTTCATTGTGTCATGTGTTACAAAAATGCTTAGCTAAAGGAAAATGTATTTTTCCTTTTTAATAGTGTGTAGATGGGAACTCTCCTTGCTTTAAGTTTCTGTCACATAGAGATCCCCAACAAGACATTTAGTGCAGAGAATTAGGTACATAACATTGGATGTAGAACACGTGACTGTCCCAGGGATCTTATAGTCCAGCTATGTGTTGGGGATCCAGATCAGTACAGCTCTCAGATTTGGAGGTTGTCATGACATAGCAAGGGTGGGTCTGGGAAAATTGTTTTTAGATGGTCATTCTTAAGTAGGACATGATGTAATTTATTAGCAGTTTTCCTCTGTACCTCTAGTTGTGGGTTGTAGGTCACCCAAGAAAGTACACACTAGTTCTCTTCTTTTTTCTTATATCGGAGAAGTTGGCTACCGGGGATCTGGGTGACTCTTGTGATTTGATGATAGTCCTGATGTATAAATTTTGTGTGTATAATCACCAAAAAATGAAAACGGACTTACGTATATATGAAAATCCAAAAGACTTTATTATAAATATATATGAACAATACATACATGCATAATAAAAGAAGGCAGCACAAGGCAGGACACACAGATGAGGAGTAGGACCCCGGAAGAAGCCAGGTTTACTGGCGAAACAGCGTTGGGTCAGGAGTCGGCCGAGAGATCTTTGCACCACTCAGGGTATGTTTAATCTTGTCCTTGTACTTTAACCTCAATCTCTACAATTGCCTCCTTTGCACTTTGTTTGGGGCGTTACTGTCATGAGGTTTTGAGGTATGCTTTTTTAGCTAGCATTCTTTTTTCCCTGTTGTTATTTCCGTGCACCTCTCCTTGGGTCCTGCTCCTCATCTGTGTGTCCTGCCTTGTGCTGCCTTCTTTTATTATGCATGTATGTATTGTTCATATATATTTATAATAAAGTCTTTTGGATTTTCATATGTACGTAAGTCAGTTTCATTTTTTGGTGATTATTATGACTCCTTGCGGGTCCGTTTTTTCGATTTATTTGATACTTATTCTGTCCGCTTAATATTGGTTGACCAATGTGTGTGTATATATATATACATATATATATATATATATATATATACCATATTTTTCAGACTATAAGACTCATTAAAAGGGGGGAGTGGCTTATAGTCTGAATGCTAATGACCACTGACCCATGCTTCCTGCATGGTGCACATATTCAATCTCACTATCAACCAATTCCTCAAGTCTTTCACTGAACTGCAAGAGGAGTTGTTGAAAATCTCCAGGAAACTGTGCATGCACTTCAGCCACTCTTATCATGAAAAACATGCCCTCCTTCAGCTGCAAAAGCAAAAATCTCTTTTGCAACCTGATATGCAACGTTTCCACCCATTACAACTCCACATTCCATATGTTAGACCTCCTATATGAGCAGAGAAAGGTGGTCAATGATTTATTAATGCTACAGACGGACAGGTCTACTCCCCTATGTAACTTCCACATTAGCCAGTGGCAGCTGATGTGTGGCACATGCCTTCCTCAGGCACTTTGAGGAGGCTAATTTATTTGTCAGCAGAACTACAGGATGAATTATGTAATTCCACTCCTCCACTTCCTTCACGTCCTTAAGAGGATGCTGACAAATCTGATTGGCGAGGGGACAGGAGACGTGACACTTCCATTTCATGGCCATCTAAGCCCTGAGGAGGATGGACTGGCAGTGGAGAAGGTGGAGGACATAATCGCACAGGAATTTTGTACACAACTAGGTGATTTATTTGCTCAACAGCAAGATAAAGGGGGTCAGTCAGCACATCCCAATGCTCAGGTGCATGCCGCCATGGCTAGAAACACAAAGAAAAAAAAACACAATGCAGCAAAATACACCAATGCTGTAGTTATAGAAAATAGTCTGGTGCTAATGTTACTCTTATTTTGTAAATTTGAGATTCTTGGCAAATACATTTTGCGCAAAATTATTTGGGCCCAGTCTGCCAGCCTCAAGGCGAATCTCTATAAGGCGGGAACCTAACACTAAATACTACCTGTTATGTGCCATACTGGCCACCATTAAATTCAGGGAATGCAGGTTCCACATACATGCTGGGTCCACTCTTGCAATTATTTGTCCTGTCTACTCAAGTGACAGGAGAGAAGCAGGAGGAGCTAGAGGACGATGACGAATACCACCCAGATGACCCAGACAGACAATGGAAGATGGAGGCAGGGAGGCCTTGCGCAAATGACCAGATGTATGCTGTCATGATTGTGTAGTGACAGCCACTATTGTCCCTGTTACTGCCACTGCTATTAGCCCCGGTCCCCACTCTGTTATGGGGCCACTATTTTCCCTGCTTTTCTGTGTTGACATCACCTCATATTTTTCTGTTATTATGATCTGCCAGAAGAACAGAGGTAAACAAAGTATCCTATAAAACCTCTATCACACTGTCAATATTTGATCAGTATCTGGTCAGTATTTGTAAGCCAAAAGCAGGAATGGGTTCAAGGCACAGATGAGATGCAAATATTTCCATATACATTTTATCTCTGTTACGGTCCATTCACACATCTGCAATTCTGTTCCGCATTTTGTGCGATCCGCAAAATATGGAACTCACATTGCAGGTGTCCTTGTTTTCTGGATCCATGGATCCGCAAAACACATACGGATGTGTGAATGGACCCTTATGGACTTACTCCTGTTTTTGGCTTACAAATACTGATGCAAAATACTGACTGTGTGAATGAAGCCATTTCTCACTTCCTTCTGGGATTTGCGTCCCCACCTATCCCTTGGTTGAACTTGATGGACGTTTGTCTTTTTTCAACCATATTAACTATGTAACTATAAAGTCCTGAATTAAGGACTTTTTTTTTCTCATTAAAAAACTGAATTCAAAACGTAAATGACGTTTGAATGCAAATTGAGCATAAAACCTCTTTCACATGGTCAATATTTGTTCAATATATTGTATCAGTATTTGATCAGTATTTGTAAGCCAAAAACTGAAGTGAGTCCAGCCAAACAGAGGGGTGGGTTCAAGATAAAGATATTTATATTACATTTTATCTCTGTTGTAAACCCACTCCTGCTTTTTGTTTACAATTACTAATCAAATACTGACCATCCGAAAGAGGCTTTATGGATGCTCAAAATACAGGTTTCATTTTTATTTATTTTTCTGTTCTGATGGCTCAGTAGAAATAAACAGTGATGTGAACACTGCCTTACTGCCACTACTGCTGACCCTCCTCCCCTCTTTGCCATGGGGCCATCTTACTGCCACTGCTGTAGGCCCCATCCCCACTCTGTTATGGGACCACTATTGTTACTGATACTGCCACTACTGCCACCCTCCCCCCTCACTCATGGGGCCAATATTGCTTCTGTTATTGCCACTGCTGCTTCTGCCACTTTCTCCACTCTCTCATGGGGCCACTAGTGGCACTGGTACTGCCACTACTGCCATACTCCCCACTTTGTCATGGGGGCACTACTGTCACTGGTACCAACACTGATACTACCCTCCCTCCCCTGAGGCAACAATTGTCACTGTTACTGCTGCTGCTGCCATCCTCCCCATGCCATCCTCCTCCATGACTCATGTCATGGGGCCACTACTTGATTGTTAGGGCACTGCAAGGTTAATTTCATGGTGATATATTATACCTAACGGTAACAGTGACCTGTAATACTGACTCACAGTAAATCTACAGCTAACAGAAGGGATTAAAAAGCAGGTGTTATAACTGCTATAACATGCATTCAAATATATTTTTCCTCCACTACTTTATTGCAGCTGTCTCCATTTTTGTATTTTGTTCCATTAAAGGGCTAATTGAACACTGCTCTTCCAGGGGCACGTGTGGGTTTTTGGTTTTCTGAAGGGTGCTTTAAGCTTTTCTTTTAGTTTAACAGAAGGACTCAGCTTGGAACCTTGGTGCACTGCACAGTGATGTAGATGGCAATAAATTACCCCTGCCTCTCATACTGATGGCACAGTACCTACAGAATGGATTAACTAGGAATGTGGGTGCACTAGAATGTAGTGAACACAATGATACACTCTCCCTGCAAACTCCCTGCTGTTTAAGTTCCAAACCTTCACACTGAGATTGGGCTTTCTAATAAATGTAAAGAAAATTAAGTGAACTGCCTAGTCCACTTAGATCGCCTTAAATGTCTTTCTAATAGAGTTGAGCGAACCCGAAACTTAACGATTTTTGACACCCAAACCCAAACATTTCCATAAAAGTTTGGTTCGGGTTCCGTGTTCAGCGTTCTCTTGGCGCTTTTTGAAAGGCTGCAGTGTTTAACTACTTTGCCCTAAGAGGCCATCACAGCCATGCCTACTAATGGCATGGCTGTGATTGGCCAAGTGCAGCATGTGACCCAGCCTCTATATAAGCTGGAGTCACATAGCGCCGCACATCACTCTGTTCTTGTCAGTGTAGGGAAAGCTGCTGCTGCTGTGAGGGAGAGAATAGGGCAGAATTTTGGTTTTGTACAATCTGCAAACTACAGCGATAATTGAGGGTGCTATGCTACAATATTTTACCCAGACCTGAGCCCATTGTACCCAGACCTGAGCCTCAAAAATAGTTTTTAATCCATCTGTTAGTGAGGTCGGCGTCAGCGGCCATTTTGTTAAATGCAGTCACCTTGAAACTGAATGTTAACTACCTGTGTGCCAGGGACATTAGTCTACTTCTGTTATGGTAGCTCAGTGGAGGTGAAATTCCCTTTTTTGGCAGGTTAAGTACTTCTACAGCTGGCAGTGCATACCTGGCATTGAAAATTATTCAATTACATTAGACTGTCAGACTGTCACACATTTTTGTGACCTAAAGCAAGTTTTTTTATCTGTCTGCCACAGGCACGGCATATCTGACAGTTTAATAAAACCGTTAAATAGTGCCGTTACCCAGCTACTGAAAAAAAGCACCATTTGTGTGCTAGATGTTAGATTTGCCAAAAAACACTGTGCTATTGCCCCAGAGCACTTTTACGTACAGAGCAGTTTTACCTATTTTATAATTAAGCAGTGAAATACTGCATTTCTAGTTGTTTTCCCCAAAAACTGTTCTAGTGGCACAGTGCACATTTGTGTACAGCACAGTATTACCTATTTCATAATTAAGCAGTAAAAGATTGCATTTCTATAGTTGGCTGCCAAAACAACTGTTCTAGTGCCATAGCTGATCTGAGGCCTACCCTGTATTTCTTTCATGTGAAGTGACCAGTGGAGCTCCGTATTTACACAGTTGGTTGCCAAAAAACACTGTACTATTGCCCCAGAGCACTTTTGCATACAACGCAGTATTACCTATTTGATAATTAAGTAATAAAATACTGCATTTCTACAGTTGTTTGCAATAAACACTGGTTTCGGTCTACATAGCAGATCTGAGACCTACCCTGTATTTCTTTCACGTGAAGTAACCAGTGGAACTCTGCATTTACACAGTTGGTTGCCAAAAAACACTGTACTATTGCCCCAGAGCACTTTTGCGTACAACGCAGCATTAGCATTTTTAGAATTTACCTGTGAAATACTGCATTTCCAGAGTTGTTTGCAATAAACACTGGTTTTGTGGTAGATTGCACATTTTCGGTGTAAGCTGCGTTTCTGTCAAATTAAACCGTTATCTTCTGCAGGTAAATTGGTTTGAAAATTCTAACTTTTGGTAATAGTTAAGTAATTGTATTCAATTGCTCTGTTACACTGTTGTGTGACCTAAAAAAATTAATTCTGTTTATGACACGGGCACTGCCTTACTGTTGAGGATATTAATTTTTGACTATTGGCAGTTTAATTGATACCTGGTGGGTGAACGCAAATAATGAGGAGAACATCAAATAAGGGACGTGAACATGGTCGTGGTGGTGTTGGTGGAGCTCCTGTTGCAGGGAGAGGATGTGGCCATTCTGCGCTAGCTACACATCCAAGTGAAACACCTTCCTCAGGTGCGAGTAGGCGCCAGAACCTGCAGTGTTATTTGGTAGGCCCTAATGCCGCTCTACGAATGGTGAGGCCAGAACAAATACAGGCGCTAGAAGATTGGGTGGCTGACAGTGGATCAAGTTCCTTCACATTATCTCCCACCCAGTCCTCTGCAGAAAGCTCAGAGTTGGCACCTGCAGCCCATGCCCATCAGTCTTTCACCTCGCCCCCTTGCAAATCAGCCAAGCAGTCTGAGCCCCAAGTCATGCAGCAGTCTCTACTGCTTTTTAAATACTCTGCTGGCAGGGTTTTCCAGGGCTATCCACATAGCCTTGCCCCAGACGTGGAAGACATTGAATGCATTGATGCCCAACCACTTATTTTTCAGGATGAGGACATAGGAGGACCACCGCAGCACATCTCTGATGAGGACAAAACACAGGTGCCAACTGCTGCGGCTTTCTGCAGTGTGCAGACCGACAGACGTGTATGTAGTGGCGGCTGGGCTCAGGTGGATAGCAGTTTGGCGCATGTCCTTCCACCACCAAGGATCGCAGGGCATTATTCTTTGCCTCCTGTTGCCTCCTCCTCCTACTCGGATTCCTCCTCCTCTTCTACCACCTCCTCTTTCGGTCAGCGAAAGACCTTTACCACCAACTTCAGCACAGCCAGGGGTAAACGTCAGCAGGCGGTTCTAAAACTGATGTGTTTGGAGGACAAACCCCAAACCACGCAGGACTGTGGAGGGGTATAGAAGAACAGACCGATGAGTGGTTGCTGCCAGTGAGACTCAAGCTCAGCCTGGTGGTGTGCGATAATGGGCAAAATCTCATTGCAGCTCTGAGACTAGCCAGTTTGAAACACATCCCTTGCCTGGTGCATGTGCTGAATTTAGTGGTGCAGAAATTCATTAACAACTACCCAGACATGACAGAGCTGCTGCATAAAGTGCTGGCCACCTGTGTGTGCTTTCAACATTCTCATCCTACTGCTGATCGCCTGTCTGCACGGCAGCGTAACTTTGGCCTTCCCGCTTACTGCCTCATATGCGATGTGCCCACCAGGTGGAAGTCCACCTTACATATGCTAGAGAGACTGTGCGAGCAGCAGGCGATAGTGGAGCATGCATTGGTCAGTCACTCTGCCGAACAGCACCACTTCACCACCAATGACTGGGCCTCCATGCGAGACCTGTGTGCCATGTTGCTCGGTTTTGAGTAGTAGTTTTGAGCCAGTGGCGATGATGCCGTTATTAGCGTTACAATATAACTTCTATGTCTTCTTGAGAAAACACTTAGGGCAATGATGGAAGAGGATGTAGCACAGGAAAAGGAGGAGGAGGAAGAGGGGTCATTTCAAAGGGTTTCAGGCCAGTCATTTAGAAGTGGCTCAGAGGGTGGGTTTCTGCACCAGCAGAGGCCAGGTACACATTTGGCCAGCCGGGGCACAGTTCTGGAACACGAGGAGGATAAGGAGAAGGAGGAGGAACCATTTTCACAGCAGGGTGGCACCCAACGCAGCTCATGGCCATCACATGATGAAACAGTACCTGTGCACACACCTACACGTACTGACTGATGGTTGTGCCCCATTCAACTTCTGGGTCTCCAAATTGTCCACATGGCCTGAGCTTTCCCTTTATGCCTTGGAGGTGCTGGCCTGCCCTGCAGCCAGTGTATTATCTGAACATTTATTTAGCACGGCAGGGGGCGTTATTACAGACAAACGCTGCCGCCTCTCCACAGCCAACGTGGACAAGCTGACGTTCATTAAAATGAACCAGCCCACAAGACTTGTCTGTACCTTGTGCAGAATAGACATTTATACCGCCATCAAAACATACATTCTTGTACTCAAGTCAAGTGCAATGATTTTTATTTTATTTTATTTGTCCCAATATTTTGGGGGCTAACTACCCCAATAAAAAACAAAAAAACTATAAAAAAAAACATTGTTGGCTACCTCCTCCTCCAACGCTGCCTCCACCTACAACACCACATTCACCGCCTCCTCAACCTCCGACTCCATATCCACCTCCTCCTCTGAGTTGCAGGTTAATAATTTGTAATTTTTAGTTATTTTATTTTATTTCCCTATCCACATTTGTTTGCAGAGCAGTTGTCATGCTCTTAAGCACATTTTACTGCCTTTTACATCCCTCTAGCCTTTATAAGGACAATTTTAGAGCCATTTTAATGCAAAAAAGTGCCCATTTTTGTGCCCTAAATAAAAATAAAAATAAATTATTCTTTTCAATTGTCGGGTGACATGTTACAAAATTTGCTGGGTATAAAACCCTGCTCTGCATAGGTGACAGGGACCTAAATTTCAAAAATTCTTATTTTCAATTGTTGGGTGACATTTTACCATTTTTGGTAATTGAAAAAAAAAAAAACACAGATCAGTGTTGGCTGCCTTTTACTCCTTCACCACGGCTTCCACCTACACCGCCACATCCAACCATCCACCTTCTCCTCAACCTCCTACTCCTAGATCCAGATTATTATTTTTATTTTTTCTGTATTTTATGTTATTTTATGTAATTTCCCTATCCACATTTGCTTGCAGAGCAATGCTATTTCAGCCCTCTAGCCCTTTTCAGGACTATTTTAGAGCCATTTTAGTGCCCAAAAGTTCGGGTCCCCATTGACTTCAATGTCCCGAACCCAAACTTTTTTTTCACGTTCGGCCGAACTCGTCGAACCCGAACATCCAGGTGTCCGCTCAACTCTACTTTGTAAATGTTGGTCATTGTGTCCTTTCAGTGTTTTCTATCACTATCAGAAAACTCTAACCATTGGTGCTCTGGGACAGTTCACAAATGTGAAGGTTTTGTTTGTGACTCTACACTGTTTTCCCATAATGCATAGCATTACACACTCTGTTGATAAATTATTTCTCATTCTCCTTTACTTTATAACCTCCAGTATTAACTTTGCATACAATGTCCTTCTGGTCACTAAATCTATGTAATTGTAGAACCCCCTTAAATGTATTTCATAGCATATAGTCATTATTTATAGACATTGACATTTCCACCACCCAACATAATTTACAATGTAATGAACAATCTCTAACCTTTAAATAACCACTGCTGTTTTTCAATGGCAGCCCTTTAAAATGTAGAGTTACTTATCTGTCATCTGAACGCTGCTGAATGACTGGCACTTATGCAAAGCATACAATTATAGCAGTACAGTCCGTCATTTCTTCGCATTTTAATGGTATACCTGCGAAGAAGAAATGTGTCACATAATCATGTGAAATAATGACAGAGGTGGAAAAAGAAAGATTATGTAAGTACAAAAAGTAAAAAAAACAGTTTGAATGTTCATTCATTATGTAAAATTGCTGTTCTGTCAATATGATTGGCAGGTTGAGGTTTGACAAGGCACTACCAATTTATAATAGTCAGCACAAACCCCTACATTACTTTTTAGATTTCAGCTAGGGAATTTATCAATTTAACTTGTTCAAAAGCAAAATGTCTTTAAAACTGGTTAGACAACAGACACATTTTGTGATGACTTACCTTATAACTATGTTTGTTTCTTTTAGTTTTTTTTTGTAGCATAGCAAACAAAATGGTAATACATTTGATCTTATGGATATAAGGAACTTGCCCCCCCACCCCCCTCTCCAGCCATGAAATATCTCCACAAGTATGGCCATTTGTACTTGCATTATATTTAAAGGGGTTGGCCACTTTCTGGCTACTGTTGACAATGTGCTTGTATGATGTCTATATGGCATCTACTAATATAGCCTTTGTTGATATTCTATGCCATTTGCTATCATTAGCAACGTCCAAATGTTGAGCAGATCTTCTGTGCTGTCCACACAGAAGTCCTGTTAATAAGATGGCCGCTGATGGAAGGTCATGTGACAAGACACATTCTGAATGATGAAGGAGACGTCACATGATCCTCCATCAGCAGCCATTTTATGAACAGGAGCTCCATGTGGACAGCATAAAAACCTGGCAAACTGTCACGTGGGTATCGAGAACCACGCCTGACTCCATTATACCCGGGGTCAGGAAGTCGCAGCGGTTGGCTGCACGCTCTATTTAAGATAGGGCTGTATTCCTTATGGTAGCTTACTGGGTTTGCTTTGCAAACCCTTTTGGCTCACTCAGGGATCCGTAGCTCCTTCTCCTCAGCTGTTCCTTGTCCAGCACTCCCAAACCTCCTTATATTCCTCTCTCACACTTCTCTGGTTGCCAGAGATAGAGCTTCCTGCCTAGACATCTATTCTGACCCACTGGAGCTGTGTTGCTGCGTTCTCGGATGGTTGTTTCAGAACGTTACCCTCCGGATCCCTGTTGGACCTTTGTGGACTGCTGTGGTCGCCCACCTGGGTGTTTGTGTTTGTTTGTATTTGTCTGTCCTCTCCCTGGTGTTTCCCTCTTAGTGCAGTGGTGCGGACTAGTGATCCCACCGGCCCGTTCACTATCTAGGGCTCATTTCAGTGAAAGCCAGGGCTTAGGCACGTGATCGCCGCACGGGTGAGGAACCCGTCTAGGGACGTCATGGGCAGTCAGGTGCCAGCCGCAAGGTGAGTTAGGGGTCACCACCTTTCCCTCTCCCTTGGGCAGGGCTTTCCCTGTTTTCCTCCCTGTGTGTGACGCCGGTCATTACACACACAAGGGGGCATAAAATACGAAATATAGGAAATGGCACAGCATTTCAACAAAGGTTATATTAGTTAATGCCATACAATCATCTTACATAAATATTGGTCAACAGGAGCCAGAAAGTGGCCTCGTTTAACATGGGAGCACCCTCAACTGAAGGTGCAGGTTGAATTATGCTTGCTGACTATTTTTTTTATACAGAAGCCACTGGAGCAGACAGGGCTATTTCTAATACTAAAGTCTTTAAGTATATTATCATTAAAACTTTTTTGGCAGATGATTGCTCATTAGCGATCATCTTGCAGTGTAATACTGCTGCCGATTTCCCGATGAATGAACAAAACTCATTCTTTGAGCAATCTAAATCTTTTGATATATTAAAAATATATATTTTTTGCAGGCAGCAGATTGTGGTTTCTCATGCTTTGGAGGAGATCATTGCATGTAATAGCAGCAGTCTCCTCTGTTAGCAAGCAGGCGATTGCTGGGACGGAACGCTTCCCTCCCGATAATTGTCTGCCACATCTGGCTCTGTAGTTCAGGCTTTAGACCAAATTACACTTTAAGCTTATCATAAAAGATAATAAGTCTCACTGGTGCCAACTCTTTTTCAGACATCTGCTTTGAGACACTATTCAGTGAATGATACTGAAAGCACAGTGGAGGAACTAATATTTTGACTCTGAATGAACAAAAAAAACTGCAGATCATTAAAAGTTCTCATTAGTAACATTTTATAACTCATAATTATCATCTCAACCCTTATCTTCAGCAACAATTTGAGAATGACTACACCTGTCCAGTTTTAGCAGGATTAAGCAGTCTACAAACCCTAACAATATTTCTATCATTTGATTAGAGAAAATTAGTACTTCCAACCAATAAAAGTGTAGTGGATAGAGAATGGATGTTAAAAAGTCAGTGGTTGATATCTAAGTTTTTTATTTTTTATTGATGTAACAAAAATTATGCATTTCAAAACTGAACAGATTTTTTCATCAATATTCGTAAATTGTCAAAATGGTATACTGATAGCGCAGTGGCCAGGTTTGTGGTGGACTCTAGGCTGGTTCCCCCAGACAACGTCGGGTGTAGCACATGTTGCTGCTCTCTGGAAGGGATGGTAAGGCATGGTGCACTCCAATGGAAAATAAGTCTAGAGAGTCAGGGTCTGCAGTTAAACAGTGCGCTTTTTTACTGGAGGAACTCAAGTGCAAGACAATATAGGCGAGGCATAGGGCTGGCTTCTCCAGTCTCCTCCTGGGCAGAAGAAGGGTTTGATGCTGAGGAAAGACCTGAGCTAGCTGTCCCTCTCGCTCTTCAGATGGCTGGTACTCTGGTCCATGGCTGGAGGCCCAGAGACTGTGGCAGAGTATCCCTGTCTTAGTGTCTTCTTCTTTTTCTATGCACTGATCCCTAACTGCAGAACACTAGGGGCTCTGACTGATTTTCTTATATACCCTTTCTAGCTGAACTAGAACCTTCTAGTGTGAGAAGTGGAGTGGAAAATCTCAGCCCAAACAGATGCAAAGTCATGATTCCTCATCTCTTACTTGCATTATACCTTCAATAATACTCAATGGCAGTTCTTCAGGCATAATAAAATACCTAAACCAGACATTTAAAGGGCCAGTCTGTCTAATTTTGGTGGTAAACAAGTCTGTCATTTTACCTCCAAAACATGTTCTTATTAGTTAAGTCCCAAAAGTCTCCTAGTATTAATTAACCCTTTCAACAGTGCAGTGCAAGCACAGTGAAAATGAACAAGCTATATATCAGAACAGACATATAAAATGCAGTTACACATTACTAAACAGTACAAAGTCAGTGGAAACCCTTTAAAGTGAAATAAAGTGAGGAGTTGTTGAATTTGCAAGGGGAAATAGGGGCAAATGTCCACAAATGTCCAGGCTTCAAAGTATCCCTGCTCCAGGGCTGCTCCAGGGCATTTCAATAAAACTACACTTTAACCCCTTCTGGACCAATTGTGAACATTTGAGGTATCATTTTTGTGTTAATAACTTTGGACCACTAGACCCCTGTCACTGATCCAGCGAACACAGCTCCTGGGCCCGCTTAGGGCTCTTTCACACTTGCGTTGTCCGGATCCGTCGTGTACTCCATTTGCCGGATCCGGAAAAACGCGTAAGAACGCATATTTTTTTCTTTCCGGATGCGTCTTTCCGGCTTTTTGGGTAAGATACCGATCCGGAAATCCTGAAGCCAACATCAACTTTTTTTTCCGGATCCGTCGCACGGATCCGGTATGGGGCCGGATCCGTCGCACGTATCCGGAAAAAAAAGTTGATGTTGGCTTCAGGATTTCCAGATAGTCTCTTTTTGCGCCAGCCAAGCCCTTCCTACTTCCTGGCGCAGACGCAACTTCCGGATCCGTTGTTGCATCGTAACAACTGAAGATGTTAGGACGGATCCGGAATAATACATTTCAATGGACTATTATTCCGGATCCGTCGATGTGGCAAGTGTTCAGGATTTTTGACCAGAGAAAAAAGCATAGCATGCATTCCGGTCCTGAACTGAAGACATCCTGATGCATCTTGAATGGTTTTCTCTCCATTCAGAATGCATTAGGATAAAACTGATCAGGATTTTTCCGGCATAGAGCCCCGACGACGGAAAACAAAAGCGCAAGTGTGAAAGAGCCCTTAATCAATATGCCGTGCATGTCATTCTGGAACTCCCTCCCAGATGGAAGCATCATGAAGGGTTTAAATAGGCAATCAAGGTAAAACCTAGACTGGGTCAAAGTTATTAACACAAAATAGATTTAAAAAAAAAATCAAAACAATACATATTTGGATCAAAAACCTTTTCTTTTCAGAAAGTGTATGGTAATAGAAAACATGAAAGATCGCACTGTAATTCTCTTTTTGTAGATTACTGAGTTCAGAGTAAACATAGACACATCTTTATTTGTCTGGGTGACCTTTAACCTGGTCTAAGTTTTTACCACAATTGTTCTTTTAAAATGCAGTTTTATCATTGTGCCATTCTGATATTTATGAACCCGATGAAAAAAACAATCCAGTTTGAAATGTGTAGTCTTTATGTTACATCAATAAATAACCCTTTATATTGATAGTTGATGTTATCTGCAACAAGTTCAGTTTATAACCTTCAATAAAGTGCTCATGCAGTCAAGCGTAATGGCTCAGTGTGCAATGAATGGGCACTGGCCATGTGCACTTTGTTTGCGGATTCAGACCCATTGACTTGAGTGGGTCTGCGATCCAAAAGATATGGACAAAGATAGGACATGTACATGCACACGACCGCACTGCTTAGTGCCCGTATTGTGGACCGTAAATGGCCGATCTGCAATATATGGGCACTGGTCGTGTGCACTCCATGGTGTGGATATGGACTCATTGACTTGAATGTGTCAACTATCTGCCAGATACGACTGAAGATTGCACTTCACCTCTTTTTTGTGGAGCGAACACTTGGATCGGAAGCACTGCAAAGTGCTTCCGTGAGCTTTCTGGTCCATGCCTCCTCACCACAAATCGAAAGAACATGTACATAAGTGTAATGGCTCAGCATGGATACTGAGCCGTTACACTTGTATGCATGAGCCCTAACCCAAACAATTAAAATAGCTTTACTATGATAGACCATCATTTCAGCTAGATAATATTAACTAACACCATGATTTATCTATTGCTAGTGGTAGCTTTACTATAATATATGGGTTGTATTAAAATCATAATGACCCAAAATATTGACCAGCTATTTGACACTACTGTTAAATAAATAAAACTAAAACAATGGCTTTATTCTTCTCCACCTATTCCCTGCCACTGTTATGCCAATACTGCTTTGGTCTCAACTGAAGTGCACTTCCTGCTCCAGCTTAACACTTTAGAAATTCAAAGAACGTCCTGTTCTACCAATTACTGGCTGATGCAAGTCACCATTAACACAATAAATTGGTATAACACGCATTTCCTGGGATTTCTTTTTTAACGTCTGGCCCTTTTTTCAATGTCTCTCTCTAATGTCACTTTAACTCATCACTAGCGATGAACAAATTTCCATGTTCAAAATAATAGCAGTGTGGAGTTCAATGAGTGAGGTCATTCATTCTTTGAAAAACAGCTGGCAATTATTGCCCTTATTTAAGGAAGGAAAATGCTGTACATGCTGGTTACAGTGCATTTCTCTCTTAAATTCGGAGGGAAAATGGGTCGTTCCAGACATTGTTCAGAAGAACAGCGTACTTTGATTAAAAAGGTTGATTGGAGAAGAGAAAAAAATATAAAGAAGTGCACAAAATGATAGGCTGCTCAGCTAAAATGATTGCAAATGCTTTAAAATGGCAATCAAAACCTGAAAGATGTGGAAGAAAGCGGAAAAACTACCATTTGAATGGATAGAAGAATAGACAAAATGACAAGGACTTAGCCAACATTCAGCTCCAGGAAGATCAAAGAAGGTCTAAAGTTACCTGTGAGTAGAGTTGAGCGAACACCTGGATGTTCGGGTTCGAGAAGTTCGGCCGAACATCCCGGAAATGTTCGGGTTCGGGATCCGAACCCGATCCGAACTTCGTCCCGAACCCGAACCCCATTGAAGTCAATGGGGACCCGAACTTTTCGGCACTAAAACGGCTGTAAAACAGCCCAGGAAAGGGCTAGAGGGCTGCAAAAGGCAGCAACATGTAGGTAAATCCCCTGCAAACAAATGTGGATAGGGAAATTAATTAAAATAAAAATTAAATAAATAAAAATTAACCAAAATCAATTGGAGAGAGGTTCCATAGCAGAGAATCTGGCTTCCCGTCACCCACCACTGGAACAGTCCATTCTCAGATATTTAGGCCCCGGCACCCAGGCAGAGGAGAGAGGTCCCGTAACAGAGAATCTGTCTTCATGTCAGCAGAGAATTAGTCTGCATGTCATAGCAGAGAATGAGGCTTCACGTCAGCCACCACTGCAACAGTCCATTGGCATATATTTAGGCCTAGCACACAGGCAGAGGAGAGAGGTCCCGTAACAGAGAATCTGGCTTCATGTCAGCAGAGAATCAGTCTGCATGTCATAGCAGAGAATGAGGCTTCACGTCAGCCACCACTGCAACAGTCCATTGGCATATATTTAGGCCCAGCACACACACAGGCAGAGGAGAGAGGTCCCGTAACAGAGAATCTGTCTTCATGTCAGCAGAGAATTAGTCTGCATGTCATAGCAGAGAATGAGGCTTCACGTCACCCACCACTGCAACAGTCCATTGGCATATATTTAGGCCTAGCACACAGGCAGAGCAGAGAGGTCCCGTAACAGACAATCTGGCTTCATGACAGCAGAGAATCAGTCTGCATGTCATAGCAGAGAATGAGGCTTCACGTCACCCACCACTGCAACAGTCCATTGGCATATATTTAGGCCTAGCACACAGGCAGAGCAGAGAGGTCCCGTAACAGACAATCTGGCTTCATGTCAGCAGAGAATCAGTCTGCATGTCATAGCAGAGAATGAGGCTTCACGTCACCCACCACTGCAACAGTCCATTGGCATATATTTAGGCCTAGCACACAGGCAGAGCAGAGAGGTCCCGTAACAGACGATCTGGCTTCATGTCAGCAGAGAATCAGTCTGCATGTCATAGCAGAGAATCAGGCTTCACGTCAGCCACCACTGCAACAGTCCATTGTCATAAATTTAGGCCCAGCACCCAGGCAGAGGAGAGAGGTCCCGTAACAGACAATCTGGCTTCATGTCAGCAGAGAATTAGTCTGCATGTCATAGCAGAGAATCAGGCTTCATGTCAGCCACCACTGCAACAGTCCATTGGCATATATTTAGGCCTAGCACACAGGCAGAGGAGAGGTTCATTCAACTTTGGGTAGCATCGCAATATAATGGTAAAATGAAAATAAAAATAGGATTGAATGAGGAAGTGCCCTGGAGTCCAATAATATATGGTTATGGGGAGGTAGTTAATGTCTAATCTGGACAAGGGACGGACAGGTCCTGTGGGATCCATGCCTGGTTCATTTTTATGAACGTCAGCTTGTCCACATTGGCTGTAGACAGGCGGCTGCGTTTGTCTGTAATGACGCCCCCTGCCGTGCTGAATACACGTTCAGACAAAACGCTGGCTGCCGGGCAGGCCAGCACCTCCAAGGCATAAAAGGCTAGCTCTGGCCACGTGGACAATTTAGAGACCCAGAAGTTGAATGGGGCCGAACCATCAGTCAGTACGTGGAGGGGTGTGCACACGTACTGTTCCACCATGTTAGTGAAATGTTGCCTCCTGCTAACACGTTGCGTATCAGGTGGTGGTGCAGTTAGCTGTGGCGTGTTGACAAAAGTTTTCCACATCTCTGCCATGCTAACCCTGCCCTCAGAGGAGCTGGCCGTGACACAGCTGCCTTGGCGACCTCTTGCTCCTCCTCTGCCTTGGCCTTGGGCTTCCACTTGTTCCCCTGTGACATTTGGGAATGCTCTCAGTAGCGCGTCTACCAACGTGCGCTTGTACTCGCGCATCTTCCTATCACGCTCCAGTGCAGGAAGTAAGGTGGGCACATTGTCTTTGTAGCGTGGATCCAGCAGGGTGGCAACCCAGTAGTCCGCACAGGTTAAAATGTGGGCAACTCTGCTGTCGTTGCGCAGGCACTGCAGCATGTAGTCGCTCATGTGTGCCAGGCTGCCCAGGGGTAAGGACAAGCTGTCCTCTGTGGGAGGCGTATCGTCATCGTCCTGCCTTTCCCCCCAGCCACGCACCAGTGATGGACCCGAGCTGCGTTGGGTGCCACCCCGCTGTGACCATGCTTCATCCTCATCCTCCTCCACCTCCTCCTCATCCTCGTCCTCCTCATCCTCCAGTAGTGGGCCCTGGCTGGCCACATTTGTACCTGGCCTCTGCTGTTGCAAAAAACCTCCCTCTGAGTCACTTCGAAGAGACTGGCCTGAAAGTGCTAAAAATGACCCCTCTTCCTCATCCTCCTCCTCCTCCTCCTGGGCCACCTCCTGTTCCATCATCGCCCTAAGTGTTTTCTCAAGGAGACATAGAAGTGGTATTGTAACGCTGATAACGGTGTCATCGCCACTGGCCATGTTGGTGGAGTACTCGAAACAGCGCAACAGGGCACACAGGTCTCGCATGGAGGCCCAGTCATTGGTGGTGAAGTGGTGCTGTTCTGTAGTGCGACTGACCCGTGCGTGCTGCAGCTGAAACTCCACTATGGCCTGCTGCTGCTCGCACAGTCTGTCCAGCATGTGCAAGGTGGAGTTCCACCTGGTGGGCACGTCGCATATGAGGCGGTGAGCGGGAAGGCCGAAGTTACGCTGTAGCGCAGACAGGCGAGCAGCGGCAGGATGTGAACGCCGGAAGCGCGAACAGACGGCCCGCACTTTATGCAGCAGCTCTGACATGTCGGGGTAGTTGTGAATGAACTTCTGCACCACCAAATTCAGCACATGCGCCAAGCAAGGGATGTGCGTCAAATTGGCTAGTCCCAGAGCTGCAACGAGATTTCGCCCATTATCACACACCACCAGGCCGGGCTTGAGGCTCACCGGCAGCAACCACTCGTCGGTCTGTTGTTCAATACCCCGCCACAACTCCTGTGCGGTGTGGGGCCTGTCCCCCAAACATATGAGTTTCAGAATGGCCTGCTGACGTTTACCCCGGGCTGTGCTGAAGTTGGTGGTGAAGGTGTGTGGCTGACTGGATGAGCAGGTGGAAGAAGAGGAGGAGGAAGCCGAGAAGGAGGAGGTGGCAACAGGAGGCAAAGAATGTTGCCCTGCGATCCTTGGCGGCGGCAGGACGTGCGCCAAACAGCTCTCCGCCTGGGGCCCAGCTGCCACTACATTTACCCAGTGTGCAGTTAGGGAGATATAGCGTCCCTGGCCGTGCTTACTGGTCCACGTATCTGTGGTTAGGTGGACCTTGCTACAGATGGCGTTGCGCAGTGCACACTTGATTTTATCGGATACTTGGTTGTGCAGGGAAGGCACGGCTCTCTTGGAGAAGTAGTGCCGGCTGGGAACAACATACTGTGGGACAGCAAGCGACATGAGCTGTTTGAAGCTGTCTGTGTCCACCAGCCTAAATGACAGCATTTCATAGGCCAGTAGTTTAGAAATGCTGGCATTCAGGGCCAGGGATCGAGGGTGGCTAGGTGGGAATTTACGCTTTCTATCAAATGTTTGTGAGATGGAGAGCTGAACGCTGGCGTGTGACATGGTTGAGACGCTTGGTGACGGAGGTGGTGGTGGTGGTGTTGGTGGTACATCCCCTGTTTGCTGGGCGGCAGGTGCCAACGTTCCTCCAGAGGCGGAGGAAGAGGCCGAGGCGGCAGCAGCAGAATAGGCCGAGGCGGCAGCAGCAGAAGAGGTAGCAGGGGGAGCCTGAGTGACTTCCTTGGTTTTAAGGTGTTTACTCCACTGCAGTTCATGCTTTGCATGCAGGTGCCTGGTCATGCAGGTTGTGCTCAGGTTCAGAACGTTAATGCCTCGCTTCAGGCTCTGATGGCACAGCGTGCAAACCACTCGGGTCTTGTCGTCAGCACATTGTTTGAAGAAGTGCCATGCCAGGGAACTCCTTGAAGCTGCCTTTGGGGTGCTCGGTCCCAGATGGCGGCGGTCAGTAGCAGGCGGAGTCTCTTGGCGGCGGGTGTTCTGCTTTTGCCCACTGCTCCCTCTTTTGCTACGCTGTTGGCTCGGTCTCACCACTGCCTCTTCCTCCGAACTGTGAAAGTCAGTGGCACGACCTTCATTCCATGTGGGGTCTAGGACCTCATCGTCCCCTGCATCGTCTTCCACCCAGTCTTGATCCCTGACCTCCTGTTCAGTCTGCACACTGCAGAAAGACGCAGCAGTTGGCACCTGTGTTTCGTCATCATCAGAGACATGCTGAGGTGGTATTCCCATGTCCTCATCATCAGGAAACATAAGTGGTTGTGCGTCAGTGCATTCTATGTCTTTCACCGCTGGGGAAGGGCTAGGTGGATGCCCTTGGGAAACCCTGCCAGCGGAGTCTTCAAACAGCATAAGAGACTGCTGCATAACTTGAGGCTGAGACAGTTTCCCTGGTATGCATGGGGGTGATGTGACAGACTGATGGGGTTGGTTTTCAGGCGCCATCTGTGCGCTTTCTGCAGAAGACTGGGTGGGAGATAATGTGAACGTGCTGGATCCACTGTCGGCCACCCAATTGACTAATGCCTGTACCTGCTCAGGCCTTACCATCCTTAGAACGGCATTGGGCCCCACCATATATCGCTGTAAATTCTGGCGGCTACTGGGACCTGAGGTAGTTGGTACACTAGGACGTGTGGATGTGGCAGAACGGCCACGTCCTCTCCCAGCACCAGAGGGTCCACTAACACCACCACGACCATGTCCACGTCCGCGTCCCTTACTAGATGTTTTTCTCATTGTTATGGTTCACCACAACAACAAATATATTATTTGGCCCAATGTATTGTATTCAAATTCAGCGGGATATAAATTTGAGGCCTAGTATTTAGGCGCTGGGTGACCGGTATGGATTTAGTGACAGAATTAGACTTGGAAATGCACAGAAGCGTGTGTGTGAAGTTATTCTGAATGACCCAATGTGCACCTTGAATATTATATACCCTTTTTGGGATAGATTTCAAATAGCTCTGATATAGCAGGAACCACTAAATTATGAAATTGCTAAATTGGGAATTGTACTTCAACCCAGAACAAAAAATGTGCTTTGACGGGCACTAAATAACTTTCCCAGCTACAACAGTACAGCGGTAACGAGAGATTTAGAGGGATTTAAATTTGAGGCCTAGTATTTAGGCGCTGGGTGACAGGTATGGGTTTAGTGACAGAATTAGACTTGGAAATACACAGTAGCGGGTGTGTGTGAAGTTATTCTGAATGACCCAATGTGCACCTTCAATATTATATACCCTTTTTGGGATAGATTTCAAATAGCTCTGATATAGCAGGAACCACTAAATTATGAAATTGCTAAATTGGGAATTGTACTTCAACCCAGAACAAAAAATGTGCTTTGACGGACACTAAATATCTTGCCCAGCAACAACAGTACAGCGGTGGGTAACGAGAGATTTAGAGGGATTTAAATTTGAGGCCTAGTATTTAGGCGCTGGGTCACCGGTATGGATTTAGTGACAGAATTAGACTTGGAAATGCACAGAAGCGTGTGTGTGAAGTTATTCTGAATGACCCTATGTGCACCTTCAATATTATATACCCTTTTAGGGATAGATTTCAAATAGCTCTGATATAGCAGAAACCACTAAATTATGAAATTGCTAAATTGGGAATTGTACTTCAACCCAGAACAAAAAATGTGCTTTGACGGACACTAAATATCTTGCCCAGCAACAACAGTACAGCGGTGGGTAACGAGAGATTTAGAGGGATTTAAATTTGAGGCCTAGTATTTAGGCGCTGGGTCACCGGTATGGATTTAGTGACAGAATTAGACTTGGAAATGCACAGAAGCGTGTGTGTGAAGTTATTCTGAATGACCCTATGTGCACCTTCAATATTATATACCCTTTTAGGGATAGATTTCAAATAGCTCTGATATAGCAGAAACCACTAAATTATGAAATTGCTAAATTGGGAATTGTACTTCAACCCAGAACAAAAAATGTGCTTTGACGGACACTAAATATCTTGCCCAGCAACAACAGTACAGTGGTGGGTAACGAGAGATTTAGAGGGATTTAAATTTGAGGCCTAGTATTTAGGCGCTGGGTCACCGGTATGGATTTAGTGACAGAATTAGACTTGGAAATGCACAGAAGCGTGTGTGTGAAGTTATTCTGAATGACCCTATGTGCACCTTCAATATTATATACCCTTTTAGGGATAGATTTCAAATAGCTCTGATATAGCAGAAACCACTAAATTATGAAATTGCTAAATTGGGAATTGTACTTCAACCCAGAACAAAAAATGTGCTTTGACGGACACTAAATATCTTGCCCAGCAACAACAGTACAGCGGTGGGTAACGAGAGATTTAGAGGGATTTAAATTTGAGGCCTAGTATTTAGGCGCTGGGTGACAGGTATGGGTTTAGTGACAGAATTAGACTTGGAAATACACAGTAGCGGGTGTGTGTGAAGTTATTCTGAATGACCCAATGTGCACCTTCAATATTATATACCCTTTTTGGGATAGATTTCAAATAGCTCTGATATAGCAGGAACCACTAAATTATGAAATTGCTAAATTGGGAATTGTATTTCAACCCAGAACAAGAAATGTGCTTGAACGGACACTAAATAACTCGCCCAGCTACAGCACTAGGGACAGATTTAGCTGGATATAAATTTGAGGCCTAGTATTTAGGCGCTGGGTGACCGGTATGGATTTAGTGACAGAATTAGACTGGGATATGGCCAAAAAATGAACAGACTATTGCTGGTTAAATGCACTTGGTGTGACAGCTTCACCCTGATGTAGGCTTTAGCCAAAAAACAACCACACCATTGAGGGTTAAATGCACTTGGTGACAGGCGCAGCTTGCCCCTGATTTTGTATATGGCCAAAAAATGAACAGACTATTGCTGGTTAAATGCACTTGGTGTGACAGCTTCACCCTGATGTAGGCTTTAGCCAAAAAACAACCACACCATTGAGGGTTAAATGCACTTGGTGACAGGCGCAGCTTGCCCCTGATTTTGTATATGGCCAAAAAATGAACAGACTATTGCTGGTTAAATGCACTTGGTGTGACAGCTTCACCCTGATGTAGGCTTAAGCCAAAAAACAACCACACCATTGAGGGTTAAATGCACTTGGTGACAGGCGCAGCTTGCCCCTGATTTTGTATATGGCCAAAAAATGAACAGACTATTGCTGGTTAAATGCACTTGGTGTGACAGCTTCACCCTGATGTAGGCTTTAGCCAAAAAACAACCACACCATTGAGGGTTAAATGCACTTGGTCGCAGCTTGTGCTGGCGCACCACAAGACACAAAATGGCCGCCGATCACCCCAGAAAAATGAGACTGACAAACGGTCTGTGCAGCCTAAAAACAGTGAGCAATTGAGGATCAGCAGCTCAATGATCCACAGCTGCAGATCGATCAGTTAATCAAGTCCTTTGGAGGAGTTAATCTGCCTAATCTCGCCCTACTGTCGCAGCCGCAACCTCTCCCTACGCTAATCAGAGCAGAGTGACGGGCGGCGCTATGTGACTCCAGCTTAAATAGAGGCTGGGTCACATGGTGCTCTGGCCAATCACAGCCATGCCAATAGTAGGCATGGCTGTGATGGCCTCTTGGGGCAAGTAGTATGACGCTTGTTGATTGGCTGCTTTGCAGCCTTTCAAAAAGCGCCAAGAAAGCGTCACAAAAGCGCGAAGAAAGCGACGAACACCGAACCCGAACCCGGACTTTTACGAAAATGTCCGGGTTCGGGTCCGTGTCACGGACACCCCAAAATTCGGTACGAACCCGAACTATACAGTTCGAGTTCGCTCATCCCTACCTGTGAGTACTGTTAAAATTAGAAGACTCCTATGTGAAGCCAAGCTATCTGCAAGAAGCCCCCGCAAAGTCCCACTGTTGAAAAAATAAAAATAAAAAAAACATGTGCTGAAGAGGTTACAATTTGCCAAAGAGCTCATTGACTGGCCTAAAAATACATTTTGTAGACTGATGAAAGTAAGATTGTCATTTCTGGGTCTAGTGGCCGGAGACAGTTTGTCAGATGATCCCCAAACACTAAATTCAAGCCACAGTACATTGTGAAGACAGTAAAGCATGGTGGCACAAGCATAATGATATGGGAATGTTTCTCATACTAAGGTGTTTGGCCTATTTATCGCATACCAGGGATCATGGATAAGTTTGAATATTTCAGAATACTTGAAGAGGTCATGCTGCCTTATGCTGAAGAGGAAATTCCCTTGAAATGGGTGTTCCAACAAGACAACGACCCCAAACACACTAGTAAACGTGCAACATCTTGATTCCAGACCAACACGATTAACGTTATGGAGTGGCCAGCCCAATCCCCGGATCTTAATCCAATAGAAAACTTGTGGGGTGATATAAAAAATGCAGTTTCTGAGGCAAAGCCAAGAAATAGAGAAGAACTGTGGAATGTGGTCCCATCATCCTGGGCTGGAATATCTGTTCACAGGTGCCAGAAGTTAGTTGATTCCATGCAACACAGATGTACAGCAGTTCTTAGCTAAATATTAGTTAAGTGATTCAAAGGAAAGCAAAATCTTCAAACATCTTTCAGTTTATATAGTGCTATTATTTTGAACACAACTGTACATAGGCAGTCCCTTCTTTAATGAATGGAAGATATATATTGGCATCAGCTGGAGATGTGTAAAGATTTTCACAGATCCATGCCTGCTTCATTTTCATAAATGTAAGGTTTTCCAGACTTGCGGAGGACAATTGTGTCGCTTAGGAGTGACAATGCCACCTGCAGCTATATAGTACCTTTTTCATGTGGCATACTATCAGAACCAGGATTAATATTGTAAAGACTTGCTGGTATTGTAAAGATTGGGGTGAGCTTTAACAATAATAAAAAACAGAGTTTTTTTTTAATTACATCATAGTTGCAAGAGCTCCTGAGCCTATGATTGTGAATTATGTGATGAAGACACATAAAAAAAATGGTAGAAATTAGTATTTATTTTTTTGCTTATTTGCCACAAAACAATTAATAAAAAGTGATCAAAAATGTTATGTACACCAAAATGTTGCCAATGAAAATTTCAAGCCCTTACACAGCTCTATAGAAAGAAAAATGTAAATGGTTGGGATGTGGCAATGCAAAAACATTTATTTTTTATTGTGCAAAACTGGTAAAACTTTAAAAAAAACTATATAGATTTGGTATTGCTATAATCATAATGATCTAGAGAGTAAAATTATGATGGTATTAATGCCTCAAAGTGAATGTCACAAAATTTACAACATTAAAACCCAGTGGCGGTATTACAGTTTTTTTTTACTGATCCCCAGGAAGAATTAAAGTGCTTCTGTCATCAGAAACATCATGCTGTCATCGGGAACATGATAAGGGTGTGGCCAGATGAGGGAAAACAGAGCCTCTAGGAGTAGGGGCAACAACCCATTGCCCCTAGAGGTTTTATTTGCATAAAATAAAGGTTTATTTTTCACAAAAATGGAGACACATAGAGAGAAGGGACAAAGACTTCTAGCTTCAGCTGACATTAGAACATATCTAAAGTCAGCCAGTTTAATAACCATGTTCCTGATAACAAGTTATGCGTACCTCAAAATTATGGCATTAAAAATTACAACTTAATCAGCAAAAAAAAAACAGACTTCATGCAGTTACATATATCGGAGAAAAAAGTTATAGCTTTTAGAATGCAATGATGAAAAAATGAAAAAGATTACTAATGAATTAAATAATAATAATAATTGCCTTTGTTGTTTTTTCTTCTTAAATGGAACTAAGCAGTTACCATAGATTTTCATTTTATTTTGTTTTTTTTTACAGGAACATTTCTTGACCAAGTGCTTACATGCTTATGAAGACAGGGTGAGTGTTATATTAATTTAAGGAATCAGTGAGTTCAGTATGTGATAGGGATGAGCGAAGAAAGCTTTGGATCTTAGATCCGAAGTCACTTCACTCCAAACTTAATTTGGATGCTGTAAAGAGATCCGTTGTGGTACAGCATTTAAATGTATCGGCTCCAGCAAGGAAAATTTGTTATCACCGAAGTCTCCCAGAACTTTGGTAAATAACTTCTGGACTTTTTGAAATTGAAAACCATTTTAAAACTTGGTTCCGAAGTTGGATACCTGTTTTAAAATGGCTTTCAAGTTTAAAAATCAAATGCCAAAGTTATTCATTGAAGTCTCGTGAGATATCAGTGATAACTCATTTTGCCTTGCCAGAGCCCAAACATTTTAATGCTTTGCGAAGTTGGATCTTCGTACAGCATTAAAACGAAGTTCGGAGCAAGATGACTTCGGATCTAAGATCTGAAGCTTACTTCGCTCATCCTTAGTGATAGATAGATATTTTATGGTCAAACCTCTTTACCATATAAAATGTATAAATGTAAGTAAAAATAATTGTATAAATAAGGCATTTTTCCTCACTTAGTTATCAATGACATTATCAATGCAACGCTCAATGAGTTCTAGCACAGAGATGAGTTGTAGTGCTTCGTTCTGACATAGTAATATTTTAGAAATGTCTTATCACTAAATATAGTGGTACTTCCAAAGAAGCAATGTGTCAAAGATTATAAACTATAACTTCCTGACCAGCACTGATAAGATTTGTGCACACGTAGTTCATCGGTAAGGTTTCCACCCATCAGATTTTCATCGACTCCCATATTTTCTTAAGATTGGAAAAATCCTTTCAACTGCAAAAAAAAAGCTATTTTATGATATACAATGCTATGTGTACAGTAGGTTTCTGAAAGTGCTAATTTTTAAGACTCAGTAGTACGGCATATACAGAATAGTATGAAGCATTTTCTTGGAAGATCACACAATTTCCCTAAAGACAATGCAAAAAAAAAAAAAACACAATGAGCAGTTGTTGGATAATAGCACATAAAGTCAATTGGGAAATGATTGTATAGAATTGAATGTCGACTAGAAAAACATTATAAAATATGGAAATTCCACACAATATAATGTTTGCATTTTAATCACTTGATTTTGTTTTACATTAAAATGAAATATTCATAGGCACACTCATTACTTCTGTATCGTGTGATCAGCTCTGTTGTTTTTTTATTTTTTAAATTTGTTAAAAAGAAAAGAACAGTAAAAAGTCTCATTTGATTTAGATATGTCTTAGTAAACATTGGAGTGAATTAATGCAATCACCTTCAGATTAGTTACTGCTGCTGGGGTCAGGCATATGGCTATCTCCGTGTATCATATGTCCTAAGGAATGTAACACTGGGAGACTCACTTAGGCTACTTTCACACTAGCGTTCGATCGGATCCGTTCTGAACGGATCCGATCATATTAATGCAGACGGAGGCTCCGTTCAGTACGGATCCGTCTGCATTAATAACTTAGAAAAAATTCTAAGTGTGAAAGTAGCCTGAGCGGATCCGTTCAGACTTTCAATGTAAAGTCAATGGGGGACGGATCCGCTTGAAGATTGAGCCATATGGTGACATCTTCAAGCGGATCCGTTCCCATTGACTTACATTGTAAGTCTGAACGGATCCGCTCGCCTCCGCACGGCCAGGCGGACAGCTGAACGCTGCAAGCAGCGTTCAGCTGTCCGCCTGGCCATGCGGAGGCGAGCGGAGCGGAGGCTGAACGCCGCCAGACTGATGCAGTCTGAGGGGATCCGCATCCATTCAGACTGCATCAGGGCTGGACGGAGGCGTTCGGGTCCGCTCGTGAGCTCCTTCAAACGGAGCTCACGAACGGACCTATGAACGCTAGTGTGAAAGTAGCCTTATAGAGAAGGATTTGAGTGTCCTTGTAGATCATAGATTAAATAACAGCATACAATGTCAATCAGTTGCTTCTAAGGCTACCAGGATATTGTCATGCATTAAATGAGGCATGGACTCGCGGGACAGGGATGTAATACTACCACTTTACAAAGCGTTGGTGCGGCCTCATCTGGAATATGCAGTTCAGTTCTGGGCACCAATCCATAGAAAGGACGCCCTACAGCTGGAAAAAGTACAGAGGAGAGCAACTAAACTGATAAGGGGCCTGGAGGGTCTTAGTTATGAAGAAAGATTATCACTGCATAGCTTCACTGGTCTTGTGAAGGACTATCCCACAAATAGGTGCATCACTTACAATAAGGTGCATCATCCACTGTATTTCTCTACCATTTTTACCATAGTGGCTATTTTGTTTTTTATTTTTATTTTTTACTCCAAGGGACATTTTTATTGACTCTCATTTTGGACTATCGATCCTACTCATCTCTCATTTTACTAATACATCTCAACCAGCATTTTTTATCTACATCCTATATTTTATCAATAAACCAGATTAGATTTGCCCATATAAGAGTGTGCCTGCTTATCTCTTTACTTCTCAATTTCCACTATTCTGACAGGGTGAGTCAGCTTTAGCAGATCTTGCACCCCTATCATTTGCTTGAACAGTAGAGCCGTCTATCCCATTCACCTTCTCAATATATTACATTGACGATTTTCAAAATCAAGTAAATAATGACTGGAGATTGCAAAATCTTGAATTCGCAAATTTATGGTGAATATTCGGGCAAAAATTTGTGAAATATTGCAAATTTGAATATTGCCTATGCCGCTCATCACTAGTCATAAACGGTGTAATACTGGTGTAAATTAGAAATGGCTTAGTTGCCCATAGCAACCAATCAGATTCCACCTTTCATCTTCCAAAGGAGCTATCAAAAATGAAAGGTGGAATCTGATTTGTTGCTATGGACAATTAAGCCAGTTCTACTTTACACCAGTTTGATACATCTCCCCCATATATTTTAATAGGATACTCTAAAGGGAATATGTAAAAAATTATTAATAGATGGGGTTCCACTAGAGATTAGCGAACAAGTTGAGATTTGTTTTGAAAATGTTTGGTCTGGAGGGACCCTAATCGAATTCGGCAGAGCTGAAGTTAATCCAATCGCCCTGAAAATTATAACGCCCTCTAGCCTCCTAGTACTCATTGTTTTTTTTAGGAAAGCATTAGCTCTGGAATGCAATGATAGCAATAGTAAATGCTGTCTGCATGACACTGACATGCATAGCTATGGGTAAACATAACGTTTTTGATGGTGTTAACATACATTTCAAAACATACAGTACCTGCATGTGTCTCATGCTTTTTCAAATTCCAAAAATTCCCTAAAATTTTCCTTATTGGGGGAAGATGATGTTGGGTTTGGGGACCAAGAGTCGGAAATTATGTCTTGACAGGGTTAGAATGCCTGCTTGTGTTGTCCCTTTTTTTTTGTCCCTAATTGGGAGCATCAGTGCAGTGTGGATGTGGAATGGTACCAGTACCAATAGAGTGTCATACAGGTGCAGTAATAGCAACAGCTGGAGCAGTATAGCATGGACTAAATGGCTGTCTATGGGTAGTAGTGGCAATAGTAGTAGTAGTAGTAGTAGTAGTAGTAGTAGTAGTAGAGATAGTGGCAGTAGATACTTTGCATTAATGATGGAGGCAGTAGGGCATTAACAGCGAGGAGCAGCTGCAGAAGCAGCCATATGATACATGTTGGCAGAAAGGTAGCAGCATGATGGAGGAATATAATGGTCGGCATGTCTCAGCAGTGGCATGATGGTGGCAGTGGCATGATAGAGGCTGCAGCAGCTGTACAGAACGTGATGGTATTTAGGCAGACATGCAGAGGCAAGGTGGGGCACCGCCTGAAAGATAATGTGTATTCAGTTGTAATCAGTCTGAGCTGTGAGAAAATATCGGTAGTGATGCACAAATTATGTACCGTACATACACTCCGTGGGTATTGCTGCAGTAATCATGTATATGTGCAGCTTAATTAAATTAACCTCCCCCCCAAAAATATAAATAATTGCAAGGATATGGAAACTGAATATACGTAAACAGACAATTAAAACTTGAAGCTCAATTTCACCTTACTACACACAGGTAGATTGCTGCTATACCTTGGGTATTGCTGCAATAATAACATACTGTATATATGCAGGTTAATTAAATTGACCCCCCCCCCCCCTAAAAATAATAATAATAATAATAATAATATTTCAAATATATAATTTTACAATTGCAACTGTGTGGAAACAAAATATATATACGTAAACGGATGATTGAGACTTGATGGTCAATTGCACATTAAGAAACACAGGTACATAGATTGCTGCCAAACCTTAAGTACTGCTGCAGTAACTAGGTATATATGCAGTAACCAAGTATATATAAATTGAAGAATTTCTGTGAAAATGGGGAGGTGGGATGAAAGTATTTGCTTGCAGGTAGCTGCTTTCAAGGTGTGCTGCACCGTAGGATCTGCTGATGGCAGACACAGCCAGACACTGTTCCTGTCTTCCTGCTCCCTGGCTATCAGCTGTCCTGCTTGTCTGTCTTCTGCACAACACACATAATTATTTTTGGGAATCCTAGCCTTTCCCCTCACTCTGCCTGGCAATAAGCTTCATTGATTTATGTCCGTCCCTGATTGATATTTCACTCTCCCTGACTCCCTAAGATGGCTCTTCTGGCAGACACTGTATCTCCCAACCGCCCTCATTCATCATCACCCAGCATGGAATGGCGCTCTGCTCATTTTGCTAGGGCAATGCCCTGCTTTCTGCAGCACTGATTGCTTCATCCAGGCTGTCTATCAAACTGGGAGCCAATCAGGGCAAGCCTTCCTCCCACTCCCTCTCATGTGTGAACCCTTCTTCCTCCCTCTTGCTTTTTTTCCCCCACAAACATGTGCATTAAAATGGTGCTACATGCCGTTTTATTGGATTTGTCCAAAGCAAACCCAGAAAGATTTGGGTTTGTCTGCCACCTGAAAAATAGCTCTAAACCTGGTTTAGGCCATACTGGTTCGATCATCCTTAGGTTTCACTTCTCAGACCCCCTGTAGTTGGAGCATAGGCTGTCACATCCAGGCAGAGAATGACCAGATAGGTGGCTATGCCTGCCAACCTCTCTATTTGTTCTTCGCCAAAATGCAGCTGTTGTCCTACCTGGTAATACTGGAATGAGGCGGTAAAAACAGGGAAACCCCTGTAATTCAACAATGTGAAAGAGAACCAAAAATATTATTCCTCTTTGTAATATCTCACAATCACAATTTATTATTTTATTTGGCTTCCCTGCAGATGTGGTTCAATTAGCTAATTGCTAATGTGTGATTCCTAATTGACCACTTGCTGATAGATAAATATGAGACTAATTAGTATGGAAATAGTAATCTGTCCTTTGTTCACAGATATGTATGCTAATTGATAAATTCATCATATTTTCCATCAGGTATTCTGTTATTTTATAAAATGAGCAATTTTTGTCAAATAGACAACATTTATTAAAGAGCTAATAAATCATTGTAAAACTCTTAATGCAGCACATTTTTTCCCTAAATTAAAAAACCTGTCAAAACAAAAAGTAATGGAGAAGCCTGACAGTTAATTATGTGAATCTGAGTTGTGCCATATTTGGGCACTTAGTATACATTTGACAAATTTTACTTATTCTTTGTAGATCAGTAAAATTTATGTTACAGAAGGATACACGTGGAAAGCATTGCCTTGTAGGGTACATCCACAGTGAACATCAAATGCAGAGGCAAAATCTAGAACAACTGTATGCCAAAAGCTAAAAAAAAAAGGGGGCAAATCAGTAAAGAGGACCTAAGCATGTAGAGTATGGATCTCATTCTCATTTGCTTTCTATAGATCTGTACTCTGCACACTGGAAAAGCCATGCAAAGCTGAAGAAACCCTAGGGGTGCAGAGTGCTCCGAAAAAAGTGTTAATGCACCTAGTCCCACCTAGGTCCCATTTAAGAGTTTTGCTAAGCGGAGGTAGATATTGATACCCTCATCATTTGTTAAGACAAACTAATAAAGACAGTGATTTAGACTCCGGTCTTAGCCCCTCTGCGCTGCCAGTGGATGTGCCAAAAGTTATATGGAGGTGCAGACCTCTACATAATTTTGGCGCTTCCTCTAGCAGGCTATGCAACATACTAAAATTTACGCCAGCTCCCTTGCATGGAAAATGATAAATGAGACAGCCCTGCCGGCCTGTCCTCTTTCGCATCCACAATGTGCCCCCTTTTCTTGGCACTCAGGAAAAGTGGGGGGAGTGGCAAAGATTTTGTCACAGATTTTGATGCAAAATACCATTGTGACAAAAACTACAACATGAATACACCAAAAAGTGGCATATAAATCATAATAAATGTCCCCCAGTCTTCTTCCTTTATTAAAGAAAATAAATCTGTCTCCGTTAAATCATGTTTTTTGTCGCAAGTTTTGCTGCAGATTTGTCAGAGTTCACTGTATGATTTGCAGCGGTGGAATCTGAAAAATCCAACATAAATTGACATGCTGTGGATTTAAGATATGCACTACATGTTAATTTCCTAATCTTCTGTGTCCTATGTAACAGCAGCTGTATGTCAGTTAAAATCATGCCAACATGCCAGTGTGATTTTCAAATGTATTGTTAATGAGGCATTTTATTAGAGTGCTGTTTAAACATAAAAAGCAGTACTAACCTTACTAATCTCTCATGGCGTCTGCTCTGACGGTGCTTGGTCCTGCATTGCTCTCTGCCTCTACAGGTCCTTCTAAAAAAATTAGCATATTGTGATAAAGTTCATTATTTTCTGTAATGTACTGATAAACATTAGACTTTCATATATTATAGATTCATTACACACCAACTGAAGTAGTTCAAGCCTTTTATTGTTTTAATATTGATGATTTTGGCATACAGCTCATGAAAACCCCAAATTCCTATCTCAAAAAATTAGCATATCATGAAAAGGTTCTCTAAACAAGCTATTAACCTAATCATCTGAATCAACTAATTAACTCTAAACACCTGCAAAAGATTCCTGAGGCTTTTAAAAACTCACAGCCTGGTTCATTACTCAAAACCGCAATCATGGGTAAGACTGCCGACCTGACTGCTGTCCAGAAGGCCATCATTGACACCCTCAAGCAGGAGGGTAAGACACAGAAAGAAATTTCTGAACGGATAGGCTGTTCCCAGAGTGCTGTATCAAGGCACCTCAGTGGGAAGTCTGTGGGAAGGAAAAAGTGTGGCAGAAAACGCTGCACAACGAGAAGAGGTGACCGGACCCTGAGGAAGATTGTGGAGAAGGACCGATTCCAGACCTTGGGGGACCTGCGGAAGCAGTGGACTGAGTCTGAAGTAGAAACATCCAGAGCCACCGTGTGCAGGCGTGTGCAGGAAATGGGCTACAGGTGCCGCATTCCCCAGGTCAAGCCACTTTTGAACCAGAAACAGCGGCAGAAGCGCCTGACCTGGGCTACAGAGAAGCAGCACTGGACTGTTGCTCAGTGGTCCAAAGTACTTTTTTCGGATGAAAGCAAATTTAGCATGTCATTCAGAAATCAAGGTGCCAGAGTCTGGAGGAAGACTGGGGAGAGGGAAATGCCAAAATGCCTGAAGTCCAGTGTCAAGTACCCACAGTCAGTGATAGTCTGGGGTGCCATGTCAGCTGCTGGTGTTGGTCCACTGTGTTTTATCAAGGGCAGGGTCAATGCAGCTAGCTATCAGGAGATTTTTGGAGCACTTCATGCTTCCATCTGCTGAAAAGCTTTATGGAGATGAAGATTTCATTTTTCAACACGACCTGGCACCTGCTCACAGTGCCAAAACCACTGGTAAATGGTTTACTGACCATGGTATTACTGTGCTCAATTGGCCTGCCAACTCTCCTGACCTGAACCCCATAGAGAATCTGTGGGATATTGGGAAGAGAAAGTTGAGAGACACAAGACCCAACACCCTGGATGAGCTTAAGGCCGCTATCGAAGCATCCTGGGCCTCCATAACACCTCAGCAGTGCCACAGGCTGATTGCCTCCATGCCACGCCGCATTGAAGCAGTCATTTCTGCAAAAGGATTCCCGACCAAGTATTGAGTGCATAACTGAACATAATTATTTGAAGGTTGACTTTTTTTGTATTAAAAACACTTTTCTTTTATTGGTCGGATGAAATATGCTAATTTTTGTATATAGGAAATTTGGGTTTTCATGAGCTGTATGCCAAAATCATCAATATTAAAACAATAAAAGGCTTGAACTACTTCAGTTGGTGTGTAATGAATCTAAAATATATGAAAGTCTAATGTTTATCAGTACATTACAGAAAATAATGAACTTTATCACAATATGCTAATTTTTTGAGAAGGACCTGTATATCGCCTGTTCTGACTCTGTCTGGTCCCCCATTTCTCTCTGCCCACATATCGCCTGTTCTGACGCTGCCTGGTCCCCCATTGCTCTCTGCCCCCATATCGCCTGTTCTGACACTGCATGTTCCTCCATTGCTCTCTGCCCCCATATAGCCTGTTCTGCCGCTGCCTGTTCCTCCATTGCTCTCTGCCCCCATATTGCCTGTTCCGACACTGCCTGTTCCTCCATTGCTCTCTGCCCCCATATGCAACAATGTAGAGAAGATAATAAAGTGACGTGCAGCACTCACCGAAGTAACGAAATAGTTTCTCTTTATTCTTCCTTCATAGGGATAACAACACGCGGGATGCTGGAACGGACACTCTACTGCAGATGGTACCGGCTACGGCCGTTTCGCGCGTGCTGTTGCACTTCTTCTGGCCGCTGTAAACGTCATTGCTCCTTGTCGCACTTTATAGAGGCTATGCCGCCAGAGCCATTCGCAGCAGCTGTGCGCCACAGATTAGTGACATTAAAACCATGAACATATAAAGGAGGACGACTACATGCTAAACCAGTACCAATAATTAATACAGATTTCACCCTTATAATGCATTTTACTGTGCAGTGTCATTACTCTATCGTCTGACACATGTAAGCAAATACTGAGGAGCAAGGGATCTAGCTCTCTTCAAGATCCAGATGAACATGCGATTCACCGCCAACTTTGGGGCTGAGTCGCTTGATTTTTTGGGCGTGCACATCACAGTTAAGGATGGTGCATTACACACCACAGGCTTTCGTAAGCCCACCACGACTCGCTGCTCCACCAGACCAGCTATCATCCGCCGTCGGTGAAAGGGGCCGTCCCATATGGACAATTTGTCTGCCTGTGGAGGATCAACAACACCGATGTCGGATTCTACAGACAAGCGAGTGAACTCAGTGACCGTCTTCTTGATCGTGGTTATACGCCGAGGATGGTCTCGGCCGCCCTCCGTAGGGCAGCCAAACTCGACCGCGACTAGTTGCTGGTGGAAAGGGATAGAAAGAAAGAATTACCTCACTTCGCCTTCGCATTTAAATACAGTCCCGCCGCAGATGTGATTAAGCGGGTCATCAATGAGAACTGGGACCTTCTAAAAGGGGATCCCTCTTTGAGCAATTTCTCAAGTCAGCGACCTTTAGTCACATTCAGAAAGTGCCCAACCCTCAAAGATAAGTTAGTCAATAGTGTACTCCGCAGACCCCAGGCAGAGACCTGGCTCACGAGCAAAAACCAAGAGGAAATCATAAGTGTGGGCATTGTTCTTTTTGTGCACTAAATGCATGTAGCAAATGGCTACATATAGGAGAAGTTAAACATGTAGTGCGTGACTTTATCACATGCCGCACACCCTATGTTGTTTATGTTGTTTTTTGCCCTTGCAAGAGATTTTATGTTGGAAAAACAATTTGCCCACTTTTTGAGCGTATACGCGAGCATGTCAACTCTGTTCGTTCAGGGAGAGCATGCCCCCATCTGATTGAACACATTAGAGCCGCCCATGGTGGCCATCCGCGTTGCCTTTCCTATGCAGGAGTGGAACAGGTCTGGGCCATCCCTAGGGGAGAGGACAGGCACCGTCTGCTCCTGCAGAGGGAAGCAAGGTGGATTCTACTTACCGGAGCCCTAGGAGCAGCGGGGCTGAACGACAGAAATGACATGTCGGTTTTCCCTTAAGAATTGACATAGGATATTGAGATATCCACTTCTGCCTTGCTTAGATAGCTTATGACCTTCTGATCCTGAAGAGAGCTAGATCCTTTGCTCCTCAGTATTTGCTTACATGTGTCAGACGATAGAGTAATGTCACTGCACAGTAAAATGCATTATAAGGGTGAAATCTGTATTCATTATTGGTACTGGTTTAGCATGTAGTCATCTTCCTTTATATGTTCATGGTTTTAATGTCACTAATCTGCGGCGCACAGCTGTTTCCGATGGCTCCGCCGGCAGAGTGCAACCTCTATAAAGCGCAACAAGGCGCAATGGCATTTACAGCGGCCAGAAGAAGAGCGACAGCACAAGCGAAACAGCCGTAGCCGCTACCATCTGCAGTAGAGTGTCCGCCCCAGCATCCCGCATGTTGTTATCCCTATGAAGGAAGAATAAAGAGAAACTATTTTGTTACTTCGGTGAGTGCCGCACGTCACTTTATTATCTTCTCTACATTGTTGCATTTGAATCAGCTACTCCTCTAAGTGCTGAGCACCACACACAAAGTTCTGATTACAGCAGTGTTGGCGCATGGCCAAAAGCAGTGGCTGGATCCCAGTTTGAATTGTAGCAGTGCAGCCGTATTCTGTTCTTATCTAATATTGGTTCTCTGCCCCCATATCGCCTGTTCTGACACTGCCTGGTTCTCCATTGCTCTCTGCTTCCTGGTCCTGCAATGACATTTGTACATGAATTTGCACATGGGTGTGACCCTGCAATAAATGGAAAATAATCGCTGACTGATTTTAGGACCATACCCTTTAGAAACAACAAGGTACAAGTTTTATGAGCTATAATATGGCAATTATATACTACACGGACAAGCAGAGGCTTTTTTTCAGATTCATAAAGAATCAATAGTCAGAAAGTGAGGTATTCTCTATATGTATTATTATTAGTGTTAAGCAAATTGAAGTGGACTTCTATCCCCAAAAATCGATTTGCTGCAAAGCAAAATTTCTTTGTGCTTTGTGATAACAAATACATTTTCCCTGAAATGGCGGTAAAAAAAAAAAAAAAAACATACTTACCTCAACCATTTGAGCAAAAAAGAGGCCGTCACAGCCATCTTACTTGCAGCGATCCAGTGCAAAATCTCACACAGTGATGTATGACGCTCCGCATGAGATTTTGCTCTGGATCTTCAAGCAAGATGGCTACGGCGGCCTTTTCTTGCTCAAATGGATGCAGTAAGTGCAATTTAATTTTTTTCTTTTTTTTCTTTATCAGCAACCATTAAATTGCTTTAAATCTGATTAAATTAATCACCGATCAGTGATTAATGCGGCATCTGAGGGGTTCAATTACAGGGGGTCACTGTCATTGCACCCTTCTATTTACCAAAAAAGTGCATTGTGACAAAGTAATTTGCTTATCTATAATTAGTATGTTAGGCACCATATATCGGCACATTGAATTTCTACTGAGAAGGGCCTTTGTGTGCTCAGCACTTTAAAGAGAACCTTTCACCACTCCAGGCATGTAATAATCCTTCTGGAGCATCTAATCTTGTGTCCTTTATTATTTATACAAGAAGTTCTGAATAATTTGCTAGCAGTCTGCATTAAGGGTACAGAGGGGTGATAACCTGTTGGGGGGGGGGGGGGGTGTCCCTGCACAGTCTGACTCTATCTAGTCAGTGCTGCCATTGTCAGACTATGTACGACCACACCACCAACTGGTTACCACCCCTCTGTGCCCTTACTGCAGACTGCTAGCAATTCATTCTTAACTTCTAGTAGAAATAATAAAGGAATGTTACAACAGAGCCATAAGAATAGATGCTCCATAATTGTTATTACATGGGAAATGCATGTAGCTATTAAAACTGGCTTGTCAGGAATGGTGACAGATCCTCCTTAAAATTGAGACTATACTATACTATGGCTTGTATGTTGTATGTTGTATAAAGCACACAATGGCAAATAGTTTGGCTCAGTCTTAGTCAGGGAGAGCTGTAGCAGAAGGGACAAATAGTGTTGGGACAGGAATTGTTTAGTGTTGAAAGGTGTTAGAGACCCAAAAGTCCTTTTAAGACTATTGTTTTATCTGGCTTCAATATATATTATTAGCGCAACCTGCACTAAATTGCGTTCAATTGTTTGGCTGGTGCTGACAGTGACACAAACTCTGCTACATCTGTTGTGTTACATTTGCGCATCCTAAATATCTGAGACATTGAGCGCAATTGATTGGCCGCTGCTGACAGCAACATTACATGCGCTACATCTCCTGTAAAACGTTTGCGCATCCTAAATATCTGTGACATTCAATGCAATTGATTGGCCGCTGGTGACAGCGATATTACCTGCACTACATCTCCTGTATAACGTTTGCACATCCTAAATATCTGTGACATATAATGCAATTGATTGGCCGCTGGTGACAGCGATATTACCTGCACTACATCTCCTGTATAACGTTTGCACATCCTAAATATCTGTGACATATAATGCAATTGATTGGCCGCTGGTGACAGCGATATTACCTGCACTACATCTCCTGTATAACGTTTGCCCATCCTAAATATCTGTGACATTGAGTGTAATTTTTTCTTAGCCCCTTGTGACAGCGACATTACCTGCACTACATCTCATGTATAACGTTTTTGCGCATCCTAAATATCTGTGACATTCAGTCTAGTTTTTTCGCTGCTGGTGACAGCGACATTACATGCGCTACATCTCCTGTATAATGTTTGTGCATCCAAAATATCTGTGACATTCAACCCAATTGATTGGCCGCTGGTGACAGTGATATTACCAGCGCTACATCTCCTGTATAAGATTTGCGCATCCTAAATATCTGTGACATTCAATCAAATTTTTTTTGTTGCTGGTGACAGCGACAATACCTGTGCTACATCTCCTGTATAACGTTTGCACATCCTAAATATCAGTGACATTCAGTCTAATTTATTTTGCGCATACACTTACAAAACATGCACTACTGTATGTGTAACATACTTTCAAGTATATATACCAAATAATGTGCTCAAGGCGAGCAATAAGGGACGGGGAAGTGGCCATACTGCTTATGGTGCATGTAGAGGTCGTGTCCTTGGGCGCGATAAAACTGTGCCGGCTGCAAGAGAACAAGAAACACACTCATCCTCGATACGTAGCTTCATGTCCCAGTTTGCAGAGTGGCGCAGGACACCACTCTCGAAGTCACACCAGTGCGACCAGGTGGTCGGTTGCATTGTAGCAAATAATGCTTTCAGTCAGTTAAGCACAACCCTGTATTCCGCAAAGTCCAGTCTCAGCAGCCAAGGGTCTGGTAAACAGAATCCTCACCCTAATCCTCCTTCCTCCCACAATGGAGAGTCTTGACAAACAAGTGGTCCCACACTCGGATATTCCGAGGAGCTCTTTTCAGCACCATTCCTTGATTTGGGCCTCTCGCCAAGCCCGCTTGAAGAGGGACATGAGGAGATATTGTGCACTAAGTCCTAAACTCTTGAGCATCCACAGTCAGAAGTAGATGATGGTGGGGAATGGCAATTAGTGTTTCACGAGGTAGATTATGATGATGAGACACAGTTGCCAATAAATCAACGACAATTAGTGTCTCAAGAGGTTGATGATGATGATGAGACACAGCTGTCAATAAGTGAGGTTTTTGTTAGGTCAACAAGTCAGGAGGATGTGGAAGTGGAAGAGGAGGTGGTGGATGATTAAATCACTGACCCAACCTGGGAAGGTGGCAAGCCGAGCAAGGACAGCAGTACAGAGGGGGAGGGATCCGAAGCATGGAAACAGGCTGGAAGATTCAGTGGGATGGTAAAAGGGAGAAGGTGGGCCACACCAAACAGGCCACAAATGTTTCCCCGGAACACCACCTTGTGGCAATCTCCCTTGCCAAGGACTAGGTGTTCCGCAGTCTGGCACTTTTTGATGAAAGTGCAGACAATAAAAGAATTGTCATTTCCAATCTGTGTCATACCAAAATGAGCAGGGGCTTGAACACTAGAAACCTCACCACCACCAGCATGATACGCCACATGGCATCAAAGCACCCTAATAGGTGGGTCGAACGCCTGGGTCCACAATCACTGTCTGCTACATTTCCTTGACGGCACACTGAATGAACGTTGTGGAGGCCGGGAACGAGTCATACCTTGGGATGGCACAGGTGCTACTGACACCAAGGATTGCGGGCCCTACTTCCATCAGGATTTCTGCCACCACCTACATTAGTGGCTGAACCCCCCCCCCCTTCTCCTCCTCCACCTCCTCCTCAACTTCCACCTCTCAATGTTTATCTTGCAGCATCAGTCAGTCATAAGTTAGTAGCTGGAAGCAGTGTAGCACTGCAGTGAGGAAGCGGCAACAGGCCGTGCTGGAACTAATTTGCTTAGGTGACAAACAGCACACCGCCGCAGAGCTATGGCAGGGTATAAGGGACCAGACTGAGCTGTGGCTGATAATGGCCATAACTTGGTGGTGGCTTTGGAGCCTGGCAAGCTCACACACATACCATGACTAGCCCACGTGTTCAACTTATTGGTTCAGTGGTTTTTCAAAACCAACCCCAATTTGACTGAGCTACAGGTGAGGGTGCATCCATTTCCGAAAGTCATTTACAGCTGCCACCGGTCTGGCAATGCTGCAGTAGCGCTGGCAATTGCCAGCTAACTGACTGTTGTGCGACGTGAGCATGCGCTGAAACTCCACGATCCACATGTTGGCCAGGCTTTGTTAGCAGCAGATGGCAGAAGTGGAATACCAGTTACAACACAGTCTTTGCCTTTTCAGTCAGCTTCCTCTCTTCACAAGTGACAAGTTGGCATGGATGTCTGACCTCTGTGAGGTTTTACGCAACTTTGAGGAATCAACACAGATGGTGAGCGGCAATGCCGCTATTATCAGCGTAACCATTCCACTTCTGTGTCTACTGAAACACTCGCTGCTCACAATGAAGGCAGATGCTTTGCATGTGGAAGAGGTAGAAATGAGGGAAGACAGTACACAGGGTGTTAGCCAGACCACCTTCCGTTCATCTTCTTAGCTCAAATTGGATGATGATGATGAGGAGGAGCAGGAGACGGTTGCCTCCGCTACAGAGGGTAGTACCCATAGCAGGTGTATTAAATCTGTCCAGCATGGATGGGCAGAAGAGGAGGAAGAGGATGAGGAGATTGAAAGTCATCCTCTTGATGAGGACAGCAAAGCCTTGTCTGTTGGGACTCTTCACACATGGCTGACTTTATGTTATGCTGCCTTTCCCGTGACCCTCGCTTTATACGCATTTTGGCCAACACTGCTTACTGGTTGTTCACCCTTCTCTACCCCTGCTACTAAGAGAACTTCTCATCTCTCATTCCTGTGGTGGAGAGGACTAGCAAAATGGTGCAATATCAGAAGGTCCTTGTGGAAAACTTGCTCCAAAAATTTCCAGCTGACAACACTGGTGGCAGGGCAACCAAGGAGGAGAGACGAGGGGAACACACAGCAGTTCCAACACAGGCAGCCTTGGAGGTGCTAGCCTGCCCTGCCACCAGCGTTTTTTCAGAGCGGGTATTTAGTGCTGCTGGGTGCATAAGAACTGATAAGTGCATCCGCCTGTCAACTGAAAATGCTGACAGGTTGACTCATGGCCTGGATTGCCCCTGACTGCTCTACTCCACCAGAGGAAAGCGGCTTAACATAAAGGCACTTTAAATGTGGCTTTTATGGTGCATTGAATACACTGTATTCCTATGCACCCCTTCCACCACAAAAAAGAGTATATGGTTCAATCTTTCTTTTCTCATCCTCCTCCATCATATCAACATGCTTATTAGGCTGCCCTCGCTCGTAATGTTTTAGAGGGTCAGCTTAGCAGCAAACCCTCACCCATTATGTTTTAGATGTTAGATCAGTAGCAGGTCCTCGTCGCTAATGTTTTAGAGGGTCAGCTCAGCAGCAGACCCTCACCCCTACTATTTTCGAGGGTCAGATCAGCAGCAGGTCCTCGCCCCTAATGTTTTAGAGGGTCAGCTCAGCAGCAGACCCTCACCCCTAATGTTTTAGAGAGTCAGATCAGCAACAGGCCCTCGCCCCTAATGTTTTAGAGGGTCACCAGCAGGCCCTTGCTCCTAATGTTTTTGAGGGTTACCAGCAGGCCATCAATCATAATTCTTCAAGGGTATGTATGATGCCCTCCTTTATGTGTAATAAATGGTGTATTGGAGTGCCGGTTCCTTGTAATTTTTGGCAGTCCTTTCACTTAGTGCATAGGCTTTATAAGTGTAGGAGTCCTACTACCTGAACAATTTATATCATAATGTGAATGAGGCCCTCCTTTATGTGATATACTGGTTGTATTGGAGTGCCTCTTCCTTGTAATTTTTGGCAGCACTTGCACTTTATATACAAGTAAATATATAGGAAAGAATGTTTCCTTTTCTTTTAAAATACTTTTAATTAATTTTTAAGCTACAAAAACATACATTATGAAAACAGATGACAATGTTTCACATTAATAATAGTCACAGACACGACACAGTCTTCCTTGCCTGGTTCCATCTAGTTGGATTAAGACTACTTCTGTTAGATGGAGATACCGCACATTCCAAAAAGGAGCCATACTTAAGTATATAGAATACAGGAGGTCTTATTCTATCGAATAGTTAGTATCAATGCCATAGTAATTATTGCATAGAATTAAACACATATTAACTAAGAACAAAGAAAATCATAATTTTTCTTCGGTTTTGTGCGTATTATTGTCAGTCTGTAAACGTGGGGTACTACTCGGACAACATCGTTCCCAGCAGTTAAATGGGAGTGCAAGATGCATTCAAACATCCTCCCCATACTGTTACCGAACCGTTTCAGTGGTGATTCTGACTTTTTTCCTGTGAACTAGACACCTATCTTCAGAGCAGGGGTTGCCTGTTTTAATGCTGGGGTTCTCCCATTGATTTCCATTGTGCTCGAGTGCTCTGTAGAGCACCCAAACATCCCAAAGTGTTCTACTCAAGCACCCGAGAACTTTGGTGCTCGATCAACTCTAGTCATGATTGTGTTTCCTTTTTTTTACTCTTTTGTCAGTGTTTAGAGTGCCTTTGCACATGCATTTTAATGGCATTTCTTTGCAAGTCTTGTGTTTTTCTACAGGAATATACATGTCCCTTATAATATCACTTCCTCTATAGATCGATGCAAAGAGGCATGATTTAAAAGAAAATGCTTAAACATAGAACAACGCTTTTTAAGCACGCAAACAAAATAAAAAACAGCAACTGTCTAAGGGAATAGACACACATGGTATTGTGGGTGCCATATGGCCATTAACAATGTAGGCCGACTAAACAGTCTGGTCCTAATTAGTTTAATTAGGACTTGATGCCAAGCAATTTTCCCTCAGTCACTCCAGTACAAGGGTGACTTAGGAAAACTGGAGTAACATTTCTATACAAAACATACTTAGGTTTAAAGATGATCCAAACTTAACAAACACCATTTGATGTTTGATAAATTCGGTACAAAGTATTCCAATTCAGACTAAATAAAAATTGACTTCAAGTATTCCACTCATGACCAATTCCCCTCATAGTTTACTTCCATCAAGATTTCCCCTTGGCTGCTAGTGAATTTGTCATATCTTACTGTTTTCTCAAGTCTTCATACTTCTTATCTTTGAAGATTACTACTACCAAGAATTGTTCTAGCCAGAAATCATGTTGCGATGGATGGCAGTTATCACATAGAAGTCTCCAGCTTTACCACTGATATTTATACTAGTTAAGATTCAATTCAAGCTGAAGAGCCCAAATGTAAACATCACTAAATCATTGATGGTTCCATATACTGCACTAGCTGGTTTTAATAATTCATGAGTATAATTCCTAAAGGGTTTTAATTAGGGATGAGCGAACTCGAACTGTATAGTTCGGGTTCGTACCGAATTTTGGGGTGTCCGTGACACGGACCCGAACCCGGACATTTTCGTAAAAGTCCGGGTTCGGGTTCGGTGTTCGTCGCTTTCTTCGCGCTTTTGTGACGCTTTCTTGGCGCTTTTTGAAAGGCTGCAAAGCAGCCAATCAACAAGCGTCATACTACTTGCCCCAAGAGGCCATCACAGCCATGCCTACTATTGGCATGGCTGTGATTGGCCAGAGCACCATGTGACCCAGCCTCTATTTAAGCTGGAGTCACATAGCGCCGCCCGTCACTCTGCTCTGATTAGCGTAGGGAGAGGTTGCGGCTGCGACAGTAGGGCGAGATTAGGCAGATTAACTCCTCCAAAGGACTTGATTAACTGATCGATCTGCAGCTGTGGATCATTGAGCTGCTGATCCTCAATTGCTCACTGTTTTTAGGCTGCACAGACCGTTTGTCAGTCTCATTTTTCTGGGGTGATCGGCGGCCATTTTGTGTCTTGTGGTGCGCCAGCACAAGCTGCGACCAAGTGCATTTAACCCTCAATGGTGTGGTTGTTTTTTGGCTAAAGCCTACATCAGGGTGAAGCTGTCACACCAAGTGCATTTAACCAGCAATAGTCTGTTCATTTTTTGGCCATATACAAAATCAGGGGCAAGCTGCGCCTGTCACCAAGTGCATTTAACCCTCAATGGTGTGGTTGTTTTTTGGCTAAAGCCTACATCAGGGTGAAGCTGTCACACCAAGTGCATTTAACCAGCAATAGTCTGTTCATTTTTTGGCCATATACAAAATCAGGGGCAAGCTGCGCCTGTCACCAAGTGCATTTAACCCTCAATGGTGTGGTTGTTTTTTGGCTAAAGCCTACATCAGGGTGAAGCTGTCACACCAAGTGCATTTAACCAGCAATAGTCTGTTCATTTTTTGGCCATATACAAAATCAGGGGCAAGCTGCGCCTGTCACCAAGTGCATTTAACCCTCAATGGTGTGGTTGTTTTTTGGCTAAAGCCTACATCAGGGTGAAGCTGTCACACCAAGTGCATTTAACCAGCAATAGTCTGTTCATTTTTTGGCCATATACAAAATCAGGGGCAAGCTGCGCCTGTCACCAAGTGCATTTAACCCTCAATGGTGTGGTTGTTTTTTGGCTAAAGCCTACATCAGGGTGAAGCTGTCACACCAAGTGCATTTAACCAGCAATAGTCTGTTCATTTTTTGGCCATATCCCAGTCTAATTCTGTCACTAAATCCATACCGGTCACCCAGCGCCTAAATACTAGGCCTCAAATTTATATCCAGCTAAATCTGTCCCTAGTGCTGTAGCTGGGCGAGTTATTTAGTGTCCGTTCAAGCACATTTCTTGTTCTGGGTTGAAATACAATTCCCAATTTAGCAATTTCATAATTTAGTGGTTCCTGCTATATCAGAGCTATTTGAAATCTATCCCAAAAAGGGTATATAATATTGAAGGTGCACATTGGGTCATTCAGAATAACTTCACACACACCCGCTACTGTGTATTTCCAAGTCTAATTCTGTCACTAAACCCATACCTGTCACCCAGCGCCTAAATACTAGGCCTCAAATTTAAATCCCTCTAAATCTCTCGTTACCCACCGCTGTACTGTTGTTGCTGGGCAAGATATTTAGTGTCCGTCAAAGCACATTTTTTGTTCTGGGTTGAAGTACAATTCCCAATTTAGCAATTTCATAATTTAGTGGTTTCTGCTATATCAGAGCTATTTGAAATCTATCCCTAAAAGGGTATATAATATTGAAGGTGCACATAGGGTCATTCAGAATAACTTCACACACACGCTTCTGTGCATTTCCAAGTCTAATTCTGTCACTAAATCCATACCGGTGACCCAGCGCCTAAATACTAGGCCTCAAATTTAAATCCCTCTAAATCTCTCGTTACCCACCACTGTACTGTTGTTGCTGGGCAAGATATTTAGTGTCCGTCAAAGCACATTTTTTGTTCTGGGTTGAAGTACAATTCCCAATTTAGCAATTTCATAATTTAGTGGTTTCTGCTATATCAGAGCTATTTGAAATCTATCCCTAAAAGGGTATATAATATTGAAGGTGCACATAGGGTCATTCAGAATAACTTCACACACACGCTTCTGTGCATTTCCAAGTCTAATTCTGTCACTAAATCCATACCGGTGACCCAGCGCCTAAATACTAGGCCTCAAATTTAAATCCCTCTAAATCTCTCGTTACCCACCGCTGTACTGTTGTTGCTGGGCAAGATATTTAGTGTCCGTCAAAGCACATTTTTTGTTCTGGGTTGAAGTACAATTCCCAATTTAGCAATTTCATAATTTAGTGGTTTCTGCTATATCAGAGCTATTTGAAATCTATCCCTAAAAGGGTATATAATATTGAAGGTGCACATAGGGTCATTCAGAATAACTTCACACACACGCTTCTGTGCATTTCCAAGTCTAATTCTGTCACTAAATCCATACCGGTGACCCAGCGCCTAAATACTAGGCCTCAAATTTAAATCCCTCTAAATCTCTCGTTACCCACCGCTGTACTGTTGTTGCTGGGCAAGATATTTAGTGTCCGTCAAAGCACATTTTTTGTTCTGGGTTGAAGTACAATTCCCAATTTAGCAATTTCATAATTTAGTGGTTCCTGCTATATCAGAGCTATTTGAAATCTATCCCAAAAAGGGTATATAATATTGAAGGTGCACATTGGGTCATTCAGAATAACTTCACACACACCCGCTACTGTGTATTTCCAAGTCTAATTCTGTCACTAAACCCATACCTGTCACCCAGCGCCTAAATACTAGGCCTCAAATTTAAATCCCTCTAAATCTCTCGTTACCGCTGTACTGTTGTAGCTGGGAAAGTTATTTAGTGCCCGTCAAAGCACATTTTTTGTTCTGGGTTGAAGTACAATTCCCAATTTAGCAATTTCATAATTTAGTGGTTCCTGCTATATCAGAGCTATTTGAAATCTATCCCAAAAAGGGTATATAATATTCAAGGTGCACATTGGGTCATTCAGAATAACTTCACACACACGCTTCTGTGCATTTCCAAGTCTAATTCTGTCACTAAATCCATACCGGTCACCCAGCGCCTAAATACTAGGCCTCAAATTTATATCCCGCTGAATTTGAATACAATACATTGGGCCAAATAATATATTTGTTGTTGTGGTGAACCATAACAATGAGAAAAACATCTAGTAAGGGACGCGGACGTGGACATGGTCGTGGTGGTGTTAGTGGACCCTCTGGTGCTGGGAGAGGACGTGGCCGTTCTGCCACATCCACACGTCCTAGTGTACCAACTACCTCAGGTCCCAGTAGCCGCCAGAATTTACAGCGATATATGGTGGGGCCCAATGCCGTTCTAAGGATGGTAAGGCCTGAGCAGGTACAGGCATTAGTCAATTGGGTGGCCGACAGTGGATCCAGCACGTTCACATTATCTCCCACCCAGTCTTCTGCAGAAAGCGCACAGATGGCGCCTGAAAACCAACCCCATCAGTCTGTCACATCACCCCCATGCATACCAGGGAAACTGTCTCAGCCTCAAGTTATGCAGCAGTCTCTTATGCTGTTTGAAGACTCCGCTGGCAGGGTTTCCCAAGGGCATCCACCTAGCCCTTCCCCAGCGGTGAAAGACATAGAATGCACTGACGCACAACCACTTATGTTTCCTGATGATGAGGACATGGGAATACCACCTCAGCATGTCTCTGATGATGACGAAACACAGGTGCCAACTGCTGCGTCTTTCTGCAGTGTGCAGACTGAACAGGAGGTCAGGGATCAAGACTGGGTGGAAGACGATGCAGGGGACGATGAGGTCCTAGACCCCACATGGAATGAAGGTCGTGCCACTGACTTTCACAGTTCGGAGGAAGAGGCAGTGGTGAGACCGAGCCAACAGCGTAGCAAAAGAGGGAGCAGTGGGCAAAAGCAGAACACCCGCCGCCAAGAGACTCCGCCTGCTACTGACCGCCGCCATCTGGGACCGAGCACCCCAAAGGCAGCTTCAAGGAGTTCCCTGGCATGGCACTTCTTCAAACAATGTGCTGACGACAAGACCCGAGTGGTTTGCACGCTGTGCCATCAGAGCCTGAAGCGAGGCATTAACGTTCTGAACCTGAGCACAACCTGCATGACCAGGCACCTGCATGCAAAGCATGAACTGCAGTGGAGTAAACACCTTAAAACCAAGGAAGTCACTCAGGCTCCCCCTGCTACCTCTTCTGCTGCTGCCGCCTCGGCCTATTCTGCTGCTGCCGCCTCGGCCTCTTCCTCCGCCTCTGGAGGAACGTTGGCACCTGCCGCCCAGCAAACAGGGGATGTACCACCAACACCACCACCACCACCTCCGTCACCAAGCGTCTCAACCATGTCACACGCCAGCGTTCAGCTCTCCATCTCACAAACATTTGATAGAAAGCGTAAATTCCCACCTAGCCACCCTCGATCCCTGGCCCTGAATGCCAGCATTTCTAAACTACTGGCCTATGAAATGCTGTCATTTAGGCTGGTGGACACAGACAGCTTCAAACAGCTCATGTCGCTTGCTGTCCCACAGTATGTTGTTCCCAGCCGGCACTACTTCTCCAAGAGAGCCGTGCCTTCCCTGCACAACCAAGTATCCGATAAAATCAAGTGTGCACTGCGCAACGCCATCTGTAGCAAGGTCCACCTAACCACAGATACGTGGACCAGTAAGCACGGCCAGGGACGCTATATCTCCCTAACTGCACACTGGGTAAATGTAGTGGCAGCTGGGCCCCAGGCGGAGAGCTGTTTGGCGCACGTCCTGCCGCCGCCAAGGATCGCAGGGCAACATTCTTTGCCTCCTGTTGCCACCTCCTCCTTCTCGGCTTCCTCCTCCTCTTCTTCCACCTGCTCATCCAGTCAGCCACACACCTTCACCACCAACTTCAGCACAGCCCGGGGTAAACGTCAGCAGGCCATTCTGAAACTCATATGTTTGGGGGACAGGCCCCACACCGCACAGGAGTTGTGGCGGGGTATTGAACAACAGACCGACGAGTGGTTGCTGCCGGTGAGCCTCAAGCCCGGCCTGGTGGTGTGTGATAATGGGCGAAATCTCGTTGCAGCTCTGGGACTAGCCAATTTGACGCACATCCCTTGCTTGGCGCATGTGCTGAATTTGGTGGTGCAGAAGTTCATTCACAACTACCCCGACATGTCAGAGCTGCTGCATAAAGTGCGGGCCGTCTGTTCGCGCTTCCGGCGTTCACATCCTGCCGCTGCTCGCCTGTCTGCGCTACAGCGTAACTTCGGCCTTCCCGCTCACCGCCTCATATGCGACGTGCCCACCAGGTGGAACTCCACCTTGCACATGCTGGACAGACTGTGCGAGCAGCAGCAGGCCATAGTGGAGTTTCAGCTGCAGCACGCACGGGTCAGTCGCACTACAGAACAGCACCACTTCACCACCAATGACTGGGCCTCCATGCGAGACCTGTGTGCCCTGTTGCGCTGTTTCGAGTACTCCACCAACATGGCCAGTGGCGATGACACCGTTATCAGCGTTACAATACCACTTCTATGTCTCCTTGAGAAAACACTTAGGGCGATGATGGAACAGGAGGTGGCCCAGGAGGAGGAGGAGGAGGATGAGGAAGAGGGGTCATTTTTAGCACTTTCAGGCCAGTCTCTTCGAAGTGACTCAGAGGGAGGTTTTTTGCAACAGCAGAGGCCAGGTACAAATGTGGCCAGCCAGGGCCCACTACTGGAGGACGAGGAGGACGAGGATGAGGAGGAGGTGGAGGAGGATGAGGATGAAGCATGGTCACAGCGGGGTGGCACCCAACGCAGCTCGGGTCCATCACTGGTGCGTGGCTGGGGGGAAAGGCAGGACGATGACGATACGCCTCCCACAGAGGACAGCTTGTCCTTACCCCTGGGCAGCCTGGCACACATGAGCGACTACATGCTGCAGTGCCTGCGCAACGACAGCAGAGTTGCCCACATTTTAACCTGTGCGGACTACTGGGTTGCCACCCTGCTGGATCCACGCTACAAAGACAATGTGCCCACCTTACTTCCTGCACTGGAGCGTGATAGGAAGATGCGCGAGTACAAGCGCACGTTGGTAGACGCGCTACTGAGAGCATTCCCAAATGTCACAGGGGAACAAGTGGAAGCCCAAGGCCAAGGCAGAGGAGGAGCAAGAGGTCGCCAAGGCAGCTGTGTCACGGCCAGCTCCTCTGAGGGCAGGGTTAGCATGGCAGAGATGTGGAAAACTTTTGTCAACACGCCACAGCTAACTGCACCACCACCTGATACGCAACGTGTTAGCAGGAGGCAACATTTCACTAACATGGTGGAACAGTACGTGTGCACACCCCTCCACGTACTGACTGATGGTTCGGCCCCATTCAACTTCTGGGTCTCTAAATTGTCCACGTGGCCAGAGCTAGCCTTTTATGCCTTGGAGGTGCTGGCCTGCCCGGCAGCCAGCGTTTTGTCTGAACGTGTATTCAGCACGGCAGGGGGCGTCATTACAGACAAACGCAGCCGCCTGTCTACAGCCAATGTGGACAAGCTGACGTTCATAAAAATGAACCAGGCATGGATCCCACAGGACCTGTCCGTCCCTTGTCCAGATTAGACATTAACTACCTCCCCATAACCATATATTATTGGACTCCAGGGCACTTCCTCATTCAATCCTATTTTTATTTTCATTTTACCATTATATTGCGATGCTACCCAAAGTTGAATGAACCTCTCCTCTGCCTGTGTGCTAGGCCTAAATATATGCCAATGGACTGTTGCAGTGGTGGCTGACATGAAGCCTGATTCTCTGCTATGACATGCAGACTAATTCTCTGCTGACATGAAGCCAGATTGTCTGTTACGGGACCTCTCTCCTCTGCCTGGGTGCTGGGCCTAAATTTATGACAATGGACTGTTGCAGTGGTGGCTGACGTGAAGCCTGATTCTCTGCTATGACATGCAGACTGATTCTCTGCTGACATGAAGCCAGATCCTCTGTTACGGGACCTCTCTGCTCTGCCTGTGTGCTAGGCCTAAATATATGCCAATGGACTGTTGCAGTGGTGGGTGACGTGAAGCCTCATTCTCTGCTATGACATGCAGACTGATTCTCTGCTGACATGAAGCCAGATTGTCTGTTACGGGACCTCTCTGCTCTGCCTGTGTGCTAGGCCTAAATATATGCCAATGGACTGTTGCAGTGGTGGGTGACGTGAAGCCTCATTCTCTGCTATGACATGCAGACTGATTCTCTGCTGTCATGAAGCCAGATTGTCTGTTACGGGACCTCTCTGCTCTGCCTGTGTGCTAGGCCTAAATATATGCCAATGGACTGTTGCAGTGGTGGGTGACGTGAAGCCTGATTCTCTGCTATGACATGCAGACTGATTCTCTGCTGACATGAAGCCAGATTGTCTGTTACGGGACCTCTCTGCTCTGCCTGTGTGCTAGGCCTAAATATATGCCAATGGACTGTTGCAGTGGTGGGTGACGTGAAGCCTCATTCTCTGCTATGACATGCAGACTGATTCTCTGCTGTCATGAAGCCAGATTGTCTGCTACGGGACCTCTCTGCTCTGCCTGTGTGCTAGGCCTAAATATATGCCAATGGACTGTTGCAGTGGTGGGTGACGTGAAGCCTCATTCTCTGCTATGACATGCAGACTAATTCTCTGCTGACATGAAGACAGATTCTCTGTTACGGGACCTCTCTCCTCTGCCTGTGTGTGTGCTGGGCCTAAATATATGCCAATGGACTGTTGCAGTGGTGGCTGACGTGAAGCCTCATTCTCTGCTATGACATGCAGACTGATTCTCTGCTGACATGAAGCCAGATTCTCTGTTACGGGACCTCTCTCCTCTGCCTGTGTGTGTGCTGGGCCTAAATATATGCCAATGGACTGTTGCAGTGGTGGCTGACGTGAAGCCTCATTCTCTGCTATGACATGCAGACTGATTCTCTGCTGACATGAAGCCAGATTCTCTGTTACGGGACCTCTCTCCTCTGCCTGTGTGTGTGCTGGGCCTAAATATATGCCAATGGACTGTTGCAGTGGTGGCTGACGTGAAGCCTCATTCTCTGCTATGACATGCAGACTGATTCTCTGCTGACATGAAGCCAGATTCTCTGTTACGGGACCTCTCTCCTCTGCCTGTGTGTGTGCTGGGCCTAAATATATGCCAATGGACTGTTGCAGTGGTGGCTGACGTGAAGCCTCATTCTCTGCTATGACATGCAGACTAATTCTCTGCTGACATGAAGACAGATTCTCTGTTACGGGACCTCTCTCCTCTGCCTGGGTGCCGGGGCCTAAATATCTGAGAATGGACTGTTCCAGTGGTGGGTGACGGGAAGCCAGATTCTCTGCTATGGAACCTCTCTCCAATTGATTTTGGTTAATTTTTATTTATTTAATTTTTATTTTAATTAATTTCCCTATCCACATTTGTTTGCAGGGGATTTACCTACATGTTGCTGCCTTTTGCAGCCCTCTAGCCCTTTCCTGGGCTGTTTTACAGCCGTTTTAGTGCCGAAAAGTTCGGGTCCCCATTGACTTCAATGGGGTTCGGGTTCGGGACGAAGTTCGGATCGGGTTCGGATCCCGAACCCGAACATTTCCGGGATGTTCGGCCGAACTTCTCGAACCCGAACATCCAGGTGTTCGCTCAACTCTAGTTTTAATAAATTAAAATTAAAATTATTTAAAGAAGTTGGCAAAACTTAAGTGGGTTTTCTGAGATACTTTTAAAATTGCTATACGCAGTTAAATAATGAAAAATAATGAAATTAGCTATACTCACCTTTTAAATATCCTAAATCTTTAGTGATACCAGTCCAATGACAAATGAATGATGCAGCCAATCACTGATCTTAGTGGTTGCATGCCTTTTAGGCACGCATGATTGCTAGGGCAGTGGATGGATACAGCAGTCACATAAAGATGAATTGGACATCATCATTGACAAATGGCGAGGACAAAAAATGGCGAATACTCGACTGGTGGCTTCAGAGCTCTAAGATATTTCAAAGTTGAGTATAGCTTATTAAATTATTTTACGAGGTTTCATGTTTATATCCTTAAATAAAAAATGCCAACTCCATTCTAAAGGGAACTTTCTATTGTCTATTTCCTATTGTTTAAACTTTGATTTTAATATTATTATTTTTTATTAATCAATGGATGCATTTTAACCCCTTACAGTTTTTAAACATGGTGCACAATCAGAAGATTATCGGGCACCATAGCCACCAGGTGCCTGCTGTTTTACAAAGCAGACACCTGGGGGCAGATTCCGTGATTGTTATTAGTAATGATACAAAAATTTGATTCAGCTGCTTTGCCGAATTTCACAAAACAATTTGCATTTCTTTGTAAGTAGCGGGCACAATGACGAGTAACAGCGATTGCACGGCTTCCCCGTTATTTAACCCCTCAGATGTCACGTTCATCGCCGATTGCAGCATTTGAGATGAAAAATTAGGGATTTCATGGGTTAATCAGTTGAAAAAAATTACTCACCGTCGCGGTCATCATGATTGAAGATTCCACGCAAAATCTTGCACTGTGCATGATGACATCATCAGGCTGGCCACTGCAGTGATGTCATATATCAAGGCGCACCAGATTTTGCGTGGGATCTTCAATAAAGATGGCCATGGTGGTCTCTTCATGCTCAGATGGGTGAGGTGAGTATGATTTTTTTGTTTTTTTTTACTATCATTTCAGGGAAGATTAATTTATTACCCCAAAGCACGAGGAATAACATTTTCACTGAAATCCACTCAACCCTAATCGTGATAACACCAATCATGGAATTTAACCACACAGATGCTGTGGTCAGTTGCAATCACAGCATCTGAGAGGTCTTTTTCCCAGGAGTGATGTCTTCCCAGGGCCTTAACGGCTCCCCTGAACTGAGATTGAGGGAGCCGTTCAGTTCCTAAGAAAGCCTCAGGCCTTGTAAAGCATACAATACCTACTACAACAAAGTTCTTATGGAGTTCTGCAACAAAAACAATCTTTTTTATAAATATAAAAAATCTATAAGAAAAAATATTGCCGCATCAAAAAACTTACGAAATCAGAATGATTAAAATATAAAAATATTTTTGCTCTTTGGTGAATGCCAAATTGGAAAAATGATTTTTAAAAATGCACGATCCATATTTTTTTTTTCATTTTGCCCCCAGCAAATAAATAAAAAGTGATCAAATATATATCTTAAAATGGCACAAAAAACTTCATCTATCCCTGCAAAAAGCCCCACATAGCTCTGTAGACATAAGCATAACTTAATTATGGCAGTCATATTATAGCGATACAAAGAATATTTTTTCAAAAGTTTTTAAGAAGTAAAACCATGGTGTAATTTGTATTTTTTTTTTTACTTCACAAAGAAGTTGTTCCCCATATTTCAATACAAGATATACAAAACTACAACCATTAAAAAAATACAACTTGTACAGCAAAGAAAATAAAAAATTGAAAAAGAAAAGTAAAATAAAAAAGTTATTGGTCTTGGAAGGAGAGAAAGAAAAACAGAAAATACAAAAATGAATGATGAGAAGTGTTGCACATAACAAGTCCAGCTTGCATTTTTTAGCTTTCTACTCTTCCCCTGCTGTTAGTGCTTGAGGCACTGAAATGCACAGTCTAGACTGTTGTGCTCAGATAATGGAGATGACTCCTGTGCACATGCAAAGCATTCCAGACTCCTATACTATTAAAATATAAAAATATTTATCCCAGACGGCAAATGGTGAAACGGAAAAAAGTTTAAATGGCCTATATACATATGTGGTATTAATAATGGCACTGACCTAGAGAATAAAAGTAAAAGGTCAGTTTTACCTCATAGGGAACATCATAAAAACACAACCCACAAAACTGTTGCGGAATTGTGGTTTTTTTTACAATTTTTTTCCAGCTCCCTACTGGATTGTATCCATACAAATAGCTATAGCTTGTCCCACAAAAAGAAAAAAAAAATCCCTCATATGGCTATGTGAATGAAAAAATACAAACGTTATGCCTTCAGAAAGGCAGTGAGCGCTCGGGCGTGGCCTGGCAGGGGAGCATGATGGCTGCTTGGTAGCTTATCTCCTCACAGGCATCCTGCCTTTCGGCGGTTTTAGCCAAACAATATGACCATGAGCACACTGAAACACAGCTCTAAAGTCACCCCAAACCAAAAAATGTCAAAAAGGAACAGAAAAGCTCCTTACAGAGTTCTTCCTAGCACACGTGGCAGGCAGCAATGATGGCGTCCACTCTGAACCCAGCGCTACATGTCTGATGCAGTCTCAGCAGGAAAAATAGACCGCCAAAGAAGACAATTTAAAAGAGCTGTCAGGTTCTGCCGCTAGCTTGCCGGAATCTTCATTTGACCGTCATGACACCAGCCCACCAGCCCCAGTGCAAGGCTCGTCCTCCCCACAGAAATCAGAGGTAGGACATAGACTAAAGAGATATCAAGAGGCCAAGGAAGGACCTAACCAGCAGGCATACTGCACAGAGGCCAGTCCACAGTCAGGCGGCACTAGTACAGCTAGTCCGGCCAAGCAAAAAAACTGGTGCTATACTAAATTTTCATTTAAAGGCTCTACCGCTTCAGCGGAATCTGATCCACACATAGAGGCAGCCGATGCATTAGCTGCCATACAACCAAGTGGCAATGTGGCTTCTGAATCGTTCATGAAGGAGGCCATGTTGGCCTTGAGACGATCAATACAAAAAAGACATTATTCAAGCTATAACTTCCATAACATCCACTGTAGAGGATGCGTCTTAAAAAGATTTAAAATAGACAAATTGCTCGGATCTGATGGCATACACCCCCGTATCCTAAGAGAATTAAGTAATGTCATAGCCAGACCCTTATTTCTGATATTTAAGGACTCTATACTGACAGAGAGTGTTCCACATGATTTGCTCATGGCAAATGTGGTGCAAATATTAAAAAAATGGGTCCAAAAACCGAGCCCGGAAACTATAGGCCGGTGAGTTTAACATCTGTCGGGGGTAAACTGTTTGAAGGTATTCTAAGAGATGCTATCTTGAGTACCTCAATGAAAATAAGCAAATAACACCATATCAGCATGGCTTCATGAGGGATCGGTCATGTCAAACTAATTTAATCAATTTCTATGAGGAGGTAAGTTCTAGACTTGACAGGGGAGAATCAATGGATGTTGAATATCTGGACTTCCCCAAAGAATTTGACACTGTACCGCATAAAAGGTTAGTATATAAAATGAGAATGCTTGGACTGGGAGGAAATGTTTGTATGTCGGTAAGTAACTGGGTCAGTGATAGAAACAGAGGGTGGTTATTAACGGTACACACTCAGATTGGGTCACTGTCACAAGTGGGGTACCTCAGGGGTCTGTATTGGGCCCTATTCTCTTTAATATATTTATTAATGATTTTGTAGAAGGCTTGCACAGTAAAATATCAATTTTTGCAGATGACACTAAGCTATGTAAATTAATTGACACAGAAGAGGACAGTATACTGCTACAGATGGATCTGGATAGATTGGAGGCTTGGACAGATAAGTGGCAGATGAGGTTTAACACTGACAAATGTAAGTTTATGCACATGGGAAGGAATAATGCAAGTCACCCTTACATACTAAATGGTAAAACACTGGGTAACACTGACATGGAAAAGGACCTAGGAATTTTAGTGAACAGCTAACTAAGCTATAAAAACCAGTGTACTGCTACAGATAGATCTGGATAGATTGGAGGCTTGGACAGATAAGTGGCAGATGAGGTTTAACACTGACAAATGTAAGTTTATGCACATGGGAAGGAATAATGCAAGTCACCCTTACATACTAAATGGTAAAACACTGGGTAACACTGACATGGAAAAGGACCTAGGAATTTTAGTGAACAGCTAACTAAGCTATAAAAACCAGTGTCAAAAAGCTGCTGCCAAGGCCAATGAGGTAATGGGTTGCATCAAAAGGGGCATAGATGCCCATGATGAGAACATAGTCCGACCACGTTAAAAATCACTAGTCAGACCACACATGGAGTACTGTGTACAGTTCTGGGCTCCTGTGAACAAGGCAGACAAAGCAGAGCTGGAGAGGGTTCATAAGAGGGCAACTAAAGTAATAACTGGAATGGGGGGATTACAGTACCCTGATAGATTATCAACATTAGGGTTATTCACTTAAGAAAAAAGACAACTGAGGGGAGATCTAATTACTATGTATAAATATATCAGGGGTCAGTACATAGATCTATCCCATCATCTATTTATCTCCAGGACTGTGATGAGGGGACATATTCTGTGTCTGGAGGAAAGAAGGTTTGTACACAAACATAGAAGAGGATTCTTTACTCTAAGAGCAGTGAGACTATGGCACTCTCTGTCTGAGGAGGTGGTGATGGTGAGTTCACTAAAAGAGTTCAAGAGGGGCCTGAATGTATTTCTGGAGTGTAATAATATTAAAGGCTATAGCTACTAGAGATGGGTCGTTGATCCAGGAAGTTATTCTGATTGGAGTCGGGAAGAAATTTCTTTCCCCTTAAGTGAGGAAAATTGGCTTCTACCTCACATGGATTTTTTGCCTTCGTCTGGATCAACTTGCAGGATAACAGGGCGAACTGGATGGGCAAATGTCTTTTTTTAGGCCTTATATACTATGTTATGTTACTATGTGGCACATAAAATGGGAGAATTATCATCTGCCCATGACAAGCTAGTAGATGCACATAATAGTATAGCATAGGAGCTAGAGGCGGTCAAAGTTAAGATGGTGGATATAGAAGACAGAAACCGCCGTAACAACGTGAAGTTTCGGGCATTCCTGAATCAGTTCCTCTATCAGATTTTTCATCATACATAATAAAACAAATTTAAAAAGTTCTCCCACATATACCTGAAGCTGAATTAGTTATAAATCAGGCCCAATGGCTACAGAAGCACAAAAATCTTGCTGATGCTGTGCCACGAGACTCCATAGCTCATATCCATTTTTTCCATGTCAAAGAACAACTCATGCAAGAAGCAAGAAAACTACATAAGCTACTGGAGCCTTTTCAAGCCATCACTTTATTTGTGGCTCTTTCTCAGGCAACTCTGAAAGCTAGAAGAAAGCTGCTTCCAGTCACACAAGCACTCCGTAATCAAGGCACTCCTTATAAGTGGGGATTTCCAACAAAAATTCTGATTTTTATGAATGAAACTCACTAAATGATATCTACCCTGAAACAATGGGGCATAGCAATTCCCCCATCGCCATCCAGATCATCCAAGGCAACTGATTCTAAGAAAGTGGTCAGGAATTGGTCTACAGCTGCAAAAACACAGTGAGGTCATTTGTCTCTCATTTGCTTGATTTAATAGCTGGACACTTTGCATTGTTTCTTCCAAACCTACCCCGAGGTTTGTGCAGTCTTACCCACGGTGTATATTATTTTCTATTTATTTCTATTCTCTTGCTGTATTGTTTAAATATGTTGATCCATTTAATTGATCAGTGTACAGTTCTAATTTCCCAGGTTATTCATGAGACAAGTGTCACAATCCATAGCGTGGATCCCTTAGCCAACCATGAATATTAGGTTTGTTTCCCTTAACGCCAAGAGTTTAAATAGTCTGTATAAAAGATTGCTGCTTTGGAAAGAAGCCAAGCTTCTCAAAGCTGATATCCTGTGTATCCAGGACACCTATATTGCTAAGGGAAAGGCTCCTAAATTCATGAATAAGCAATTTCCCCATATATGTTGTGCCAATTCTCCTTTCATAAAAGCAGGAGTATGTATAGCTATAAAAGATTTGGTTACATTTCAATGCCACAAAGTGATAGAGGACAAGAAGGGCAGGTATCTGGCACTACAATGTATACGCTCCTAACACCTAACAGATTTCCTTCTTGACATCTGTCAGGAGACATCTCCAGCCCCTCATTGTAGGACATCCTAACATCTGCAGAGATTTTAATATAATTTCTGATCCCCTTTTGGACACTACATCTAAGAGCAAGAGACCTACATCTGGCCTGAAGACATGGTTGGGCCGGGAAGATCTATATAATATATGGAGATGTGCTCATGCGGAGGAGAGGGACTATATGTTCTACTCCTCTAGACATGGAATATATACCAGACTAGACATGTTTCTTTAAAAAAAAAAAAAAGGGCACTGGCTGGGGTAGAAGTGTGTACTATCCACAACATTACATAGACGGATCATGCCCCAATCTCAATAGTATTTTGTACCCCTACCCATCCAGCTAATACATATGTACGGAAATTAAACACATTTATTATTTTGGTACCTTCAGTTAAAGCTGCACTAAAAGACAAACTTAACAAATTCTTCATGCTTAATGCACCTACCACCACTGACCCTTTCCTATTGTGGGTTACCCCTAAGGCCTACATGAGGGGTCTGTTGATACAACTGTTCTTATCACAACAAATCCCGTATTGACAAAACTAGCTCTTCTAGACAAAATTGCTAAACTTGAATCTCAACACAAAACCACTAACTCCCCACAAATTTTGGAGCAACTACAAAAAGCCAGGATGGTTCTAAAATAAGATCTAGAGTATTCCTTTGATAAATCCACCAAAGCCCTAAAGCTATCTTACTACAGCTCACACAACAAGGCTAGCAAACTAATGGCAAATAGAGTTAAGGCAGCTAAAGTAAAGACCAGAATAGCTTTTTTACAATCTAAAGGGAAAAAGGGACACATCACTAATCCTCAACTCATAGCCAATGAATTTAGTACATACTACCACGGCCTATACAATATAAAAGATGATAATAGTGTCCACCAACCAACATCACAGCACAGGAAAATAGCAGAAAGATATGGCCTGATCTGGAGGCAAAGTTGACAGGGGTGACACGTCTAGACGCTATATTGGGCCTAACGAGCCATGACCAGTTATGCTCTAAAACAGTCCCTCCGCCAGTAATAGCATCTTTAAATTCATGGAGAACTGGGTGCTCCATAGTTGAGAGTACGGTTGGAAGCCTTAAAAGGCATATATGCCAGATCTCACTATTGACCGATGGGCAGACAGTCAAATAGTAGATCAAATCAGATATTTACAAAAGCGAGATGTTGATGTCATTCAATCAAATTCAGGAAATATTTCAGTTGCCTGGAACAGAGCAGCACACATTTAATAGAATAGCATAATTCCTTGCTTCTGGAATGCCACCAACAGTTGATACCCCTACCATTATGAATGATTTATTGAATACTAGAGGTGGCAGGAGAGGGAAGAGTGTTAAAAAACTTTATTCTTCTTTGTAACATAACAGTGTCTTCCACAAACTCTGCAATGTTAGCATGGGAACAAGATTTCTCTACAAACCTATCAGCGACAGCTTGGCGCCAAGCTATCCTCTGGGCACACTCATCTACGAAGTGCGCTACACATTGGGAACAATATCACAAACTGCTTTTACGTTGGTATTACACTCCGGACCGTTTGGCACGTATATATCCCAAAGTGTCGCAAAAATGTTGGAAACATTGTGGTCAAAATGGCTCTTTGCTCCACATATTCTGGGATTGCCCAAAACTCAATCCCTTTTGGCAGTCAATCACCAAACTTCTCCAACAAACGAACCCTTTGCTAGTTCAACTACCCCGCAGAAACAGCCCTCATGTTAATTAATATTGAATCCTTTCCAAGCCAAGCCAGAACTATCATGTGTCATTTATTACATTCTTCAAAACTAGCTATTGCTAGACATTGGAAATCCCTCTCAATTCTCTCTATAGCGGAGGTACAATCTATCGTATACAATAACTATATATGTGAAAGGGTTCTAGCTCGCCAAAGCGGGTCCCTCAATACTTTTCATTCTATTTCATTCTAAGTAGGCACAGTGAATGTGATTACATCCAGACCTACAAGAACCTTGATCCATTTAATATATTTTTATTTATAAATCCTATACCCGGGCGTAGGTATTATAGGTAACATAGTAACATAGTACATAAGGCCGAAAAAAAGACATTTGTCCATCCAGTTTGACCTGTTATCCTGCAAGTTGATCCAGAGGAAGGAAGAAAAAAAACTGTGAGGTAGAAGCCAATTTTCCTCACTTTAGGGGAATAAAAAATTCCTTCCCGCCTCCAATCAGGCAATCAGACTAACTCCCTGGATCAGCGACCCCTCTCTAGGTATTAAATCTTAGATACGCTGCATAGCTAGGTCATCGTTGGTTATTGGGATAAAATCTTCTCTATGTTTCTCTAAACTTGTCTCAACTATATTCATGTTCACACCTTCGTTTGACTTCATATCAGTTTTAATGGGTTCTTACCTTTTGTACAGGTGCATACAGTAGGTACAAAGACTATGATTCTTGCTGATAGCATAACAATATAATTGCTACAACAGCTTTATTAAACAATAATTTTGTGGGATATCAGTGCTATTTTTGAGAAGAATATATTGTAATATGATTCTACCTAAAATTGTACAATCCTGTTTATATCTGTATTGATGTGTATATCAAAACCCAATAAAAATTATTCAAACAGAAAGGCAGGAAGCAAAAAATAAAATAAAAATAACATGTGGGGCAGAAATGTTTAGTTCCTGCATATTGATAATTTTTTTTTATATTTTTTATATCAACTGCTTATTTTACAGATATGTTCTCCCTTACAAACACACCCACATATTCTATGATATTGGATTGCCACATTTGGGTAGAATTTGAGTTTGAATTCTATCCAAATCAAAAGTGCTTCAACTGCACTGAAAATCTATCGCTCTCGCTCCAAATTCTCCCAAATTGTATCACCTATAATTCTGATTTCACAGAATCTAAATTCTGTAAAATTGATTAGCTTATCTCTAGACCTTACCCTTTCAAGATCTGTACTGTCTTCCGGTGTATGTGACCAGAATGTCTGTTATGATAGTGATCTATGGATATATCTTCTTTATAACTAGTATAAACCTCATTGAAGTAGCCAAGAATTTTATTATAAGTTTGGGTGTAATAACCAGAGTTTTAGGGGTTGTTAGTAAGAGTAGCAGAGAGAAACACCTTTAACCTCTTAGTGACCAGCCTGTTTTGGGCCTTACTGACCAAGTGTTATTGTTGGCAATTATGTCTTTTCTTTTTCTTTTTTTTATGGCGTTCACCGTAGGGGATAATTTCCATGATATTTATGAAGTCCGAGTCGTTATGGACTCAGCAATAGCAAATATATGGGGGAGATTTTTTTTTGCAATTTTTTTCATTGAAAAGGGTATTTTCAATGGAAAAAAAGCATAATTATTTTTAGTGGGATTTTTTTAATTGAATAATAAAAAAAAAAAAAAAAAAAAAAAAAATATATATATATATATATATATATATATTTTTTTTTACCACTAAATAGTCCCACAAGGGGCCTATAACAAACAGCTTTTTGATTGATTTTAAAATGCAATGCATTATCCCTATAGTGCATTGCATTTTAATGCAGCCTGATGGAAATTACTCAAGGCCTACACGAGACCCCAGACAGCCTTCACACACATTGGCACCCCACGATCGCATTTGTGGGGTGCCGATGGGAGCCAGAGGGAGTCCGCTCCCTCTGTCAGCACTTTACATGCGGTGGGCGCTATTGCCCGCGGCATGTAAAGTGTTAAACAGCCCGGATTGGCACTCCTGCCAGTCCGGGCTGTTAGAGCAGGGCTGTGGATCGTATGTGAGAACTGGGCCCCTGCTCACCGCTGCAAGGGGGACACATGCAGTGCTTAGATTGGACTGCCGTTTAAAAAGCCCAGCCTGAGGCCCATTATTCACCGCCGTAAAAAGGAGTATGGGTGGTCACTAAGAGGTTAACATCTAACAGTCTTTTTGTTTTCTTTAAAGCATAACAGCAAAACATTTTTTTAATATACTTTATTGGTGAAATATGTTTTTTTGCACAAAAAATAAATAAAATATGTGTAATTGACCAATGCTGTCTTCAGCCTTCAGTGTTTTACTAGGTAAATAGCAATCCGGCCAGCACTCGATCCTCAGTACACGCTGCAGAGGGAAGAAGCGGACTCCACGTGTGCAGTAAGAGATCCAAGCAGCCGTGTCTTGTATTGAAGAATATCTGCTTTATTTCACATTTGGTAAGTCACATCCAATAAACCGGTTTATTGGATGTGACTTATCAAATGTGAAATAAAGCAGATATTCTTTAATACAAGACACCGCTGCTGGGATCTCTTACTTCAGTGTTTTACTAAGCGCTGAAGACACCTGTGTGCAGCAAGTCGGATAGGCAGGGTGATGGGCACTGAAAGTTAGGGCACATCTACATAGTCAGGGATTGGGGTAGTGAGAAGACCAGCCCTGCATGATTACATCACAGCATGTGATGCCTCTCTGAGATCTAATGGATAACGCGAGTATGTTTTTTTTATTTAATCTTTTTAGCTTTTTTTGCACAGCCATTTCAGGAATATTTGATTTTTTACCAATGAAGCGGAAGAAAATTCAGATTTGTGGTGAATCAAATTTTTCTTGAAATTCAGATGGAATTCCAGTTATAGTTAAAGGGAACCTGTCACCGGGATTTTGTGTATAGAGCTGAGGACAGGGGTTGCTAGATGGCCGCTAGCACATCCACAATACCCAATCCTCATAGCTCTGTGTGCTTTTATTGTGGAAAAAAAACTATTTGATACATATGCAAATTAACCTGAGATGAGTCCTGTCCCTGACTCATCTCACATACAGGACTCATCTCAGGTTAATTTGCATATGTATCAAATCGTTTTTTTTTTACACAATAAAAGCACACAGAGCTATGGGAACTGGGTATTGCGGATGTGCTAGCGGCCATCGAGCAACCTATGTCCTCAGCTCTATACACAAAATCCCGGTGACAGGTTCCCTTTAACTTCAATTTGCTCAACACTAGTCAGAGAAATTGCAAAAATAGCAGGTGGCACTATACAGATAGATTTCATTGAATAACTCCGTAGCTATAATACATTTTTAATTAAATGCATTTACAAATGTACTCAGATCCAGGTGTTGGATTTTTTTTCATGGGACGACCCCTTTAAGGCTACTTTCACACTAGCGTTCGGGCGGATCCGTTCTGAACGGATCCGCCCATAATAATGCAGACGGAGGCTCCGTTCAGAACGGATCCGTCTGCATTATATTAGCTAAAAAAAGCTAAGTGTGAAAATAGCCTGGGACGGATCCGTCCAGACTTTCAATGTAAAGTCAATGGGGGACGGATCCGCTTGAAGATTGAGCCACATTGTGGCATCTTCAAACGGATCCGTCCCCATTGACTTACATTGTAAGTCTGGACGGATCCGCACGCCTCCGCACGGCCAGGCGGACACCCGAACGCTGCAAGCAGCGTTCAGCTGTCCGCCTGTCCGTGCGGAGGCGAGCGGAGCGGAGGCTGAACGCCGCCAGACTGATGCAGTCTGAGCGGATCCGCCTCCATTCAGACTGCATCAGGGCTGGACGGCTGCGTTCGGGTCCGCTCGTGAGCTCCTTCAAACGGAGCTCACGAACGGAAACCCGAACGCTAGTGTGAAAGCAGCCTAAATAAGTGAATATAACTACTTATTCAGACAGAGTATTTAAAAGCCATCTGAGTTTTGTCATTGAATAACAGACATGATACACGTTTTCTTTAGTTTGCTTTGGTTTTTGTTATATATTTTTTTCTCTACTATTGCATTCAGTTTTTCATGTCAGTACAAAAAAAAGCTGATAAAATTTACAGCATCTCTAGGCAACCATCAGTAAGAAATGAACTGCAACTGGATGACATCTATGTTTTGTCAGTTTTTTGTTTTAGTTTTTTTCCCCTACTGTCAGTACTGTGTGAAAAACAAAGAAAAGATTGGAGCATGCTGTATTTTCACCTAATAGACTGATGGTCAGTGAAATAAAACTGACGTGTGAATATACCCATTTACTTTGATATGTCAGTTTTCAGCTCCGGTTCTGGCAGTTTTAAACTCAGACAGCGCCCGTATGTGGAAATCGTTCATGTGAGTAAGCCATTAGGAGAACAATGATAAGAGCTTTGCTGATGGATCTCTCGTAACAGGGGACAGGCCAGCTTCCATTGTGTGTGTGTTTGCGAAAACAAACAGCTGCAGAAGACAAACACAGCAGCATTTTAATAAGCCTATTAGGAAAATTAATTTTAGGCCATAATAGGCTTGATGCAATAATAAATAAAATGATCCAAAGGTGTATATAACGCCTTTAAAGGGGCTGTCTCACTTCAGTAAGTGGCATTTATCATGTAGGGAAAGTTAATACAAGCCACTTACTAATGTATTGTTATTATCCAAATTGCTTCCATTCATTTTCCTATCACATTATACACTACTCGTTTCCATGGTTACAGACCACCCTGCTATCCATCAGTAGTGGTCGTGCTTGCACAATATAGGAAAAAGCACTAGCCTATGTGAGCTTCGGTGGTCCCGGCCACCAGAGAGGTTGATGCTTTTTCCTATGGTGTGCAAGCACGGCCACCACTGATGGATTGCAGGGTGGTCTGTAGCCATGGAAACGAGCAGTGTATAGTGTGATGGAAACTTGAATCAGGCCAACAAAGGAGGTAATATAGATAATAACAATACATTAGTAAGTGGCGTGTATAAACTTTCTCTACTTGATAAATGCAACCCCTTTAGGTCTCTTCTAGAAATAAGCTATTTTTTCCAAACAATATACAGCAGTGCACTGTATCTATTGCCAAGCTATTTTATAGACTGGCATAATCTATCAGCTGCACGATGTAGTCTTTTGCTTACCGCCACACAACTATATACTTTGTGGCAGTAAGCTCATCCATAACCCGATGTATAAACGCGGTGGGTTACATTACCATCTGCCTGTGCCATGTGATGCTGCAGATCTCTGTGACCACACTGTCCTTAGAGTAAAGTAGTGTCCCTACGTGGCATCGCTGTTACAGGTGTTATAGAGATCCATCACAATGTAAAGTCAAAATGTCAGCAGATTCCTCTTGATGTGAGAGCATCCCCTGCCGGCTATAAAATTAACTGTGAATTAACCCCTTCTTTCTCTGACTACATACAACACATTCACACATAGCCTGCCTGCCTGCACTGATTGTAGATTACACATGGTTTTTTCCACACAGATTCTCGTGCAGAGAAACTGCAGTGTAATACAGTGCCAGCAAGGTGTATAAGATTATCTTTAGGATAGGTCATCAATACCAGATCGGCTGGCGTCCTTCTCCTGGGACACCTGCCGATCAACTGTTGGGAGGCCAGTGATGTCACTGTATATCAGTCACATGGCCTAGTTGCAGTTCAGTCCCATTCAAGTGAAAGTAGAAGAGCTGCAATACCAAGCATTGCTGCTGTCTAATGTACGGCGCTGTGCTTGGTGAACTATAAAGAGACCGCAGTGCTCACCGGAGCTCTGGTTAACGCAGCGGCCTCTTCAAACAGCTGATCAGCAGGGGTGTCAGGAGTCGGATCCCCACTGATCTGATACTGATGACCTATCCTGAGGATTGACCATCCATATCAAATTCCCAGGTAAACCTTTTAACTGAAAAAAAACAAACAAAAGCAAGAAGCAGGTTGGAAAGACAAATATAGCCTTTAAAGTGTAACTCTCCTTTAAAAACACTTTCTACATGACACAGTGATCATATACTGTACCTCCAGGGACATCTCCTGTCATATAGACCTTCTCTTTCCTCTTCTCCTCCATTTGACCCAGACCACTATTTCTCTCTGACCTATCTTTTAGTGTATCATTTGCTGGCTCCACTTCTTCTACTCTCCATCTTGCTGTTGGGGTACATCAGGGTTCAGTCCTAGGCCCTCTTCTCTTCTCACTCTACACAGCCCCAACTGGACAGACCATCTGCAGATTTTGTTTTCAGTACCATCTCTATGCTGATGACACACAGCAATATACTTCATGCCCCAACATCACCCCTGCTGTATTACAGAATGCCAACGACTGTCTGTTCACTATCTCTAATATTATGTCCTCCCTCTATCTGAAACTGAATCTTTCAAAAACTGAATTTCTTGTGTTCTCTCCATCAATTAACCTACCTAAATCTGATTTCTCCCTCTCAGTGTGTGGCACCATCATCACGCCTAGGCAGCACACCCTCTGTCTTAGGCCTCATGCACACGACCGTTGTGTGCATCCGTGGCCGTTGTGCCGTTTTCCGTTTTTTTTCGCTGACCCATTGACTTTCAATGGGTCTGTGGAAAAATCGGAAAATGCACAGTTTTGCAGCCGAGACCGTGATCCGTGTATCCTGTCCGTCAAAAAAATATGACCTGTCCTATTTTTTTGACGGACAACGGTTCACGGACCCATTCAAGTCAATGGGTCCGAGAAAGAACACGGATGCACACAAGATTGGCATCCGTGTCCGTGATCCGGGGCCGTAGGTTACTTTCATACAGACGGATCCGAAGATCTGTCTGCATAAAAGCTTTTTCATAGCTGAGTTTTCACTTTGTGAAAACTCAGATCCGACAGTATATTCTAACACAGAGGCGTTCCCATGGTGATGGGGACGCTTCTAGTTAGAATATACAACGAACTGTGTACAAGACTGCCCCCTGCTGCCTGGCAGCACCCGATCTCTTAAAGGGGGTCGTGATCCGTATAATTAACCCCTCAGGTGCTGCACCTGAAGGGGTTAATTGTGCTATCATAGCCCCCTGTAAGAGATCCGGGGCTGCCAGGCAGCAGGGGGCAGACCCCCTCCCTCCCCAGTTTAAATTTAATTGGTGGCCAGTGCGCCCCGCCTCCCTCCCTCTATTGTAATGATAACATTGGTGGCACAGTGTGCGCCCCCCCCGGCCCCCCCTCCCTCCCTCTATTGAAATGATAACATTGGTGGCACAGTGTGCGCCCCCCCGCCCCCCCCTCCCTCTATTGTAATAATAGCATTGGTGGCACAGTGTGCGGCCCCCCCTCCCTCCCTCTATTGCATTAACATTGGTAGCAGTGTGCGCCCCCCCTCCTCCCTCTATTGTTTTAATACATTGGTGGCAGTGTGCGCCCCCCCCCTCCTCCCTCTATTCTTGTAATACATTGGTGGTAGTGTGCGGCCTCCCCCCCCCCCTCCCGATCGGTAACCATGGCAACGAGGACGCTACTGCAGTCCTAGTTGCCATGGTTACTTAGCCTTAGCAATAATAGAAGATTCATACTTACCTGCTGGCTGCTGCGATGTCTGCGTCCGGCCGGGAGCTCCTCCTACTGGTAAGTGACAGCAATGCGCCGCACAGACCTGTCACTTACCAGTAGGAGGAGCTCCCGGCCGGACACAGAGATCGCAGCAGCCAGCAGCCAGGTAAGTATGATGTTTCTACTCCGCTGCCACCAATGATCAGGGGAGGGGGGGGGGGGGGCGCACACTGCCACCAATGCTATTATTACAATAGAGGGAGGGAGGGGGGGCACACACTGCCACCAATGCTATTATTACAATAGAGGGAGGGAGGGGGGGCGTACACTGCCACCAATGCTATTATTACAATAGAGGGAGGGAGGGGGGGGCGCACACTGCCACCAATGCTATTATTACAATAGAGGGGGGGGGGCGCACACTGCCACCAATGCTATTATTACAATAGAGGGAGGGAGGGGGGGGGCAGGGGCGCACACTGCCACCAATGCTATTATTGCAATAGAGGGAGGGAGGGCGGGCGCACACTGCCACCAATGCTATTATTACAATAGAGGGAGGGAGGGGGGGCGGGGGCGCACACTGACCACCAACGAGTTAACTACAGGGGAGGGAGGGGGGGGCCCACTGGCCACCAATGAGTTAAAAACAGGGGGGGGGTCTGCCCCCTGCAGGCAGCAGGGGGCAGTCATGTACACTGTTTTTTTGTATATTCTAACCTGAAGCGTCCCCATCACCATGGGAACGCCTCTGTGTTAGAATATACTGTCGGATCTGAGTTTCACGATGTAGCTCATATCCGACAGTATATTCTAACATAGAGGCGTTCCCATGGTGATGGGGACGCTTCAAGTTAAAATATACCATCGGATTGGAGAAAACTCCAATCCGATGGTATAAAAGAACTCCAGACTTTACATTGAAAGTCAATGGGGATGGATCCGTTTGAAATTGCACCATATTGTGTCAACGTCAAACGGATCCGTCCCCATTGACTTGCATTGTAATTCAGGACGGATCCATTTGGCTCCGCATGGCCAGGCGGACACCAAAACGACTTTTTTTTTCATGTCCGTGGATCCTCCAAAAATCAAGGAAGACCCACGGACGAAAAAACAGTCACGGATCACGGACCTATGGACCCCGTTTTTGCGGACCGTGAAAAAATACTGTCGTGTGCATGAGGCCTTACGCTGGGTTCACACCTGAGCGTTTTACAGCGCGTTCCTACGCGCTGTAAAACGCACAACAGGCAAGAACCAATGATTCCCTATGGGAATGGTTCTCACCTGGGCGTTTTACAGCGCGTACGATCGCGCTGTAAAACGCCCGACGCTCAAACAAGTGCTTGAGCTTTTTTTTGGGCGTTTGTCGCGCGTTCCCGCACATAGAAATTCGGGAACGCGCGAAAATGTGTGAACGCCAATCTCTGTATGCGCGATTGTAAACGCCCGTACAATCGCGCATACAGAGCGCTCGTTTCCGAACGCTCAGGTCTGAACCCAGCGATAGTGTTATGTTGGACACTGATCTTTCCTTCACCCCCTAATGTCAATATCTACCCCACTTATGTTGCCTGCACCTCAAAAATATTTCTAGAATCCACCCCTTTCTCAAAATGGAAACAACAAAAACTTTCATTGTTGCCCTGATCTATTCCAGCCTTGATTACTGTAACTAACTATTAATTGGCCTCCCCTCACCAGACTTCCCCCTCTCCAATCTATCCTTAATGCAGCAGCCAGGGTCAACCAATTTGTCTAACAGCTACTCTGATGCCTCCGCCCTGTGCCAGTCATTGCACTGGTTGCCCATATAGTATAGAATCAAATTTAAACTGCTTGTTCCACCCATTAAGCTATCCACCCCCTACATCACTTCCCTCATCTCTTCCCCCATGCTCTACTGTCTGGAAACGAGTTACGACTGACATCTACCATAATCTGAACCTTTCACTTCCAGCTTCAAGACTTCTCCCAAGCTGCACCATTTCTCTGGAATGTCCTACCCCAAGAAATTAGGTTAAATCACAATATACACAGTTTTTGGTGCTCCCTAGAACACCTTTTTTTTTAGGGTAGACTATGACATTTCCTGATCTAACTCCTTTCCATATATACCCTATTTTTCATCTTTTTTTTTCAACCTGATCCTCCACCAAACTCTCCAATGCACCCATAAGCACTACAGATATGGGCTGGTGACTGGCTCTTGCAGCTTTATATATACATACCTCTATTTTTCCAAGATTGTTGGACCATTGTACAAAACAAGCACTTTTACCTTTTGTGTCACCCCTTTCTCATTAATTGAAAGCTCTTGCGAACAAGGCCCACATTCTTCTTGTTCAAATTATTGCCTTGTCTCTTGCTTGTCTGTACATGAACCCCTGAATTGTAAAGTGCTCTGGAATATATGTATAGTTTTTGCAAAGGTCTTAGGTTTCTGTCTGTGTTTTTTCACTATGGTTGATCTGTTTTTCACATTGTATTAATTCTCTGCAAATGGACCACACACACAGATGGCAGCCACATGCTTTCTTTGTTTTTCATGGGTTCATTGAATAGAATGAACTTATTCTGTCCACAGAATGGACCCAAATAGTGCATGTTCCCATGATATTCTTGTGGACCAATGGTTCACAAAAAAGGATTTCATTTTCATAAAACGTCTGGAAAAGACTACTTTCTCAAATGGAAGAATTTTAAAACTTTTTTAATACTAAATTATTTAATTACATGTTTTCATGTTAAAGTAGAATGCCAATCAAAGTGTAAAAGCTGACATACTAATAATAAGTAGGTAAATAAACATGTCAACTGACTGGGAATATGGTGCATAATGAATACTATATCGTTTTTGTGGGATTCATCTGTTACATGTACAGCTTGAATTTAGTAAAATGAAGTTTGTAGTGGGAAGCGTCAGAGAACTCTTTAAGGATGTTAGCAGCCCATGCCTATAAAGATTCTGGACATATCAGAGATAAGATAATATCATCTGCGTACAATTCGATAATTTGGGACTTATTAAGAGGCAGATACCCCTCCTTCCGCCAGAAACTCAACCAAGGGCTGACATAGACTTGAACTATAACTTATAAGTAATAGTAAAGCCTGTGGTGGAAGCCCCTCCCCTCCAGTTAAGCCCCACCTCTTTTCTGACCAGCCTGTTAAACTACCTATTGTTACACAATGGTAAGCTGTAATGTACTGGTATACAAGGAATGCTAACGCGTTACAAAAGCTAAACATTTATGGTGCAAATATATTGTGTGCATTAATTTGTCACTTTTTTTTAAATGACACAACCTTTGATAAATCCCCTTCAATATGTATTCCTTTGCATCTGAAAGGTTTTGGGTAATAAGGTTAAGAGCCCTAACCAGAACCAATGATATTGGCAATTTTTTATTTTATTTTTTAATGCTCACTTTTATTGATTTCTGTTCTACAGAGGAATAGTGTGTAATAAAACAAAACACAATTTCTCAATCCATGAACATTATGGGAAAGAATATATCACACAATAAACAAGCAACAAAGCTTCCAATCTATCCAGGTTACTATCAGTTAAATAAAAGAAGTGCAACTTACAATAACAAATATAGGCGTCCTGCCATGAACAAGCTCTAAACCGTATTAAACCATGTATTTGAAACAATCTGGTAAGTCACTATTGATAAGAGAATCTTCTTCATCGCCTTGATCCCCCTTTGACTCATCCCTGAACACAGTGAGGTGCCTTTAGAAGGTTGAGGAAATGTATTGGATGCAGAAAATAGAGACAACAGTTTAAGATATATATATTTCTTTACAAACATTTTCATGCCTCTCTTCAGTTGACTTTATTCTGCAGGACCTCCAACGTCCCTGGTGAATCTGTTACCATATTCCACCAACTTTGAATCTTGAAGGCTTAAGAATTGTGAGGCGATGTAAAACGTAGTGAAGTTACCATATTTCATGTAGTGCTACTTCTTAGACAGATTGGAGAGAGACAGACTCAGAGGAAGCTTAGATTTTTCCTTAGACTTGTTACAGCAAACAGTATAGAGCATACATGAAAATGTTCTATAAAAACTGCGTACTGAGAGATCCACATGGTAGCAAAATATTTATGTGTGAGATGTGCAGGCACTGACCCTATATGTCATGAGGAAGGGTATTGGTGGTTCAACAGTCCTAAACTGGGTTGAGGTCTTCTGGTAATTGCAGTCCAGAAAAATTTTGTCAGAGACCATATAGGTGGTACTCTATGCTCACCAGATTTTTTTTACATTTCTGCAGCAGTCCCATTTATCTTAACGGGTCTTGCAGAAATCCATGTGCTTTCAACTAAAACAACTACTTTTAAATGTAAGCAAGTTATTTTATTTTTATTATTTAATAATATACCTCTTGAAAATACCTTTAATATTGTCAAAGGTAGTGCAGCACACTATTATTATGTTTACATTGGTGGAGACTTTGGATAACATTGTTAAACCTCTTAAGCCTCCATGACATACAGTTACATTATGATGACCTTCTGGTCACAGGAGATGTGTAGACAGTGGGACTTCTTCACAGGCTGATAGCAGAAATATTTCTTAATCCAGAGGCAGGTAGAGGCAGGGTGCTTCCTATGTCCTCCATCGGCACCCCTACCAATGTAATTGCTGAATTCTAATGCATTGTGATGGCAATCGTACATGTATGTACAAGCCTGTGGGGGCAGTTCTATGATCTGGGGTTGCTGCAGTTGGTCAGGTCTAGGTTCAGCAACAGTATGTGCTCGAAGAATGAGGTCAGCTGACTACCTGGACATACTGAATGACCAGGTTATTCCATCAATGGATTTTTTTCTTCCCTGATGGCACGGGCATATTCCAAGATGACAATGCCAGGATTCATCTGGCTAAAATTGTGAAAGAGTGGTTCAGGGAGCATGAGACAGAGTCCAGACCTTAACCCTATTGAGATTCTTTGGAATGTGCTGGAGAAGACTGCGCATCAGTGAGACTCTACCATCATCAATGCAATATCTTGGTAAAAAAATTAATGCAATACTGGATGGAAATAAATCTTGTGACATTGCAGAAGCCTATTGAAACAGCAAATGCGTGCCACAATCAAAGCTAAAGGCGGTCCAACAAAATATTACAGTGTGACCTTTTTTTTAGTGGCATTTTATTTTTTAGGGGGAAAGGCAGTGTATATATATATATATATATATATATATATATATATACATACACACAGTACAGACCAAAAGTTTGGACACACCTTCTCATTCAAAGAGTTTTCTTTATTTTCATGACTATGAAAATTGTAGATTCACACTGAAGGCATCAAAACTATGAATTAACACATGTGGAATTATATACATAACAAAAACGTGTGAAACAGCTGAAAATATGTCATATTCTAGGTTCTTCAAAGTAGCCATCTTTTGCTTTGATTACTGCTTTGCACACTTTTGGCATTCTCTTGATGAGATTCAAGAGGTAGTCACCTGAAATGGTCTTCCAACAGTCTTGAAGGAGTTGCCAGAGATGCTTAGCACTTGTTGGCCCTTTTGCCTTCACTCTGCGGTCCAGCTCACCGCAAACCATCTCGATTGGGTTCTGGTCCGGTGACTGTGGAGGCTAGGTCATCTGGCGCAATACCCCATCACTCTCCTTCATGGTCAAATAGCCCTTACACAGCCTGGAAGTGTGTTCGGGGTCATTGTCCTGTTGAAAAATAAATGATGGTCCAACTAAACGCAAACCGGATGGAAAAGCATGCCGCTGCAAGATGCCTTCAATTTTGAATAAATCCCCAGATTAACCCAAACAAGTCTCTTCTGCTTGTTGCCTGTCCTTAGCAGTGGTTTCCTAGCAGATATTCTACCATGAAGGCCTGATTCACACAGTCCCCTCTTAACAGTTGTTCTAGAGATGTGTCTGCTGCTAGAACTCTGTGTGGCATTGACCTGGTCTCTAATCTGAGCTGCTGTTAACCTACGATTTCTGAGTCTGGTGACTCGGATGAACTTATCCTCCACAGCATAGGCGACTCTTGGTTTTCCTTTCCTGGGGCAGTCCGCATGTGAGCCAGTTTCTTTGTAGCGCTTGATGGTTTTTGTGACTGCACTTGGGGACACTTTCAAAGTTTTCCCAATTTTTCACACTGACTGACCTTCATTTCTTAAAGTCATGATGGCCACTCGTTTTTCTTTGCTTAGCTGCTTATTTCTTGCCATAATACAAATTCTAACAGTCTATTCGGTAGGACTATCAGCAGTGTATCTACCTGACTTCTCCACAACACAACTGATAGTCCCAACCTCATTTATAAGGCAAGAAATCCCACTTATTAAACGATTTCAGGTGACTACCTCTTGAAGCTCATCAAGAGAATGCCAAGGGTGTGCAAAGCAGTAATCAAAGCAAAAGGATGGCTACTTTGAAGAACCTAGAATATGACATGTTTTCAGTTGTTTCACACTTTTTTGTTATGTATATAATTCCACATGTGTTAAATCATAGTTTTGATGCCTTCAGTGTGAATCTACAATTTTCATAGTCATGAAAATAAAGAAAACTCTTTGAATGAGAAGGTGTGTCCAAACTTTTGGTCTGTATATATATATATATATATATATATATATATACGGACAGCACTTTCAATAGAAAATTGTGATTTAATCGACCCAAGTGGGACAGTGAGGCAACGTTTTGGCTTGGACACAGAGCCTTTCTCAAGCATAAAACATAAGTGCAATACAGAGTATAAATAGACTAACATGATTAGGGGGTGGAGCAATCAATAAACATGATAATTACAATATAATTATAATAAAATAGTGAGTGCAATATAAAGTGACATAATGCAGTGTATAACAGTGATTATAAAAAGCATAATTGCATGTGAATTTCAAAAATTAATAATAATAAAGTGCAACAATGAATAAAATCCATAAATGACACCAATACATATCAGCTGCTGTGTATCTTAATAATTAGTTTAAAATATGAACAGGTGGGACAAAGGATAAGAACTGTTCTATAGGTACCCAAGACCTGCCCAGAGGTCAAGCAAACCAGTTCACCACCCTTGATAAAAGAATGGCTTTCCCATATATCAGGTAGGCCGATCCCACCATAGGGCTTGGGTTTACTGAGGAGAGTAGAGTATGCTAGAAGTTCCCTCCTTCCTGCCTATATAAAGGACCAGATTTGCTGTTTCACTGAAGCGTAATACGATCTTGGCACAGGAATGAGTGCAGGTAGACCTGCTGCAGGTAGATCAGTTTAGGCAATATAAGTAATGTAACAATATTTTTCCTGCCAAACCAGAATAGCATGGACATTTTTAGTGTGGAGAGCTGGTATATTATCTATTGTAACAGAGAAGTATAGTTTAGTCGGAAAAGTGATGAGAGGTTGGACCCTATTTTGACTCCCAGATAGGTAATGTATTGGGTGTCCCAGTTTAAAGGGGAGTTGGCTATCAGATCGTGTTTGACTGAGCCAGGGAGGTCTATGCTTAGTATATGGGATTTATTTATATTGATTTTAAAATTGGAGGAAAGGCTAAACTGTTCCAAGATATGATATACACAAGGTAGTGTGTTTGTTGGATTAGTGGTCATATTGAGTAGATCATCTGCAAAACCTGTGACTTTATGTTTCTCAGTAGAGATGGCCTTGCGGTTCGCCCGGTGGTCGTTTCACGGCGAACTTTGTGTGTTTGCGATTCGCCGATCATGCAAACATATGGAGAAATTTGCCCCCGCCATATTCTTTTACATTATGAAGAACTTTGACCCATGACACATCCATCAGGTGGTACAGGGCAGCCAATTTAGACATTTCAGCACATGGGCGTACCCCCTACCTTATAAATAAATCTGATCTGGCCGCCATTTTACATTCAGTGTTTTGCCAGTGTAGGGAGAGGTTGCTGTGTGGAGCAGGGACAGGCTGTTAGGGACACCAAACGCTAGCAAATAGGGCCACAAAAGTATTTTAAGGACTGGTATAGGTGTGCTATCTATATGTGTGATACACAGAGGGGTGCAATATACTTATAATATACTTTTATAATGAGTCAAAAACACATAAATCTATATAGTGATCACCTGGAAGTCAGGGGCCTAGGGGCTAGAGGCTTACTAGGGCAATTTTTATATAGGGTAAGGTTCCGGACGGGGTCGCTCTAATCAGGGCTGGTGGTCTGTAGTTAGGCTCTCAGGGCCAGAATAGCATCCCCCTGTAAGGCAATATCAGGGACAGTTCTTTGCCCACCCTATCCTTCAATAGGACATCATCATCTAGCCCAGGGTTAGATTGTTTTTGCTTTCCCTCCGGGATTCATGGATGTGCACTGGAACTTCCCGGGATTGTGATAGGACATATGGTTTCTGATTTAGTGCCACCGAGCATTTGTTATTGCCTACCACATCTATGCTTTATGCTTAAAGGGGTTCTGTACTTTATTTTAACTGATAATATATCCTCTGGATAGATCATCAGAATCTGATTGGCGGGGGTCCAACACCCGGGACCCCCGCCGATCTGCTGTTTGAGAAGGCAGCGGCACGGCTTTCTCACTGTTTACCGCCGGCCCAGTGAGGGCAGGGACAATACTATCAGAGTCCTTAATGCTATCTACAACTCTAAGATTGTAGTTTCCACAATGAGACCTATCTTTCCACTCTTTAGGGATCAGGAAAATATGAGCCCTATATCCACCTACAAAGGGACACCAGACAGGAGCTATTGCATATTGAGAGTAGGTGTGGTGCTACAGATTTATTGAATGTGTGGTAGTATAAAGCAGGGAAACCATCAGGTCCTGGGTATTTCCCATTAGGGAGCTGTTTAATTGCAGCTACTAGTTCATCTATAGCAGGGGTGCACAACCTTTTCTGGTTGGGGACCACATTTTCAACCCTAACCAATTCCAAGGGCCGAAAATAAACTTTAAAGGGGTATTATCAAGTGAAATACTATATTTATGGCATATTGAACATACAGTATATATTAAAAATGTCTAGTTACACTTCTAGTACTCCCATCTAATGGGACAATACATGAAAGAGTCATGTGAGCAGCCACAAGACATAGACATACATGTCTGCTACCAGATGGCTGGGGGCCGCCTAAAATGGTATTCAGGGCCGCAAGTGGCCCCCGGGCCACAGGTTGTGCACCTCTAATCTATAGTAAATCGGTCCTGCAGCATCTGTGCTTGAGAGTCAGACAGAGTGGGCAATAACAGAGCATGCAATAAAAATGTATGTGGAAAACCGGCACTCTTCACCTGGTAGTATGCTTAAAGAGCAATGTAGACAGATTGGTAGGTAAAAATTTGCATTTATTAAATATCAATATCGATAGTATAGGGTATATTATATTGAGAGAGGGGATTGTATGCGTACATTCATAGGATTTGATTTAAAGGGTGATATTCAGTAATAAAATAATAATAATAATAATAATAATAATTTCATAAAAAGATGGCAAATTGAAAAAAATTAACAATAAAATATAAAATTTGGTAAATTATCTGTGGATCACTTCAGCTGGACAAGATGGAACAGGTGCTCTTGGTCTAAGTGGCCCACCCAGCCACAAGCAAATAGTAATAATATAGAGAGAATAGACCAGGCACTCTATATATGTAGCTAAGACGAGATATTTATTAATACATATGAAAACATATAAAAACATATGGAAAGTGGTAGCTGATACGTCTTGACAATTACTGCAGCAATAACAATGTTACATATAATATAATATAGCGATATACAATGTGACAGCAGCAATGTGACAATTTTAGCAGCAATAACACATCAATGCAACAAAGTAGCAGTTATTAGCAGAAGTAAAAATCGCAATCCAGTGGTAGCGATATTAGGATCCAGAAATAAACCGCAAATATATCTGGGGAATGAAACTGATAGCAGCATAAATAGTAGCATAAATAGTTCCTCATAGAAAACCACAACAATGCCTTTGTAAAAATTTCCAAGTCCAAGATAACTTTGGATGTACGCAGTTCCGCTCCTGGCTCACTGTGTTAAAGCAAACCGGTAGGTTGCCGGTCTTTTCAATCTTTTCAATAGGACCGGACAGACCAGCAGGTACAAAACAGTAAGCGCTCGTGGTGGCGTCCCACCCGCTTATAGTTCCTAATACGATATTATTGGTCTGGTCGCTTCACCTCTCTGAGATGCCGACTCACTGGTCTGTTATCAAGCAGGTATCAGCTGACTCTGTATCCAGTATCATCAGCAGGTCATGTACTCGATAAGATCAGGTGAGGTATTGTCAGAGCTTTTCTTCGGGAGCTTATTCAAATCCAGGGGAGACTTTTTTCCAGCATGCCGGTACAAGGTTTGTCCCATACGCGTTTCGGTGACTTCCACCTTCAATGGTTTGCTGACACTGATAGATTGATATCCCATGTGAACAGTTTGTAGAAAGGTAAGAAAATAGGTAAGAAAAAAATAAGGTAAAAATAAGGCATGGTAAATGTTTGTTACTTGTAGTACTTCCCTCTTATGGATTCCTGGCCGGTCACCGTCAATGGTAGTAATAAAAGAAAAAAGGGGGGGTCAGTAGGGTGCTGCACCTAGTGTGGCGTCCCACACAGTGAGAAGGGCTGCACCCTGACTGTAGTTTACCTTCTTTGTAGGGTGTGAGTGTCCCGGCTGTTGGTGCGCCCTTACTGTGCTCAGTGCTAGCCGCTCGTATGTTTCGGCGTCCCACGTGGATGTGACGTCACCTGTATGGCGTCTTGCGTGTCTTCACTCCATTTGGTTCGCGATCGCTGTATAGCGACCTTTTTGATCCAATAGGAGGGTAAAGTCAGTTTTTTGGAAGCGCTTCCAGGATGATATGCAAGTGGGTTTATGGGGGAATCACCATACGTGTTTTGAAGGTCTGAGCTGCCTCCTTCATCAGTGGTAGCCCGCTATATGCCATTGTGTAGGCTTTTATACCCTGTCTATGGATCTGTTAAAAAACCTGGACTGGATCCGATTGTTTGGACGTGATGTCCCACATAGTATTGGTTTTGCCTTTCTTTTTCTTATTTTCTTATTTTCTTTCTCTCATTTCGATTGGATTGGGAACATATTTTTTATAATGGGCGGTTGCTGTGGTGGTCCTCTATTAAGAATTGGAGTGCTTGGATGGAGATTCCATGGTTATGCCGTATCTGCATTGTCGCTGTGTTTTTTCGCTTTTTCGCTGTTGGTGCGTTTTTTTTGTGTAGGTGGTTTACCTCTTGTATTCCTGACCTCCTATGTCTTAGCTGTGTTCTGTGAGCTGGGTTTCACTGTTTTAGTGTTATAGACCTCTCCCCCAACAGGGACCTTAACTTTGTGGATAAAATTGTGAGATTTCCTCTGCTTGATGTGCTGCATCATAAGCTTTATCTCCATGAGAATAGTATTTAAATTGGGAGTGGAGATAAAACCTAGCTGAAGCAGTATTTAATAGGTTCTTCAGTGTTTCTCGTAAATCAGTGAGTTCAGCGAGATGGGTATCTAGCAAGGATTGCTTATGAAGTTTTTATAGTCGTTGGATCTGAGAAAGAAGCGCATCTATACGAGCTATTCAATCTTTCTTAAGCCGAGCACCCATACAAATAAACTAACCTTTCATATATCCCTTGTGGGTATCCCACAAAATTCTGGATGAGGTATCCGGGAGAGAGTTGAGAGAGAAAAATTCCTCAAGTAGCTTTTAAGAGCATGCTAAAGGCTCTACAGGGGAGATAAGTTGTTCATTTAATCACCACCTAAATGTACTGGGTTCTAGTGAGGGAGCTAAAATGGTGAGGAACATAGGAGAATGGACAGATAAGTGCATAATGCCTGTATGAGCACGGGTACAGAGCTGTAGGTGCTCTTTAGATATAAACAAGTAATCAAGCCTCTGATAAGAGCCTTGGACCATCGAAAAGAAGATGTGGTCATGCTTGGAGGGATTAAGAAGTCTCCAAGCTTCATAGAGGGACCAATGTTGTAATTTTTTCTTAAGATTTAAGCATCTAAGTGCTTTAGCAGAAATTGCAGATTTATTAGATGTGGAGTCTAAAGTAGGTTCCAATGTCACATTGAGATCTCCCCCAAGCACTACTACACCCTCCTTATACGTTTCAACAAGGAGAGTACATTATCAATTCAGGTTATCTGGTTAACATTAGGAGTGTAAACATTGACAAAAGTATATAATTGGTTAGAAAAGGTCCCTTTGAGCACAATATATCTACCCTCTCTGTCTTGGATGTGGGAGGCATATGTAAATGGAAGTCCTTTTTGTATTCCAATGCTCACATCTTTGGAGGCCGAAGACCCAGATCCGCATTGATACCATTGCGATAATAGGGTTCACATACTTTTTCTTACAACTGTATGACAGGTTGCTGTCACCAACACAGAGGCAGACCTTCCATTGACCCGAATATTAGATAGTAATTTTCATCCTCACTTATCAGCAAGTGGTAGCCTCCTCGAGTTGAAGTGAAAGTTCCTTTCTTGGACCTCTGAGGTTTTGGAGTGTGAGGCATTTCCCAAGGGGTAACTGTAGGCAGGTCAGGGAGTGTGATGATGATGATGTATAGTCTTGTATACACGCAGTCTAACCCTTCTGGCCTCAATGCGCTTAGCTGACTAATTCAACAGGGAGGAAAAAAATAAGGCATGACACTTTGCCATGGGCTACAAAGGCCTAGAGAATAAGGCACCTATTCCAGAGACCAATTTCCTAGCACTTATCAAATGGATAGTCAAGAAAAAGGGGGAGGAAGGTAGGGGGATCTCAAGGTTCAAAGGGTTCAGACGAGATATGGAGAATGTGGAGAAAACAATTTAATAAACGTGGGGAAAAAGTATCTTTAAAATAAAAGAACATTGCCAACCGTGAATTTATAGACTAACATTTAAGAAAAACCCCAAAATTATATAAACCAAATAAGTGTTATATGGGAAGATCAAACGCCTGTTTGAAAAGTAAGGTTTTCAGTGCACGTCTGAATCAGAGAAGACTGGGAATCATTTTCAGGGCCAGAGGTTCCAAAATATGGCCCCTTGAGCCAAAAAGAATCTACCTCCATGTCTGATCTTGTTAACTTAAAATTTGCAGAGTTACTAGACCTCAATGTCCTCAATGGGGGCGTACCTGGTGAATTTACGTTGCAGGTACAAGGGCCCCACACCATGGAATACCCTATGCATGAAGCATCCAATCTTAAACATCACCCGTTGTTGGACGGGGAGCCAGTGCAAGGCATTAAGAGAGGGAGTGATATGCTCTTGGCGGGCAACACCCGTTAGGAGCCTTGCTGCGGCATTCTTCACAAGTTGAAGTCTATGCAAGTTCTTTGTAGGGTGTCCCATGTACAAGGCGGGGATTCGATGTATTTTAAAATCCTCCCCAGAAGTTTCAGCTGGTAGTGACAGTTACTAACCACCTGATTTATCTGAGGGACCAGGGGTAATCTGGAGTCCAAGACCCCTCCCAAGTCCCTGACCTGGGTGGCTGTCTCAGGGACAGGTCTAAAAGACAATGGCCATTGGGGTGCTGAGGATGTAATTTTCTGGTCACTGAATGTAATACATTCAGTTTTGGTGCCATTAAGCTTTAGATGATTGGCACTCATCCAGTGATCGATCTCCAAGAGACATCCGGCCAGATCGACTTGATCAACTGTTCCTTTGGCAAGCCTAAAGTACAGTTGTGTATCATCCGCATAAACATGAAACTGAAGATTGTGGCTCCTGATGATGTAGGCCAATGGTCTCAGATAGATGTTGAACAAGACTGGGGATAGTGCCGAGCCTTGTGGTACTCCACAGGTCAGATCGGTCACAAATAGCGCTGGTTTCTTAGGCAGATGTGTTACCACTGCCTGCTTCAGAATAGCTGGCACCTGACCACTGGAAAAGGAACTATTTATAATATCTTGAATGTATGGTGCCATTGCAACCGCGGCGGACTTCACCACGGCCGCCAGACAAGGGTCTAGAGGCGAGGAGGAAGATCTAAGAGCTCCCATGATTTCAATCGTTCTCTCCTCAGAGATGGGCTGAAATTCTGTGAAGGTATAGGGTAAGGTTGAAAATGAAGAAGAAAGTGTCTCGTCCGTCCTATGAACTGTTGGGATATTGGCTTGCCCCTAAGTTTCAGATTTTTTTTTTTCAGTGTGGCTAGATCCTGAACAACTTCTCAGTTTTCAATCAGCAGCGGAGATCTTAATATGGTCATACACCTTATACAGGTCATTGTGATAGATATGTCCATCACGGAGGAAGGATAATCCAAAGGGAAAGGTCCATCTATATAAAATCTTAGGAAAAGCAAGGGTAAGCAGGCACATTCAAATTTGGGTACAAATCAATAATTTATTAATATATTAATAATTGTATGATGGGTAAATATAGTGTTTTAATAGATTAGTGAAGATGTACTTGAAAGAGTAGTATTTAATATAATAGTGTGTGATCACCACTCAGTAGTGGGTACCCTAAAAACAACAAGATTATGTATCAAGGAAAAAATAATAATAAAAAATCTAGTAAAAAAATCTGGCTACTGGCTACAGAGATCACTTACCCTTCCTAGCGCTGGTTGTGTTTCGTGCTCCGGCAGTAGTCGGCAGTTCCTGGAAGGCTGTGTAGTCGATAGCGTCCCTCGTGTTGCCTAGGACGCTGGGGGCGTGGTTCGCTCGTCTGGTAAGTGACGTCAGCGGTCCCGTGATCGCGATCCTATTCAGAGTTTGTTCTCCGTATTGATTGGTACAATAATCCTCGGCTAATCCAAGCTGAGGATTATTGTACCAATCGTCGCCCTGAAACAGAGCAGGAGGAATACGGAGAACAAACTCTGAATAGGATCGCGATCACGGGCCCGCTGACATCACTTACCAGACGCGCGAACCACGCCCCCGGCGTCCTAGGCAACACGAGGGACGCTATCGACTACACAGCCTTCCAGGAACTGCCGACTACTGCCGGAGCACGAAACACAACCAGCGCTAGGAAGGGTAAGTGATCTCTGTAGCCAGAGACAGTGCGGGACGCCGCACTCAGGCACAGAGCTCCGCTTCCCTCCACAGCTTGGCATACTAATACAACAACTGTTTAGACTGCCTAAAGAATTACAACTATATACACATGCCTAGTACTCTATGTGAAATATATTAAAAAATAGCGCAATACATATCCTGGATTAGGCTTTATCATTCTCTGCTCAGAACTGATTTTACCTCTACAAAGGACTACCTCATCATTCAGGATACCTTCATCAATTTTATCTATTTTATTAACTTTATCCTTTAAACAGTGGCCACTATTATATGGAAAACAGTTTTTGAAAGACTTTACAGACTCTTTTTTTTCTAGAATTTTTATTCCAGATTTTTTTCCTTGATTTTTTATTATTATTTTTTCCTTGATACATAATCTTGTTGTTTTTAGGGTACCCACTACTGAGTGGTGATCACCCACTATTATATTAAATACTACTCTTTCAAGTACATCTTCACTAATCTATTAAAACACTATATTTACCCATCATACAATTATTAATATATTAATAAATTATTGATTTGTACCCAAATTTGAGTGTGCCTGCTTACCCTTGCTTTTCCTGTGATTATATGCTCCTGACTGGGTGAGTCAGATTAAGCAGTTTTGCACCTCTAACATTTGCCTAAGTCGTAGAGCCGTCTATCCTATCTATTTATCTATATAAAATCTTGCATGAACGAAGCCAGTCAGTGAGCAGTTTCAATGCTCTTTGTTTTTTCAAAGTGTACTGGGCTAAGTCCTGGAAAATAGTGACGGTACGGTCTTCCCACATCAAAGATGGAGTGTTCCTGGCCTCTTTAACAGGAAAGTGCAAGAACTTGCAAATTACATCTCAGGGGGGCTCAGCAGGCTGAGGTTTAAGACGAAGTGCTCTGTGTGCCCTTTCTATTATGACTTGAGATCCAAACTGAGAGGCCCCAGAGCATCTGCTAAAGCCTCCCTCAGGAAAGTTCCCAAGATCACGAGACTATCTTGCCCCGGGGATTCCTCCCTACCTTGTTCCGTGCTATCAGCAGCGTGTGGTTTATGACCTAAGTCTTGCGGTGTTCCAGGCAACATCTTGGTTTCCCGGGCTGCGTATGCAGAGGCAGCTTTTTTAATAAACTTCTCCATCTCTCGGTCTGGATGGGAGTTCTAGTGGGACCAGGAGGGTCCAGCAGACTTGGGGACACCAATCTTGACCATAGTGAGTCCACAGGCTAAATAAATCAAGCTGTGAGAATATAGCTAACAGAAGAGCAGCACTCTTCAGCAGCTCGTCGGGCTGTCACAAATCAGATGTCTGACGGGCAGGTGGTGTCGCCGCTGATTATCAGCAAGGCGAGCCATGACCATGTAAGATCTTCTAAAATGGCCAGAGATTTTCCTGACCTGCAGCAAGACGTCCTGGAACCCGGGGTATTTGGCAACGAATCGCTGCGCGGCTAATTTCAGGATGTGTGTCATTTTGCCCTGTTTCAGCGAGCTCAGCAGATTGGCACCATTGTCGCACACCACTTTACCAACTTCAAATTGAGCGGGGTCAGCCACTAGTGTTGGCCGCGAAAATTCGAAACACAAATATTAATCTCGAATATCGGCACTTCGAGAATCTGCAAATATTTAGACTATAGAGATATATATTCATAATTTACAATATTCTCGATTTTTTATTATTTCATCAGTAACCTCCTTTCTTGCTTGTGGGCCGGTGAGAATGTGGCAATGTATTTTTCTGAGCTTAGCAACATCCCTAGCAACCAATGGGAAAGTTGCCTACCCCTTTAGTATATAAGAACCTCTGCAGCAGCCCTTGTATGCAGTATTTTGCAGATCTGAGAGAAACAACTGTGTTATTGCTGTGCTCTCTGCTTTCCTGTGTCATTATGTTAGATAGTTAGTTTGTTCTTATATATAATACAGATAGTTAGTGAGATTCTGCAGGTTCTGCTGTCCATACATACATGCTACATACATAGTGATGTATGTATGTATGCTACATACAATCACCTAAAGAATTATTAGGAACACCTGTTCTATTTCTCATTAATGCAATTATCTAGTCAACCAATCACATGGCAGTTGCTTCAATGCATGTAGGGTTGTGGTCCTGGTCAAGACAATCTCCTGAACTCCAAACTGAATGTCAGAATGGGAAAGAAAGGTGATTTAAGCAATTTTGAGCAGGGCATGGTTGTTGGTGCCAGACGGGCCGGTCTGAGTATTTCACAATCTGCTCAGTTACTGGGATTTTCACGCACAACCATTTCTAGGGTTTACAAAGAATGGTGTGAAAAGGGAAAAACTTCCAGTATGCGGCAGTCCTGTGGGCGAAAATGCCTTGTTGATGCTAGAGGTCAGAGGAGAATGGACCGACTGATTCAAGCTGATAGAAGAGCAACGTTGACTGAAATAACCACTCGTTGCAACCGTGGTATGCAGCAAAGCATTTGTGAAGCCACAACATGCACAACCTTGAGGCAGATGGGTTACAACAGCAGAAGACCCCACCGGGTACCACTCATCTCCACTACAAATAGGAAAAAGAGGCTACAATTTGCACAAGCTCACTAAAATTGGACTGTTGAAGACTGGAAAAATGTTGCCTGGTCTGATGAGTCTCGATTTCTGTTGAGACATTCAAATGGTAGAGTCAGAATTTGGCGTGAACAGAATGAGAACATGTATCCATCATGCCTTGTTACCACTGTGCAGGCTGGTGGTGGTGTAATGGTGTGGGGGATGTTTTCTGGGCACACTTTAGGCCCCTTAGTGCCAATTGGCCATCGTTTAAATGCCCCGGGCTACCTGAGCATTGTTTCTGACCATGTCCATCCCTTCATGACCACCATGTACCCATCCTCTGATGGCTACTTCCAGCAGGATAATGCACCATGTCACAAAGCTTGAATCATTTCAAATTGGTTTCTTGAACATGACAATGAGTTCACTGTACTAAAATGGCCCCCACAGTCACCAGATCTCAACCCAATAGAGCATCTTTGGGATGTGGTGGAACGGGAGCTTCGTGCCCTGGATGTGCATCCCTCAACTCTCCATCAACTGCAGGATGCTATCCTATCAATATGGGCCAACTTTTCTAAAGAATGCTATCAGTACCTTGTTGAATCAATTCCACGTATAATTAAGGCAGTTCTGAAGGCAAAAAAGGGTCCAACACCATATTAGTATGGTGTTCCTAATTATTCTTTAGGTGAGTGTACATACATACTGCTGCGATGTCACAAGTTCACAACAATACTTAGTACACCAATCACTAATAAGTAGTTATGTTAAAATGTGAAGTTGCACGTATTGCACCAAAATATTCACATCATTAGTGCCGATTTCGCAATCGCAAATATATTGGAGCACTCCATCTGGATATAAAGCTATTGCAATGTTCTGCCATGCCAACCATTTTCTCCAGTCTCATGAAACTTCTATCAGCTTGAAAAATTTTGCTATAGTGACCCACACCTGTATTTCACGTGCATTATGTGACTATTACATTAACGATTTTTTATGATCAAGAAAATAATCTCGAATTTGCGAATATATGACGAATATTCTACCAAATATTTGCAAAATATAGCAAATTTGAATATTGCCCCTGTCGCTGATAACTATATAGCCACTGATCGGCTTGTGACCGCAGAGCTGAAAGCAGTGCAGGACCGGTGTGGCTCTTGGCTTCCAGGCACAACAGCCGTAGCACAGCATGGCAGCGTCTCACCTAGCACGTCAAATAGGTTCTGGGGAGCTTGGGGGGTGCAGCGGAAGAGGCGGTAGCAGTGAATAAGGAGGAGTCAGCCGAGGAGGAGACGGAGGATGGAGTAGGAGGAGGAGGAGAAGAGGCAGGCCTGCATGCAATCCGTGACCTTAACACCAAATCCACATGGGAGCCACGAGTTACATGTTTGACAGCCATCAAAAGGTTCACCCAGCGGGCAGTAAGTTATGTACCTCCCCTGCCTGTGTTTGCTAGACCACGTGTCTGTGGTCAGATGTATCTTGGCACTAAAATTGTGTGCCAGAGATATATATTCACTTGCTGCTGAACGTGGCCATATAGCTCTGGGATCCCCTTCTGTGAGAAATATTTCCTTCCAGGGACCTTCCATTTTGGTGTGCCAATGGCCCAAAATTTTCTAAAGTCCTCTGAGTCCACCAGTTTAGATGGCAGTAGTTGGTGGGCTAGCAGTTCCGACAAGCCGTCTGTCAGCCGTTGGGCAAGAGGGTTATTCGGCGTCATCTACTTTTTATGTTTGAACATTTGGGGCACAGAAGCCTTCCTTTTAACAGATGAAGGCAGCAACAGCACGGTGGAAGGTGGAGTGTAGGACAAATGGGAGGAGAGAGGAGAAGAGGCAGGACGTGGAGTGTCGGGAGTGTGCCTTTGTGATTTCTGACGGCGTTGTTCCCACTGGGCTCGGTGATGAGAAGTCAGGTGCCTTCTTAAGGCGGTCATCCCTAGGTGACTGTTGGCTTACCCCAACTTATGCGTTGACAGCACAGGCTGCAAATGGCAACACTATTGTCAGCAGCTGACACGTTAAAAAAATCCCACACTGAGGAGCCATGTGCCGGCGTCCTGGGAGCGCCAGAAGTGGGCTGATCTGGGTACTGTCGTCAGACTGCTGGGTTGCGGCCGTTGCTACCTCCTCTTCCTGTGCCTGAGTCCCTAGGGAAGAGCAGTATTTGTAAAAGCAGGTATATTGCAGGCCTCAATCAATATTTGGTGGAAACAGGCATATCAAACCCCTTAATCTGTGTTTTGTGGAAGCAGATATATCGCAGGCCTCAATAAATATTTTGTGGAAGCAGGTATAGCAAATCCTTTAATCAGTATTTTGTGGAAGCAGGTATCTCATATGCCTCAATCAGTATTTTGTGCAATCAGGTGTATCAATGTCCTTAATCAGTATTTTGTGGAAGCAGGTATATCGTAGGCCTCAATCAATATTTTGTGGAAACAGGTATATCAAACCTCTTAATTAGTATTTTGTCGAAGCTGGTATCTCGCAGGCCTTAATCAATATTTGGTTGAAGCCGGTATATCAATCCCCTTAATCAGTATTTTGTGGAAGCAGGCATCTCGCAGGCTTCAATCCAAATTTGATGGAAGCAGGTATATCAATCCCCTTAATCAGTATTTTGTGGAAGCAGGTATATTGTAAGCTTGGAGCAATATTTGGTGGAAACAGGTATATCAAACTTGTTAATCAGTATATTGTAGAAGCAGGTATATCACACCCCTCAATCAAAATTTGGTGAAAGCAGGTATATTGAATCCCTCAATCAGTATTTTGTGGATCCATGTGCTGAAATGTCTCAATTTGCTGTCCTGTCCCACGTGATGGATGTGTCATGGGTCAAAGTTTGGCACAATGTAAAAGAATATGGCGCTTACGAACATCCCCATATGTTTGCATGTTCAGCGAATTGCGAATGTGCAAAGTTTGCTGCAAAACACAAAGCTATCTCTATTACCTATGTCCTAAAACCGACCTGTGCTATTAATTCTCTAGGTCAGTATTAATATAGCAGTACCATGTTTGTACTGTTTATCTTTCATTTTAATACTGAAAAAAATAAAAACCTTGAAAAATATATTTTTGTTTTCTTTTTATTGTCTTATTCTGACACCTTTAACTTTTTTTTTGTGGTTGTGTGTATGTAGCTGTGTGAGGGCTCATTTTTGTGGGGTGATCTATACTTTTCATTGATACCATTTTGGGGTGTGTATTACTTATTGATTTTCATTTTTTATAAAAAATTTTGTGGGAGGTGTATCAACCCAAAAAGATGACAAATCAGCCACTTAGACTTTTTTTATTCTTCGTCATTTGCTGTATGAGAGAAAAAAATTTGTTTTTGTTTTAATGGTATGGGCATTAATATTTTGGAAACAGTATGAAGGATACATAAAGTATTCCTATTTTTTTGCCACTGTGTGTGACTACCTTAACTTCTCTATTGTCTCATCTTCTGAATTTGTAAAATTGTTATAAATTTGCCTAGAGCCTGTTGAGCCTCAGTCTGCATAGTTGCCAACAAATTCGTCACCCCCTGGTACAGCTCAAAAGAGATCCAGGAAACACCTACAAACCACACACTTTGGAAAAACACTGACCCCTTCACACTTATTTTCCAGGAATTCTCTACTTGTTTGGGCTCATGCACACGAACGTGCCATTTTTTGCGGCCCGCAAATTGCGGATCCGCAAAAAACGGATGCCGCCCGTGTGCCTTTTGCAATTTGCGGAACCGGAGGCCTATTATACAGATGCCTATTCTTGTCCGCAAAATGGACAAGAATAGGACATGTCTCATAATTTTTGCGAGGTCATGGAACGGAGCAACGGATGCGGACAGCATACAGAGTGCTGTCAGATTCTTTTGCGGACCCATTGAAATGAATGCTTCTGTATACGCACCATAACGGAATCAAAATACGGTCCGTATACGAAACGCAAAAAATGTTTGTGTGCATTAGCCCTTTATCTGATGTTGCCTTTATCGTTAATGACTACACTGCCCAGCTTGCATGTCTGCACGTTGCCAGTTTCATATCAAGTAAATAAGCTTGCAGGGACTTTTTTATATTTAAATCCTGGGCCAACAGAGTAACATAGTACATAAGGCCGAAAACAGACATCTGTCCTTCCAGTTCGACCTGTTATCCTGCAAGTTGATCCAGAGGAAGGCAAAAAAAAAACTGTGAGGTAGAAGCCAATTTTCCTCACTTAAGGGGAAATACATTCCTTCCCGACTCCAATCAGGCAATCAGAATAACTCCCTGGATCAATGACCCATCTCTAGTAATATAGCCTGTGATATTATTACACTCCAGAAATACATACAGGCCCCTCTTGAACTATTTTAGTGAGCTCACCATCACCACCTCCTCAGGCAGAGAGTTCCATAGTCTCACTGCTCTTACCGTAAAGAATCCTATTCTATGTTTGTGCACAAACCTTCTTTCCTCCAGACGCAGAAGATGTCCCCTCATCGCAGTCACAGTCCTGGGGATTCTGTACAAACCCCTGATATATTTATACATGGTTATTAGATCTCGCCTCAGTCGTCTTTTTTCTATAAGTGAATAACCCCAATTTTGATAATCTTTCAGGGTACTGTAGTCAATACATTCCAGTTATTACTTTAGTTTCCCTCCTCTGGACCCTCTCCAGCTCTGCTATGACTGTCTTGTTCACAGGAGCCCAGAACTATACACAGTACTCCATGTGTGGTCGTATTAAAGATTGTAGAGTGGTAAAGTACCAAATCAAAACCTAATAGAAAAAAAATCACAATGCCATTTCATATAAGACTAGTAACTGCACTACAGAAGTTGAGCATTAGATTTCATGTATTTTTAATCAAATATAGACTTCCCATTGTTCCTATTTTGAAAATAATGATAAATTGTAATGCAGCTACAGAATACACAAGTCACTTTTCCTTTTTATGCTTTCAGACTCATGCATTCTTTTTCAAAGTTGTTTACTTGAAAGACAGTTCAAAGCTATGGGATCAGCAAATGATCACAAACAGAATATATATAATAAAAAGCTGCACTCACATGTGATAGCCTTTCATTATTCAATAATGTACAATATCACTGGTTTTCTTCTTTCAATAGCAAAAAAATTATAAATACCGGACAGAGGTTCTTTGTTTTAACAAATAAAGCTACTGTACTGTATAAACAAATCTGCCAACTACAGAAATCTAGATGTACTTACATATTCTGAAGTTTTATTATTATTATTTTTTTTTTAAGTTATAACTATATTCAGGGGTGCACCACCAATGAGGCCAGGTGAGGCGATAGCTTATATTGAGACAAAAGAGTTGTCTTAAAGTTAAAAAAATAAAATAACCACATACAAATATTATAAACTAAAAAAATAAACATTATTTGTTACAGAATGATGTGTGTCTGCTATGCCATCAAACAGATATGACATAGGGCTATTCCTATGGGTGTTATCTAAGTGCCCCCCTGGCCTTCACCCTTTAACCGCTATACATGGATTTGGACTCTACTAAAGGGGTACCATAAAGGCTGATACCACTTGGAGTAGTCTGTGTTTAGTGGCTGCTGACCCACAGGGGATAAGAGACACCAATATAGAGCAGCAGGGGAGCAAGCAAAATCATAGTCAGAAAATAAGCCGAGATTTAGGGCAGGCAGCCGATGTGAAATCTAGTAAATAATTTAACGATCAGTGAGGGTAGAACAGAGTCAGAACCACAAACAGGCAAAGATCATGCTGCAAAAGGTTGAATCATGAAACAGGAGAATGATACATTGGCAGGCAAACAAGACTATAGCACACCTTTGAAGAAAAATAGCTATCTAGAACTTATTGTTCAGACACCCTCCCACAGAGAACGGTGCCTTAAATACTCTAAGTTGGCCAACCACTAGTGATGAGCGGCAGGTGCCATATTCGATTTCGACGAAATTCGCAAATATTCGATAGAATATTCGTTTTATATTCGTCGAAATCGAATATTCGTCATTATTCTAGTTATCGCGAATAATATGCGATTTAAAAAATCGCATATGCGATTTTTTTTATATATATTTTTTTTTTAAACTTAAAGGCTACTCTCCTATTGAAATCGCAAATGCGATTAATATAACACGAAATAATCGCATTTGCGATTTCAACGTAATTCTCAAATCCGACAGTACATTCTAGTATATGGAGACGTTACCATGGTGATGGGGACGCTCCATGAGCACGGAATATAGCAGGGATCAGCAACCTTCGGCACTCCAGCTGTGGTGCAACTACAACTCCCAGCATGCACACCTCCATGGCTGTTCTCAGGACTCCCAAAGAAGTGAATGGAGCATGCTATATTCGTATATTCGTTTTGTGGAATATAACGAATATATTCGTCATATTCGCTAATTCTACCATTGAAGCCAACCATAGTAAAAAAAAAAAAAAAACGCAAATGCGATTAATATAACACAAAATAATCGCATTTGCGATTTTAACTTAGTAATGCTATATTCCAGGGATCAGCAACCTCCGGCACTCCAGCTGTTGTCAAACTACGACTCCCAGCATGCTCCATTCACTTCTTTGGGAGTCCTGAGAACAGCCATGGAGGTGTGCATGCTGGGAGTTGTAGTTGCACCACAGCTGGAGTGCCGAAGGTTGCTGATCCCTGCTATATTCCATGCTCATGGAGCGTCCCCATTTCCATGGGAACGTCTCCATATACTAGAATGTACTGTCGGATTTGAGAATTACGTTGAAATCGCAAATGCGATTATTTCGTGTTATATTAATCGCTTTTCCGATTTTTTTTTTTTTTTTTTACTATGGTTGGCTTCAATGGTAGAATTAGCGAATATGACGAATATATTCGTTATATTCCACAAAACGAATATACGAATATATTCGTTATATTCCACAAAACGAAGATAACGAAGTATTCTGCATCTCAGTTATATCTACCTATTCATCAACTTCGCTAATTCTAGCAATCATATAGGAAAGTTTACTATAGAGACAGATAAGTATAATTCGCTATGCGATTATATTACTTTGCTTTTTTATATAAATAGATTATAATAATTATCAGGTATTATAATTATTCTATTTATATAAAAAAAAAGCAGTCATATAATCGCATAGCGAATTATACTTAGCTGTCTCTATAGTCAACTTTCCTATATGATTGCTAGAATTAGCGAAGTTGATGAATAGGTAGATATAACTGAGATGCAGAATACTTCGTTATCTTCGTTTTGTGGAATATGACGAATACATTCGTATATTCGTTTTGTGGAATATAACGAATATATTCGTCATATTCGCTAATTCTACCATTGAAGCCAACCATAGTAAAAAAAAAAATAAAATCGCAAATGCGATTAATATAACACAAAATAATCACATTTGCGATTTTAACTTAGTAATGCTATATTCCATGCTCATGGGAACGTCTCCATATACTAGAATGTACTGTCGGATTTGAGAATTACGTTGAAATCGCAAATGCGATTATTTTGTGTTATATTAATCGCAATTGCGATTTCAACGTAATTCTCAAATCCGACAGTACATTCTAGTATATGGAGACGTTCCCATGGAGATGGGGACGCTCCATGAGCACGGAAGGCGGCAGAAGCGGCAACGGGCACTGACTGGAGCAGCCAGGAAGCCAGGAATCCAAAGGACAGGTAAGAACAACTTTAGGGAAGTGGGAAAGGAAAAAATATAACAATTAAAAAAGAAAAAAAAAAAAAAAAAAAAGAATATTCGAAATATCGAATTTATAGCACTATATTCGAAATATTCGCGAATTAGCGAAGTGCCGATATTCGCGAAAAAAATTCGCTATTCGAATATTCGCGCTCAACACTACCAACCACAGGCTAAGGAAGAATAAGGTGTGCTTGTTGGCTAAGAGCAAAAGGCCCTATGGGCAGAGAAAGATTGAACTGGTTAAAACAGACCTCAGCATGCATGTAGTAAGTGTAGTGCTGTACTGGCAGCCTGGACTGCCAGGAGAGATCCACATGACGCCGGTGGCCCCAGATAAAGCAGATGAGCACTCTAGCAGCAATACCCAATGAGGGGAATGAGGCAGTGGGGAAGGGCCAGTGGTATAACAACAGCAAGACTCTTGACAAGCTAAAACACAATTACTGGGTTACCACAAATAGACACATACAGTATAAACAGTTATTTCAATTATCCCAGTTATGTTTGCATTTATTAGCTTATTAACCCCTTGAGGACCTCCGCCATACATGTATGGCAGAAGTTGGGTCTCTAAACATGGCGTCCGCATGCACTTGTAGCAGGTGCCATAACCGCCAGGTTTCTGTTATTTTAAATAGCAGACACCCATGGCACATGTATGTGATCAGCCATAAGGCTGATCGCATACATTTTACTTTTCAGATGCCGTGGTCAAATGTGATAATTGTCTCAATTGTCTGAAAGGAATCTGCGCACTTCTGCTCCGGTAACTGCGTTCCCCTACTGAAATCGGCGAACCTGTTACAGTATTTTAATGCACCGAAGCTTCAAGCAGGCTTTGGAGTCTATTAGAGGAGTATACCAATATAAGCCACTAGGTGGCAGCACTGTATTGTTATATTGAAAATGAAGTGTTCAATGATGGCTATGTAGCCATCAATGAACACATTGGGCCATCTAATGATTGCCAGTTATAGTGACCCAGGTTTGCTTAAAAAAGTTTTTAAAAAGAAGTAAAAAAAAAAAAAGTTTTTACAAATATAATATAATATATATATATATATATATATATATATATATATATATATACAGTACAGACGAAAAGTTTGGACACACCTTCTCATTCAAAGAGTTTTCTTTATTTTCATGACTATTCCATCCGGTTTGCGTTTAGTTGGACCATCTTTTATTTTTCAACAGGACAATGACCCCAAACACATCTCCAGGCTGTGTAAGGGCTATTTCAGGTGACTACCTCTTGAAGCTCATCAAGAGAATGCCAAGAGCGTGCAAAGCAGTAATCAAAGCAAAAGGTGGCTACTTTGAAGAACCTAGAATATGACATATTTTCAGTTATGTATAGAATTCCACATTAATATAAATTTAATGTATATATATAAAAGTTTAAATCACCCCCCTTTTCCTAAAATAAAAAGCATGCAAAAATGTCCATACAACTAAAATATAACAATATTAATGGCATACAGCAAATGGCGTAATGGGAAAAAAATAAAAACAGCCAATTTGCCATTAAGTCACGACAGAGAGGGGATAAGTGCTGCCCTAAACTACACCCCACCTCTGTCCCTGCCTACTTGCATGTCCCGTCCTAACCAACGGCGTACAACTTGGCGGAAGTCCCTCTCTTAGATACGTGCAAGAAGGTAAGAGGTATACCGTAACAGAGTCAGGCAAACCAAAGTCAAAGCCAGGAGGTCATGCGTTACACAAGGAGCAAAACAATAACAAGACCAAAACACAATCCGGAGTCAGAAGCCAAGAGTTCACGTCAAATCCAAGAAGGTCATAACGTAGAGGTCAAACACAGTGCCGAGGTCAAAACACAAAGTACACGATATACACAATGCTAGTGAGGGTAGCAAGACCAATCACAGGCAACCTGTGGCCAGCAGGTTACTTGTTTAAATCGGTCCTCCTGATGGGTCATGTGACGTGGCCAGCGTCACATGATCCGTCCCCCACAACTCAGAACAGCTGAGCGCCGACTTATCAATATCGGGGCTCAGTTCTCCACAAGCTCGTTGTCTAGAGGATGGAAAACGCCGGCCACGCCGAGGAAGCATGTGCGGCCAGGTCCTTCCTGCACTCTGGCTGCTATAGAGATGAGGATGCTGGCCGCGTCCTCGCTCCTCTTCACTGGCGGGATGCTGGCGGCGCTGTAGAGGGGAAGCGCGTTGCCGGCTCCCCGTTGCACATTTGTCACTTCAACTCCCCAATAATTGTTTTATAAAAAGTGATCAAAAAGTTGCACACATTTCAAATTGGTATCACTGAAAAGTACAGATCGCCCTGAACAAAATGAGCCCTCACACAGCCCGGGAAACATAACTGCAGGGTTTATATATATTTTTCTAGTATTTAAACGCAAGAAAAATTTGTGTGGTAATGTTATAACCGCACCAACCTGGAGAATGAATATAATAGGTCAGTTTTACCACATAGTGTACAGTGTAAAAATAAATAAATATAAAAACCTTTGTCAGAATTGCGTTTTTTCCCAATTCTACTCCATTTGGAATTTTTTGACGCTTCCCACTACATTATATGCAACCGTAAATCACGCCATACAACTTGTCCAGCAAAATATAAACCCTTATAATGCTATGTAAACGGAAAAATAATAAAGTTAGGACCAGGGGAAGGCAGGGAGTGAAAAGCGAAAGCGCAAAAATGGAAAATCTCAGGGTCCTCTAAGGGTTAAGGACAAAGCCATTTTTTACCTTGGTACCACACCATTCTTTTTTTGTCCTCCCACATTCTGGCAGTCAATGTTTTTTTTTTCCAAAATTTGTATGCCCTTAACCAGTGAACAATAACACATTAGCTTTAAATGTTAAGTTCTGCTCATTTTAGTTTACATTTTTTTTCCAAAAGAAAGCTTCAGTCATAAAAGCCCTAAGGGCTCTTTCATACAAATGATCTGAGACTCGTCGATGTTACAGCTGCTAAACACAGGGAGGATTTTAGCAGGCAGCACATTGATGGAATCTGTGTATGGTTTGTATTTGTTACACACAGGCAAGTCTTGTGGAAAACCTGTATAGTGTTCTCTGGATATCTCAATGATCCATTCAGAAAATCACATCATCTGTTGAGTGCTACCCATTCTATACTTGGACATCACTCAAACTTAAACACTGTTCTTTTTTATGAGCCCTAACTTGGGTCCAATGCCTAACTTCTCCATGGTCAAACTGTTGGTCGACAGCTGTTTGAATGTTAAGTAATCTACTCTGTAGTACTATCATTGTCCAGACTGAGGCAGTCCAAGATATAGAACTGGAAGTTGATTTTATACTTAAACTTTAAAAGGGTTTGTAGGACACTCAAGCTGAAGTCAATTAAGGACAAAAATGCATTTAAAATAAAGAAAGAAAGCCACTCATGTAATCTCTGGAACTTCTTTTGAGTGCTGAGAATCCCAACTTGCTTCTTCTGCTCCCCTATGGATCAGAAGTGTGAAGTCCCATCTGTGGCCAAATGTACCATTACAACCATTCACTATCCTCAATGATTACATATCCTACAGTAGCCCATGACCACTGACCCTCTTCAGTCACATTCTGGTTGGAGACACATCATCACTGAGGCCAGTCAATGGCTGCAGCGGTGTGTATGACCACAGATGGGATGTCACACATTCAGTCCCTAGTTGGACCCTCCATGATGGACCCTCAGAAAAATGAAGATGAAGACATATCCTACAGTGGCCCATGACCACTGACCCTCTGCAGTCACATGCTGGTTGGAGACACATCATCGCTGAGGCCAGTCAATGGCTGCAGCGGTGCGCATGACCACAGATAGGATGTCACACTTTCAGTCCCTAGTGGACCCTCCATGATGGACCCTCAGAAAAATGAAGATGCTGTGCAAAACAATTAAATTATAACTCTAACGTTACCTGCAAATGGGTGTTGGTTTCAAAACAGAAGTTTTGTTGTTTTTTTGCTCATATTTCTGTGCCAAATCCACACCAAAAATGTATGTGTTATTTGTGGGTTTTGGTGCATATTTAATGCAGATTTTCCTCATTGAATAGGGTGAAATCTGCTCACAAAAACAGGTCAATGTCCATGTCGAAGAAAAGCAAAGTGTACATGTGATTTGACTCATTCACTTTTCTGATACTGTATTGCACATTTTAATTTTTTTTTTGCATCACAATCCTTGAAAAATAAAAAAATCTAATAATTGAGCAAAATTATTGCTCAGTTAATGAATGCTACATCTGTATGTCGAGTCATTTAGAGAAAGTATCATTATTTCCAAGATAAAAAGAAGTATAGTCCCCAGTAATGCATTACTGATGTGTCGGCTAAGGCTGGCATCAAAAACAGAACACTACAAAATCAGTATCCAAAAAAGATCAATATAATTTCCATAACAGCTGAAAATTTTTATGAAGATCAAGCGATGAGAGAACACACTGTTGAGGACACCTGTTCTATTTCTTATTACAAAGTTGTCACACACAGAGGAGCACAGTTGTCTTAGATGAATGCATTGATTGAGCTCCTGTCACATGGAATGTTGATCCAACCATGCAGCACAAACTGTGACGCATGTCGAAGTCCTGATAATACCATATAATACATTGCCATATGATATTTAATATAGATGACAAGGTTAAGGAACATAAAGAGTCTAGTCTTGTAAGTGTTTTTTTGTCTTTTTTCCTCAGTTTTCTGCTTACAGCCTTATGAATTTAGAAATTATCTTGCAGTTCTGTGCTAGAAAAAACTTCCAGACAACTAACATTACTGGACAGATGGTGGATTGAAAGAATTTTAATTCAGTTGGGGATATATTTATTACTAGACACAATAGAATTATGCTTGCAGGCAGCATGGGCTACAAAGATCTTATTACTTATATATTATTTGTAAAACTTCACCAAATAATAAATGAGAAAATAAAGTTGCAATATAGTTACCCCCAGCCTCTGCTACTGTAACCACAGGAACCATTAGGTTGCACAGTGTGAACAATTTAATTTACAAGCTGGCAAAAGTAGCATTATTTTATCATGTGATAGCAGCACTCAGTCAGCTCTAAAAATAATGGGTAGTAATTACAGTATATCCGTAAATATCAGATACCCATATTATAGCTAACATAGCAACAAAGTAACATGGTTTATAAGGCTGAAAAAATACATCTGTCCATCCAGCTCAGCTTGTTATCCCGCAAACTGATCAAGAGCAAGATAAAAAAAATTGTAACGTAGAAGCCAATTTTGCGCAATCAGAATAATCAGGCAATCAGAATAACTCCCTGGATCAACGATCCCTCTCTAGTAGCTATAGCCTGTAATATTATTACACTCCAGAAATACATCCAGGCCCATCTTGGATTCCTTTATTGTACTCACCATCACCACCTCCTCAGGCAGAGAGTTCCATAGTCTCACTGCTCTTACCGTAAAGAATCCTCTTCTATGTTTGTGTACAAACCTTCTTTCCTCCAGACGCAGAGGATGTCCCCTCGTCACAGTCACAGTCCTGGGGATAAATAGATGATGGGATAGATCTCTGTACTGTCCCCTGATATATTTATACATAGTAATTATATCTCCCCTCAGTCGTCTTTTTCTAAAGTGAATAGCCCTAATTTTGATAATCTTTCAGGGTACAGGGTTGCCCCATTCCAGTTATTACTTTAGTTGCCCTCCTCTGAACCCTCTCCAGCTCTGCTATGTCTGCTTTGTTCCCAGAAGCCCAGAACTGTACACAGTACTCCATGTGTGGTAGCAGAACTATATTCTCATCGCGGGCATCTATGCCACTTTGATGCACCCCTTTTATCTGTTAGGCCCCATTCCCTATTGAAAATACATTTTTTGCTTGGCCAAACAGAGAATGTATGGTTTGGGGAGGAATAGTCGTCCACCCCATTGATTGTTAGGGACCTTTTATATGGGTTGAGGATTGAGCCAGTTATCAGAAATGAGAAATGAGTACAAAAGATCTTTGCTGATACTAGACCTTTGTAAATGTGAAGCCAATCACCTGACAATCAAGCTAATTTTTGGGAGACCACATCTTTGACATAACAACAAAAATCTTTATGTTTTGGCAACACATCACCCGGTGCAAACTTCAGACATGCTTCTGACACTATGAAAACTGAATGGGGACAAATCATCATAACAATTTATCCCCCATTCAGTTTAAAATAAATTTCTATAGAAAAGGGGCGCTGCATTTTTGGCCTGGCATTGGTCCATTTACAAAACCATTAGTCTATGCTCAGCTTAACACGGCACATCTCACCATACCACATACCTACAATGCAGGTTTGGATAAGGATTTGTAGAACTATAAAGTACTACTAGGCAAAGCTATACAATTTATAAGATTAGGTCTATAGTTACCTTATAGATGTCTGAGTGTACCATCTACCATAAGCTCTGATGTTTTTTTGTGCACTACTGTATTTACTGTTCATTCCTTGGCATTTATAGACTTTTGTCTGATGTATTATCTTGTTTTTAAAGATCCTATGCTAAAAAGCCATGGCCCATATGGACATAAAGTAAATTCTAATTTAATCTAAACAAAATCAATATGATTCAAAAACAACTCCAATATAGTAATAATCTAAAACTAGACATTATGTACTACGGTATGTACATAAATATAGAACATAAACTACTAGACAGCAAACACTGTATGAACTAGAAACCACTCAACGTTCCAAATGAAGAGCAAGGACCTTCCCCCAGGACTTACTAAGGGCAGCATGTGTGCCCTATGGAAAATCTAACCCTGCTTTGATATCTGCTTCTAATGATTTCTTTATAATGTACTATGACACAGTCCTTATAGTGAGACATCCTTCAACATATTATCACATCATAACACGAAAAATATTGAAAACTCAGTGTTAATGAGAATATAGCATAGAAGGAATATAAGTAATATGCTTGACTAAGTCCTTAAACTTTATTCTCATTTAAGTTGAATACATACAATTTATAAAGGGGACATACTTAATAAGTTTTATTACTCTATGATCATATTGAAAGCTGCACTACGAAATGCTTAATGAAGTCAATGAAATTAATGTACGGTGCACTTACAACACAGTAAGCGAAACAGAAAATAAAATTAAGCGGATGCTCTGTTTATTTTGAAGGAGGCATTAGCAGGCAAAAGTATTTGCAACTGTAGAAATGTGTTTTCATTGCCAACTGATTATATGTCTAAATGCTTACTATTAAAGGGGGCCTGTCACCTCCATATGGCACACCTATACAGGATTGCAAAGGTACCTTTGTCTTTGTCTTTAGACTTGCACAGCAGGAAAAACTAAGTTTAATTCATATGCAAATGAGCACTCGCAAGTGCCCAGGGGCGGCGTTCAGTGTGTAGGTGCATAAGCTGCTCTGCCTTCTTTTCACTTTACTCCTCCCCAGCCTCTGCCTTTGCCCGCCCTCCAAGTCCGGACCTATCGATGAGGCAAGAGACTTGGAGGGCGGGCAAAGGCAGAGACTGGGGAGGAGTAAAGTGGAAAGAAGGCAGAGCAGCCTGGGCTCCTACACACTGAACGCCGCCCCTGGGCACTTGCGAGTGCTCATTTGCATATGAATTAAACTTTGTTTTTCCTGCTGGTGCAAGTCTAAAGAAAAGAACAAAGGTGCCGTTACAATCCTGTGTAGGTGTGCTACAGAGCCATGCAAGCACTGTATATGGCCACATGGAGGTGACAGACTCCCTTTAAATCATTTGTTTTGTTCTCTTTAATATTTTCTTGTAGAAGTAATAGTAATAACAGTAGTAATCATCGGCATGATACTCTTCTTTAGTTCTTTAGCTACAAAGTCTCTTGTATCAGTTAACCTGAAATCTGCTGCCTGAATCCTTAGACCATCTGTCCCTTTCCATGTTTTTCACTACATCTCTGCCTGTTCAGAGTAACTAGTGCAAATTAGCACTAGCTTTCCATAAGCATGCTGGATTATTCTTAATGGGTTGCCACAAAAGGGCCATTGAGATATTTGCAAGTCATTCAACCAATAAGAGTTTAATAATATACTGTATATCATGAATTTTTGAAAATAGTATAATGTGTGTATGTTTTTCTTAGATTATATTTTTAACAAACAATAAGATCCCACAGAAGGTTGCCACCCTATTTTTAGCGAACGGAAAACTTTAATTGGTCTCTTGGACCTGGAGCGTGTGTCTGCAACCTCTCTGATAATATAACTTAAACTAAATCTTAAACTAAATCTTTATTAGAATCCTTAGATTACACAGATGTATGATACTCTTAGGGACGAACATTTAAAACTATCAGGTCTGGGTAGATTCCAGGGTGAATGTATCTACTGCTGATGCATATTTCACATGTACATTCATGTATTCCCCAGGGGGGAGCTGCACTCTGATGCTTTAATACTTTATTATAACCCTCATCTACCCTTCCTGCCTAAAAACTATAGACCTGCTTCCCTACATGTTTCGCCGAGCGATTCGGCTTCTTCAGGGGAAAAAGGCACAGGTAGGGCATTTAAACCCTCGGATTACTGCACGATCCTTTTTTAACCAGTCAAAACCCATTCCTCATTCTGTGTATGTGCACGTCACCCGGAAGGACCTTCCTATTGGGTCAGGCTCTGCTCCCATGGTCCGTCACAACCAATAAGAGTTTAATAATATACTGTATATCATGAATTTTAGAAAATAGTATAATGTGTGTATGTTTTTCTTAGATGGCCTTGTTCTTAGGAAGTTTTCAGGTATGCTCAGACTATGTATGTCAATGACCATCCAAATTACCTTAGGTTATCATACTTTTACTTAAAATCAACAGCCTAATTTAAGATTTATTGGACAAGTGAGCAGTGAGTCTAGCGCTGCTAGCACTGGTTTTACTCACCGCTCCCTGGCCTTCTCTGGGCATCACACTGTACTGTGTTCTGAGTGACATCAAGTCATAGTACAGAGCAAAAGCAATAGAGTGCTGGATATCCCGAGTGATGGTACCATCCGGAGAAGGAGAGGTAAGCTGTGTTCTGAGTGACATGAAGTCATAGTACAGAGAAAACGCAATAGAGTGTTGGATATCCCAAGTGATGGTACCATCCGGAGCAGGAGAGGCAAGTTGTTTTATATATATTTTTGTCTTATTTGACATCTAATGAAGATTGGGGGTCCGATCTGAGGTAGGAGCAAAAAGAGTAAAGGAAAGAGACACACACAAAAAAATAAATAATCAGCAGTGTTCAATTCACTATGATGTCCTCTATGGTGTTTAAAGAATGTTAGGGAGCAGGATCTTCTGTTTTCAATAAGCTGTGTATGGGAGACATCATAGCAGCTTGTCTCCACCTACTAGTTCCTGCACAACTAAGGATTAGTCTTATAGCCTTCAGAGGACAAACTGAAAAATAATACAGTTATACAATGGCCAGATATTATTTTATATCTAATACACACGTCATGCTTTATCTTCTTTTTGACATGTACGCCAGATTTCATGTCATGTTTTACCCAGCAGACACACAGAGGCAGAGTCCATGATTTGAAATAATGCCAATCATAGACATTTAACCCATCAGATGCCATGGTCAATTGCGACCATGGCATCTGAAGTTTTTTTTCTCCAGGAGTGCTGTACTTCCAAGACCCGAACAGTTCCCCCACACTGAGATCCAGGGAAATATTTGGCTGCTATGGTGCTTTAGGCTCTCTGAATGATCTCAGATTTGCTACAGTAATATGTTTATGGAGCCCTGGCTGGGCTCTATAGGAATATAGTGAATCTCAAGTAGGCTTCAATGTTAAATCATTGCAGTCCATGTGAGAAGTGAACAGATGATTATGTGTTAAAGTCCTCTAGTGGGACTGAATATAAACTTTAAATCACCACCTTTCCTCATATTAAAACTTAAATAATAAGCATCATTAGTATTTCTTAAATGTTCATACTATTAAAATAATAGTCTTCTGTTTGTTGAATGCTGTAATGGGGAAAAAATAGCAAAATAGCCAATTTGTAATTTTTTCATTGCTTCATCTCCTGAAAAAATGTTAATAAAAGGTGATCAAAAAGTTATACACAACCTAAAATGTGTACCATATTACCATATTACTATTAATGGTATTGGCAATAAAAGCTACAGATCACCCCTCAGAAATGATCCATCATACAGCCTCATAGATGTAAATATAAAACAAAAGTTATTGGGGTCAGTGAAACAGACTTTAGTTCCAAACTTTATATTTGTTTTGTATTAGTATTAAGTATTAAAACACAAAAAAACTATAAAAAATGTGGTATCACTGTAATACTACTGACCCAGAGAATGAGGATAACATGTCAGTTTTACTGCACAGGGAACATGGCAAAAAACAAAAACCATAAACTTTGGTGAAATGTCATTATTTTTCAAATTCCACCCCATTTGGATTTTTTTCCTAGCTTTTAATTACATTATAGGCAATTTTAAATAGTTCTATTAAAAAGTACATTGCCCCACTAAAAAACAAGCCCTTAAATGGCTATGTGAACAGAAAAATAAAGAAGTTATGGCTCCAGAAAGGCAGGAAATAAAAAAAACTAAATTGCAAAAAGGAAAAATTGCTCAGTTAAGGAGGGGTTAAAGTGTTCCTTTTGTTATAAACCAAAAATATTAATCTTTTTTAGGCAGCTGAAACTGTGTATTAAAAAATGTGGAACCGGTAATCTGCAATTTCAGGTCTGTTCCTTCTGCATAATTTTTGGGTCATCACGACCAGACTGTCCCACCAGAGTACCAGAGAATCCTTCTTTGTGCCCAGACTCTCATACCATAGTTGAAGCTATATGCTGTTGGAAGGTGATAAAGGTGTCACTTTCCTCTAATAACACATGTAATGGAATATTTCACTGTGGGCAGCTTCATCAGTGAACTGACTATGCATGTCCGGACCTGGCAGTGAAGCGAGCTGGCGTGGGATTTCAGAGAGTAGAGTCTGTGACATAAGGGCACAGGAATGTCTTATAGCGAAACATGGGAAGAAAAATCAATGACAGTCTCCAGAGGGCATGGGCATTTGCAATCATGGAGGAAGGGCCCCATGGCACTTGCAAGTATTTTGTCTATATCTTCAAATGTAATTTTTTCAACATCAAATACACAGAAGAGAGATAGAAAGGTACAATCTGTTAACTGTTTATATCACCTACAGGGCACTGATAACAGTTTAAGGGCTCGTTCACACGACTGTTGCCCAGTGGCGTCTCTAGCTTTCAAATTTTGGGGGGACACACTGGGGGCCAGGACAAAAGTAGGAGGGGGCAGCTATAACAACGATACATTTACACAAGTATGCTTAGAAATGCTGCAATACTTTACCCAATACCTAAAACCGCAACAGGGAAGAAAAGTCCAGCTGTCTGTGGATGACACTTTTATAGAGAGGGGGATCTGTGGATGACACTGCTATGGGGGGGGATCTGTGGATGCCACATACCGTATCTAGCATCTTATGCTATATGTGTCATGAACACTTACAGTTACTTGGCTTGGCCCTTGGGGATCTCGGACGCCACTTCAACACTTGGCCGGGGACTCAGCTGAGCTGATGTTGTGTTTTTTTTTTCTCTAATGAGAAAGATTTCATAATAAGGATTTGGAGAAGGGGCAGAGGGATAGCAGAGCAGGGAGAGGCTGGTGCTGCTACTAGGGGGTCATACCATGGGGGAGTAATAAAACCCACCATAATGCCCCCCAGTAGAAATAATTCTCCTTATAATGTGACAGTGCAAAAAATACCCCCTTATGCCCCCAGTTGAGCTAATGTCCCCCATAATGTGCCAATATAAAATACCCCTATATAGTGCCCCCAGTAAATGCCCCCATAGTGCTCCTCTCCCCCTTCCTGCTAGTGCCCCCCATAATGTACAGTATAAAATGCCCCATATATCGTGCCCCAGTAGATGCCCTCAGTGTCCCCCATAATTTGCAAGTATAAAATACCCCTTCTTAGTGCCCCCCGTAGATGACTCCATAGTACTCCTCTCACCCCTTCCCCATGGTACCCACCATAATATGTCCCAGTATGAAATGCTACTGTACAGAGCCCCCCATATAAAACACCCCTTCTTTGTGGCCTCAGTAGATGCCCCTATAGTGCCCACCAATAATGTGCCAGTAATAAGTGCCCTCAATAACGTGCCACTGCCAGTAACAAGAGCCCCCCATCACGTGCCAGTAACAAGAGCCCCCCAATGTGCCAGTAATAAGCCCCATCACGTGCCAGTAGCCAGAGCCCCCATCACGTGCCAGTAATAAGCCCCCCATCATGTGCCAGTAATAAGCCCCCCAATGTGCCAGTAATAAGCCTCCCATCACGTGCCAGTAATAAGCCCCCCATCACGTGCCAGTAATAAGACCCCCATTACGTGCTAGTAATAAGCCCCCCATTACGTGCCGGTAATAAGCCCCCCATTACGTGCCACTAATAAGCCCCCCATTACGTGCCAGTATTAAGCCCCCCCCATCATGTGCCAATATTAAGACCCCCCATGTTCCAGTATTAAGCCCCCCATTATGTGCCAGTATTAAGTCCCCCCATCATGTGCCAGTATTAAGCCCCCCATCATGTGCCAGTATTAAGCCCCCCATCATGTGCCAGTATTAAGCCCCCCCATCATGTGGCAATATTAAGCCCCTCATCATGTGCCATTATTAAGCCCCCCATCATGTGCCAGTATTATGTCCCCCAATCATGTGCCAGTATTATGTCCCCCCATCATCATGTGCCAGTATTAAGTCCCCCCATCATCATGTGCCAGTATTAAGCCCCCCATCATCATGTGCCAGTATTAAGTCCCCCATCATCATGTGCCAGTATTAAGTCCCCCCATCATCATGTGCCAGTATAAGTCCCCCCATCATGTGCCAGTATTATAATAAGCCCCCCCCAATGTGCCAGTAACACTATTGTAAAAAAAAAACACTTATACTTACCTCAGTGTCAGCGATGCGATGCAGGCCTCTTCCGGCCTGTGTCCCGCGCTGTAAGGCTCAGGTGGCGCGATGATGTCATCGCGCCGCCTGCGCCGGCCTCTGATAGGCTGCCTATCAGAGGAAGGGGAAGGGACACACCTCTCCCTCCCCTGCACCACCGCAGCATAGGCAGATTACAATGGAGATGAGCGCAATGGAAGCGCTCATCTCCCTGTGCCGGTGGCGGCGGCTCACTTGGGGGGGGGCATTTTAGTTGGGGGGGCACATGGGAGGGGATAGCATGATGTAGAGGGTGTCGTGGCCCCCTCTGGCCCCCCCCCTGGCGACGCCACTGCTGTTGCCCCTCCGTGCCCGTGCTGTGGGGCACAAATTGCAGTCCGCTATGCATGGGCACCGATCGTGGGCCAGCCGCATGCGGATCGCGGACCCATTCATTTGAATGGGTCCGCGATCTGTCCCTTCCGCAAAAAGATAGAGCAAGTTCAATCTTTTTGTGGTGCGGAGGCACGGAACCCCAGGAAGCACAAGTGAATGGGTCCGCATCCATGATGCGAAATGCACACGGCTGGAGCCCCATGTATTGCGGACCCACTGTATGCGTGCCACAATACGGCAACGGAGGGGCAACGGTCGTGTGAACGAGCCCTAATGTAGATAAAGCGGTTGAGAGACTCCCTTTAAACAAACTGGAGTTATCTATCAAGACTAGTGTTTCACGTGCTGAGAGCTGAAGTGACATGTGCCAGATTTTTAAGAGGTGGAGGCCTCTTAATACATTTACAAGCTACCCTTGTGCCAAAAAGTGCCATCTACAGGTACGTCAGCTATGTATGAGCTGTTGATTTGTGTACATTTTAGCTATAATTTATACAATTTTATGGTTTAAATTATAGTAAATCTGGATGCCCATAGGAGGCTACACCCATTTACTTGTGACCTGTATGGCATGCACCATCATTTGTGACTTTTTGTTACCTTTAATACATTTCCCTCATTAAAGGGGTTCTGCACTTTCATTTCACTGATGATCTATCCTTTGGATAGATCATCAGCTTCTGATCGGCAGGGGTCCGACACCCGGGACCCCCGCCGATCAGCTGTTTGAGAAGGCAGCGGCGCTCCAGGAGCGCCGCTGCCTTCTCACTGTTTACCGCCGGGCCGCCCGCCCTCTGACGTCACGACTTGTATCAACTAGAGTGGGCGCGGCTAAGCTCTGTTCACTTGAATGGAGTTTAGCCGCGCCCACTCTAGTTGATACAAGTCGTGACGTCAGTGGGCGGGCGGCCCGGCGGTAAACAGTGAGAAGGCAGCGGCGCTCCTGGAGCGCCGCTGCCTTCTCAAACAGCTGATCGGCGGGGGTCCCGTGTGTCGGACCCCCGCCGATCAGAAGCTGATGATCTATCCAGAGGATAGATCATCAGTGAAATGAAAGTGCAGAACCCCTTTAAATCTTATTGCAAGCAAAATCTAGAGCCTGAGGAGATAGGTTCAAATCTTACTGAATTTATTGACCCCGTTCTGAAATGCAAGAGCCCATTCTAGCTGCTGGTCTTTATTTAAACATATGGGTCCATGTTCCCAACAAATGATTTCTGTATTAATTGTTGCAGAAATATATATATAAATATATATATATATATATATATATATATAAAATTATTTTTATTTATTGCACGTACTGTACGTAGAAACCTGTTGGCTTAGGATAAGTTCACTCCAAGTTGGAATTTATGTTCTTCAAGACCATTTCAAATGTTCTGCTGAATATATGCTCCAGAAATGTAAGTCTTTAAGAAATGAAGTATACTGCGGATGACAGATGATATAATATATTTCACAAAAAAATGACTTCCACTATTTCAAACGATTTTGATGTGTTTTAAACCCATCAGTATCCTATAGCCTCAGATGACCTGTGCAGACTTGATTGGTGGTTTGACAATGTTGCCTAGGGTTTCACATCCTCTACAGCTGAGGCGTGATTAATTCTATTAACCCCTGCACAGCTAAACTGTGACACATGCTTTAACCTCTGCACTGCTACCGTCTGATTAAGTCAGTTAACCCCTATACTGCTGAACTCCTCTAACAGTAAGGTTTTGCAGTGATACGCAGTAATGGAGAGAATACATTTAGCTTTATACTATCTTTACCTTCATTGCTGGATATATAGTCTCAGAAAGCATATTTAAGCCTTTATAGTTAGAATTTCCTTTGCATTATTATTTTTTAGGCAGTCCATAGATAGTTGAATGATAAGCAACATGTGAAAAATGTAATTAGCTTTCCATCTCTACAAATAAGGCTACTTTCACATTAGCGTTTTCAATCTCACTATTGAGATCCATCATAGGATCTCAATAGCGATGAAAACACTTCCGTTTTGTCCCCATTCATTGTCAATGGGGACAAAACTGAACTGAATGAAATGGAATGCACCAAAATGCATTCCGTTCAGTTTGGATGCGCTCCCAACGCGGACAGAATTACGCTGCAAGCAGCTTTTTTCTGTCCGCAATGTGGTGAGGAGCATGACGGATCCGTCCTGACACACAATGTAAGTCAATGGGGGACAGATTCGTTTTCTCTGACACAATAGAAAATGGCTCTGTCCCCCATTGACTTTTAGTCGTGTTTATAACGGATCCGTCATGGGTATATAAGACATAATACAACCAGATCCATTCATGGAATAAACATGCGGTTGTATTGTTGTAACGGAAGTGTTTTTTTTTGTTTTTTTTCCAGATCTATGACGAATCCACTAAAACCACTAGAACTTTTTTTTTCCGTTACCACTCCATTTTTTGCTGTCTGTATATGGAACCATTAATTTGAATGGATCCGCAACAAAAACAAAAGGTACTCTATATGCCTTCCGTTTCCGTATTTCAATTATGGATGATGTCCGTGTGCATTCTATCTTTTGTGGAACAGCACAGCTGGCCCCTGATAGAACAGTACTATCCGTGTCCGTTATGCAGACAAGAATAGGACATGTTCTATCTTTGAACGGAACGGAAATACGGAAACAGAAGGCATACGGAGAACCTTTCATTTTTTTTGCTGATCCATTGAAATTAATGGTTCCTTATACGGTACATATACGGAACGCAAAAAAACGGAACGTTAACGGGAAAAAAAAAACATTTGTGTGCAAGAGGCCAAAGGCTTCTGTTTTGCATTCTGTCCTAAAATTCCATTATATCCCATTATAAATTCTGTTATAGTGGAGCCTATAATGGAATTACATAACGCAAATGAGAACACGCCATTAATGAGTTTCATTCCAGATTAAGGTTACGGCTACATGTGAAAAATGTGTTGCACACAACATGCTGCAACTGCAGTGCAAAAGTCACAAAAATCCAGACTCAATGAATTTTGCGTTGCAGGTCGCAAGTCATGCAAAGTTTTTACTCCATTGACTTTAATGTAAACTGTGTGCTATACATGACTCGCCAGTGACTTGTCTACGACTTGGCTGTGTTTTCACAGCCAAATCACAGTTCTAAAATAGTTGCACATCAGCAAGTTGCAGATAAGTTGCACATATTTTTGTGTTACGTGACTTTTCTGTGTCTTGCTGTCACAAGACACGTGTCACCATGTTGCAGTACCCTAGTTGCAGTACCCTAGTCTCAAAGCCATTCCAGTCAGAGGTGTTGTAGAAAACTGGAGTAACATTTCTAGACTCAAGGAAAAAATTACTTAAAATACGTATAACTCTCAATGACAAACAAGGTCATGCATAACATTTCAGTAAAGTATTCAACTATTGAGTGGTCAAACCTCCCACTAGAATTGAGGGGGGGGGGGGGGGTATAGTATTCTCTGCTTAGCATCCACTGGAGCGACAATATGACAAAATACGGTACTTCTAGTGATACTTATGGCTAACAGCTGCTGACTGACATTGTTCTTCCCCCTAATGAAGAAAGCACTTTGAAATCTTTGGTTCTATGATAATAAGAGCTCTTTGCACCTTATTGGACATCTTAGGCTACATTCACATCATGGGATCCATTAGGAGTATATTTTATCTGGTAAAAGTCCTGGTTGCATGAGGGAAATCTGAAGTACCCTATTATAGTCGATGGTGTTTGTTGAGTGCTCTTGGTGTCAATCATGTGACATGTCTTCCACCATTCTTTTATTCTTCTGCTCCTCTAATTGGGCAAAAAAAATAATGGAAATGCACTGATGTGAACGCAGTCTAACAGATACCCTTGTGCTTTGTCCCAGAGCCTAAGGAATTCTACAGATAAAATAGAAATCTAACTCATTGATTGCCTCTATTGCACTTTATCTACCTAATATTGTTCAATCCCTTTATCTTTCACTCCCATTTGTGCATGATTTTTTGCTTTCTTGAAGTTTTAATGTGATAATAGATTGAGCCTTCATTGATTTACACAGTGCAAATTGGGGTCAAATAGCAAATTTGTTGAATTAATTTGTTTACCTCTTATATTGGAACTGTCAGAATGCAAAGTGGTCTTGATAGCATGAGCTTAAGCCACCTTGATTAGATTCAGAGTTTTGATTGGCTGGGCACGTCATACGATCTTCTGATTGTTTGGCACTTGACTTTTAACAAAGGCATCATTAAATGTAGAAAACAAGTAAACAAGTATCTCACAAGTGTTGCTTTGAAAGCTGCCTCAGTTATACTGTATGTTTGCTAAAGTGTCAAGTGGCCATGTTGGCAAATATATTGTAGGTAGAAGCACGAAGCAGAATTAATTCAGTGTATTCACCATTCTATTAAGAATGTTGTGTATAATTACATGAAGATTATTTAGGAAATGTATAAAAACAAATCATAACTTAACCTAAAAAAAAATAAAAGAAATCAGTTTGGTAATATCAGTCATTAAAGGGTCCACTGAATGTGACAAAATGTAATTTGTTATTTTTAAACAGATCTGTTTGTACTGAATAATTTGTCAGAACTATAATATTTATTACAGGTAATTGCAAGTGATTAGATTTTTCGTTAATGATAATTGCTATGTCTATGGTGCTAAGAAAATTTGTTCTGACAGCTCCATTCTGGAAACTGTTATCTTACAGGTTTTTCATTTTTTTGTGGTAAATGTACCACAATAATTTTATTTTATTTTTTTCTAATGACAATTTGTGTGGGTTTTAATATTTCCTGCAGGAGGAAAACATTGGTATACATGAAAATGTTGTCCAGATTTATGGAGATTTTTTTACCTGTCAACTCCAGCCTGCGGTCCCTGTTAAAAAAATAAATAAAATAACCATACTATACCAGCTCCGCTCCAGCTCTCTGGGACCTTTGCTTCCAGTCCTTAACAGGATGTTGACTTGATAACCACTGAAGGGAGTCAGAACAAAGCAGCACAGAACACGTGAGAATTACTTTTTTTTTTGAAAGTGTAGCAGGCTCGGAAAGACATTTAAAGAAGTCTAAAAATCTGCAATCCTTATTTAAAGAGATCCTGTCATTATAAAATGCAATGCAATCTGCAGACAGTATGGAGTGGCAGGGGCAGCTAAATAGTTCAGTTGTACACTAGGGCAGTCTTATCAGCGACTGACTGCTATCTATTTTAATTAGTAAAACAGTGCAGATGTTACATTCACTTTTAGGGGCAGAAACTCAAAGTAATCAATTGTAAAGAGGTTATCTATGAATTATCTATATCAGATTGGCAGGGTTCCAACTACCGGGACCCGACAATCAACTGTTTGAAGAGGCCATTGTGCCTGCTGGAGATCTGGTGAATGCTGCGGTCTCTTTACAGCTGACATAGCACAGCAACAGACAGTCTATAGTGGCTGTGCTTGGTATTGCAGCTGAGCCCTGTTCTCTTAAATAGGACTGAGCTGCACCGAGGCCAGTGATGGGCAAACTGCGGCTCTCCAGATGTTGTACAACTGCAAATCCCATCATGCTCTGCTGTAGGCTGATAGCTGTAGGTAGACTGGGCATACTGGGAGTTGTAGTTTTACAACAGCTGGAGAGCTGCAGTTTGCCCATCCCTGACCTAGGCCATGTGACCAATGACCGTGATATGACTAGCATTGGAAGCGATCCTAAGTTTTCATGGAATGCTTCGGCCTCTACAGAAATCATTATCAAATTCTGAGATAACCTTTATAATCTTCATTTGGAGCAGTAAAAATGTTTTTAGGTAATTATACTGCCTTAAAGATATACATATGCTGGGACAATCATTATGGCAATTCATTGTTTTTGTGATATCAGCCATTACTAACCTGCTAGTAGGTGCATGTAATCTATAAGCACTCTGCTATACAGATACAGTGGACATTGCCTCTTTAAAAAATGTGTCTGATCAAGAACTTTCCTAGCACTATAACTGGTGAGTGTCTTCTGGTTTACACAGAAGACATCGCCCGACAGTGTTTGACAGCTCTGATCATGGACAATTAAACTTCTCAGATTATGTTTTCAGTTGAGACAAATTTACCGGAGAGATCATTTACCGAGTGCAGGATGCTACTGGTGACCGAAGGACCTATCGGCAATGAGATCATAAGAACATTCAGATGCTATGGGAGCCGGAAGCTTTGTCAAGGCTCCCAGACCTGCCATAGTAAAGTTTCTATTAAGTGTAGCCACATAAATACTGTAATTTTATCAATAGTAAATTATTGAAGTCTGTATTATAAACAATTACATGGTCAAGTTCTCTAGGGGACAAAAAGTAATTGTAGCAAAGTAAAAAAAAAGTTTAAAGAAATATAAGAAAATAAATTCACCTCCTGTTGAGATTTCAGTGTATGTGCTGTCATAAAAAGTCTTCACTCAGTTTTGGCAAAAGAAATGCTGAAGTTTATTTTGAGCTAAAAACAAAATAATAGCAGAACAAACAATTCTCTGTGGTTAAGTTGCAGCTACCTTGGTAGTAAGTATCTCCCATTCCAACCCCCCCCCCCCTACCCCATCTCCAGCTCAGCTCTGAACTGAGGTTGAAGCCTCACATATTACATAGGTATCCTTGAGTGCACAAAACCTAAAACCTAAAACATAAATGTATTAAATAATAATATTTTTTTCATTAAAGAGGAGCCTATAATCTACTTCACTTGTTTATCATGAAATAGCCAAATTATACCAAAGAGACAAAATATACTGTGTCTGTTTGGCTGCAGCTCTGCCTCACCTGAGATTAATCAGCTGCATTCTTCTCACACCTTCTAAATTAGGTATGGGTAGTTTTACACTTGCATTTCTCAGATGCAGCAGGCTGTTCGGGCAGAGAACAGCCTGATGGAGTTGACCAGACTTGGCCTAGCTGGATACTGCCATTCACTGCCTGACCCCATTGACTATAATCTGGAGATCTGTCCTGTCTTCAGGAATAAGTGTGGGGCTTTGGCAGGACAAAAAAAATTGACATTCATGCCAGATCCCATTATATTCAATGTGGTCCTGCAGTAAATAGCCAGATCCCATGAACTCCAAACTGAACAGCCTGGGTACGTCTGATAATTGAACTGTGAAACTAGCCTAAGGTGGTCATTCTGTGTGTTGGTGTAAATGATGCACTATTCCTGTAGAAATAATAGTGGACAGAGAGATAGACTGGCTGGCCATCAAGAGAAGGAGAGTAGAGAGACATAGCAAAAGAATTACAGTTACACACGCACAAACTAATATCTAGAGATGAGTGAAGCAATCTTCGGATGTTATATCCAAAGTTGCTTTGTTCATAACTTTTGATTACTATTGTACGGAGATCCGTCAGGAAGTCACGTATGACTTTGTTGAATGATTATGGTTATTGATTTTTAATATGGAAAACCACTTTAAAACTTGAAACTGAACTCGGGTTCGGTTCTGAGGTACCACAACACCTCCTTTCTCCACTTTACAAATAAAAAATAAGAAACAAAATAAGTAAATAAACATCATTGTTATCACATCTGAAAATGACGGAATAAAAAAAAATAATATTATAGTATTTATTAGAGATGAGGGAATCAAAGTTGACAAAGTGGAATTTGATCAGAATTTCAGGAAAAATTTGATTTGTACCAAATCCAAATTTCCTAACACTTTGTGGTAACAAATCAAATGTTTTCCTAAAATAGCTGCTGCACATGTTAGGACATAGAACAAGGAACTCTTGGAATGAAGGATCACCCACAATGCCATGCATGCACCCAATCAGCAGCCAGCCATCAGACAACTGTGATGTCAGAGCCCTATAAATAGTGTACTTAGTGCAGGGAGAGACGTCAGCAGGCGCTATTTTGCTGAATAGAAGTTCAGGGAAAGAGCATTAGAAGTGTAGGGAAAGGATAGGGAGGAATCATTCCACAGTATTGAAGCAGAACAGGGTTCAGTAGGGGTGTTTACAGACTGGGTAATAGGAACAATCCTAATACACCTTGCTGCACTGACTGTGGATCCAATTGTGTGGTGAAGTGTGAAAATTACAGCCCTTTTTGGGGTGTATCAGTTGCAAAAATATATATATATATATTATTTGCCATTCAGCAGTGCAGTTATATGTTCTAAAGCCCTTTTTGGCGTGTATTAGTGGCAAAAAAATATATATTATTTGTCATTCAGCAGTGCAGTTATAAGTAGTGATGGATGAACATCTGCCGGGACGGTTCGCAAATGCAATCGCGCAAATATGATCAAATGTTCGCGAACCACAAGTTTGCGGCGGGTCCCATTCATTTTAATGGCAGGCGAACCTGAAAAACCTTCAGCTCATATTTGCAGCCAATAAATAATTACTAGAAGTGCACAAATAGTCCCACAACATGGACAGTAACATACAGTGGGATGCAAAAGTTTGGGCAACCTTGTTAATCGTCATGATTTTCCTGTATAAATCGTTGGTTGTTACAATAAAAAATGTCCGTTAAATATATCATATAGGAGACACTCACAGTGATATTTGAGAAGTGAAATGAAGTTTATTGGATTTACAGAAAGTGTGCTATAATTGTTTAAACAAAATTAGGCAGGTGCATAAATTTGGGCACCACAAAAAATAAATTAAATCACTATTTAGTAGACCCTCCTTTTGCAGAAATTACAGCCTCTAAACGCTTCCTGTAGGTTCCAATGAGAGTCTGGATTCTGGTAAAAGTATTTTGGACCATTCCTCTTTACAAAACATCTTTAGTTCATTCAGGTTTGATGGCTTCCGAGCATGGACAGCTCTCTTTAAGTCACACCACAGATTTTCAATTATATTCAGGTCTGGGGACTGAGATGGCCATTCCAGAACGTTGTACTTGTTCCTCTGCATAAATGCCTTAGTGGATTTTGAGCAGTGTTTAGGGTCGTTGTCTTGTTGAAAGATCCAGCCCCGGCGCAGCTTCAGCTTTGTCACTGATTCCTGGACATTGGTCTCCAGAATCTGCTGATACTGAGTGGAATCCATGCGTCCCTCAACTTTGACAAGATTCCCAGTCCCTGCACTGGCCGCACAGCCCCACAGCATGATGGAACCACCACCATATTTTACTGTAGGTAGCAGGTGTTTTTCTTGGAATGCTGTGTTCTTTTTCCTCCATGCATAACGCCCCTTGTTATGGCCAAATAACTCAATTTTAGTTACATCAGTCCACAGCACCTTATTCCAAAATGAAGCTGGCTTGTCCAAATGTACTTTAGCCCACCTCAAGCGGCACTTTTTGTGCTGTGGGAGGAGAAAATGGTTCCTCTGCATCACTCTCAGCATACAGCATCTCCTTGTGTAAAGTGCGCCGAATGGTTGAACGATGCACAGTGACTCCATCTGCAGCAAGATGATGTTGTAGGTCTTTGGTGCTGGTCTGTGGGTTGACTCTGACTGTTCTCACCATTCGTCGCTTCTGTCTATCTGAGATTTTTCTTGGTCTGCCACTTCGAGCCTTAACTTGAACTGAGCCTGTGGTCTTCCATTTCCTCAATATGTTCCTAACTGTGGAAACAGACAGCTGAAATCTCTGAGACAGCTTTCTGTATCCTTCCCCTAAACCATGATGGTGAACAATCTTTGTCTTCAGGTCATTTGAGAGTTGTTTTGAGACCCCCATGTTGCTACTCTTCAGAGAAAATTAAAAGAGGAGGGAAACTTACAATTGACCCCCTTAAATACTCTTTCTCATAATTGGATTCACCTGTGTATGTACGTCAGGGGCCACTGAGCTTACCAAGCCAATTTGAGTTCCAATAATTAGTTCTAAAGGTTTTGGAATCAATAAAATGACAACAGTGCCCAAATTTATGCACCTGCCTAATTTTGTTTAAACAATTATAGCACACTTTCTGTAAGTCCAATAAACTTCATTTCACTTCACAAATATCACTGTGTGTATCTCCTATATGATATATTTAACTGACATTTTTTATCGTAGCAACCAACTATTTATACAGGAAAATCCTGATGATTAACAAGGTTGCCCAAACTTTCACATCCCACTGTACCAGATGTATTATTCAAATTTGCGATCTCCATTCATAATTTTTTTCAATGCGAAATATGAGCCATATAATTTTTGCGTACCCAAATGCACTATAAAGAAAGTATATTGGTATATAACACCCTGCTTCAATCAGTTTTTTTTGGGGGGGCGACTGGTATATCACACCAGTAGAAATTACTCGTTCCAATAACGCTTGTCCCTCTATATACCTGCAGTATCGCAGCAGAACCACACACAACTGCCGTACAATACAAATGCACTATGATATACTTTCTAACATAGAAAGTATATTATAACATTGTACAAGGAAGGCAATCCATTAGAATATACATACAGATAAAACGTAACCTTTAATAATGTTACTATGAGGGTCTATTCACACGTCCGTACATTGCCGGCACTATAATAGAAAATGCCTAATCTTGTCTGCAATTGCGGACAAGAATAGGACATGCTCTATTTTTTTGCGGAAACGGAAGCACAGATGCGGAAGTGCGGATCTGCAAATGCAATCTGGACAGCACATTCTGGCTACATTGAAAATTTATGAGTCTGCACCCGTTCCACAAAATTGCTGAACGGATGCGGACCCATTTTGCGGACGTGTGATTGGAAAAGATATCCCTCAAAATGAAAATAAATTAAAGGGAAATTGTCACCTCTACTATGCTACCCTCACTGAGTGTTTCTAAATGTTCATTGTGCTACGCTAAACATATAAATTACACTTTTAATTTCATTTGCAGAAGACATCAATAAGTATTATGCATTTTTGTACTTCCCACCTTTTATGCAAATTAACATAAAAGAGTCATATCTTACTTGTGTGACCAGAGAAGAGTCATATTTTCAAGCTCTAACTAATCTCAGGTTCATTTGCATATGTATCAAATTGTTTTAGTTTTTTTACACATTAAAAGAACACAGGGCTATGGGGACTGGGTATTGCGGATCTAGCAACCCATGTCCTCAGCTCTATACCCAAAATCCAGGTGACAGGTTCCCTTTAAATTATTAAAGTTAAGCAAAAAACATAGATGTGGTAGGCAATAACAAGTGCTCAGCGACACTAAATCAGGTGCTTGGCTGCACCAAATCAGAAACAATATGTCCTACCGCAATCCGGGGGGTTAGTGCACATCCATGAATCCCAGAGGAAAAGCAAAAAATATCTATCCCTGGGCTAGATGATGATGTGGTATTGAAGGACAGGGTGGGCAAATAACTGTCCCTAATATTGCCCTACAAGGGGGGGGTGCTATTATGGCCCTGATAGCCTAACCAAAGACCACCCGCCCTAATAAGAGCAACCCCGTCCGGAACCTTACCCTATATAAAATTGGCCCTAGTAAGCCCCTAGCCCCTGGGCCCCTGACTTCCAGGTGATCGCTATATAGATCTATGTGTTTTTGACTCATTATAAAAGTATATTATAAGTATATTGCACCCCTTTGTGTATCACAACTATCGATAGCACACCTATACCAGTCCTTAAAATAAATGACGTTTGGTGTCCCTTACAGACTATCCCTGCTCCACACAGCAACCTCTTCCTACACTGGCAAAACACTGAATGTAAAATTGCGGCCAGATCAGGTTTATTTATAAGGTTGGGGGTATGTCCATGTGCTGAAACGTCTCATTTGGCTGTCCTGTACCACCTGATGGATGCGTCATGGGTAAAAGTTCTTCACAATGTAAAAGAATATGGCGGGCGTGAATATCTCCATATGTTTGCATGTTCGGCGAATTGCGAGTTCACAGCGAAACGACAAGGCCATCTCTAGTTATAAGTTCTAAAGCCCTTTTGGAGTGTGTTAGTGGCAAAAAATATACATATTATTTGCCGTTCAGCAGTGCAGTTATATGTTCTAAACCCTTTTGTGGCGTGCATAAATGGAAAAAAGTTAAGGCCTATTTTCCGTTCAGCGGTGCAGTTATATGTTCTAAAGCCCTTTTTGGTGTGTATTAGTGGCAAAAATATATATATTATTTGCCGTTCAGCAGTGCAGTTATATGTTCTAAAGTCCTTTTTGGTGTGTATTAGTGGCAAAAAATATATATATTATTTGCTGTCCAGCTGTGCAGTTATATGTTCTAAAGCTCTTTTTGGAGTGTATTAGTAGCTCAAAAACAAGTATTTGCCATTGTGTATTGAAGTGAGAAAATTACAGCTCTTTTTGGTGTGTATTAGTGGAAAAAATATATATATTTGCCGTTCGGTGGTGCAGTTATATGCTCTAAAGCCCGTTTTTCCATGTATTAGTGGCACAAAAAAATATATATTAGTATATAAGTGTTTGCCGTTGTTTGGTGAAGTGAGAAAATTACAGCCGATTTTTGCATATATTAGTAGCAAAAATATATATATTTGCCATTTAGCAGTGCAGTTATATGTTCTAAAGCCCTTTTTGGTGTGTATTAGTGGCAAAAAATATACAGTATACATGCCATTCAGCGGTGCAGTTATATGTTCTAAAGCCCATTTTGGCGTGTATTAGTGGCACTAAAATATATATTATTTGCCATTTAGCGGTGCAGTTATATGTTTTAAAGCCTTTTGTGGCGTGTAAAGGGGAAAAAAGTAAAGGCCTATCTGCCGTTCAGTGGCACAGTTACAGTGGGATGCGAAAGTTTGGACAACCTTGTTAATCGTCATGATTTTCCTGTATAAATCGTTGGTTGTTACGATAAAAAATGTCAGTTAAATATATCATATAGGAGACACACACAGTGATATTTGAGAAGTGAAATGAAGTTTATTGGATTTACAGAAAGTGTGCTATAATTGTTTAAACAAAATTAGGCAGGTGCATAAATTTGGGCACTGTTGTCATTTTATTGATTCCAAAACCTTTAGAACTAATTACTGGAACTCAAATTGGCTTGGTAAGCTCAGTGACCCCTGATCTACATACACAGGTGAATCCAATTATGAGAAAGAGTATTTAAGGGGGTCAATTGTAAGTTTCCCTCCTTATTTAATTTTCTCTGAAGAGTAGCAACATGGGGGTCTCAAAACAACTCTCAAATGACCTGAAGACAAAGATTGTTCACCATCATGGTTTAGGGGAAGGATACAGAAAGCTGTCTCAGAGATTTCAGCTGTCTGTTTCCACAGTTAGGAACATATTGAGGAAATGGAAGACCACAGGCTCAGTTCAAGTTAAGGCTCTAAGTGGCAGACCAAGAAAAATCTCGGATAGACAGAAGCGACGAATGGTGAGAACACTCAGAGTCAACCCACAGACCAGCACCAAAGACCTACAACATCATCTTGCTGCAGATGGAGTCACTGTGCATCGTTCAACCATTCGGCACACTTTACACAAGGAGATGCTGTATGCGAGAGTGATGCAGAGGAAGCCTTTTCTCCGCCCACAGCACAGAAAGTGCCGCTTGAGGTGAGCTAAAGCACATTTGGACAAGCCAGCTTTATTTTGGAATAAGGTGCTGTGGACTGATGTAACTAAAATTGAGTTATTTGGCCATAACAAGGGGCGTTATGCATGGAGGAAAAAGAACACAGCATTCCAAGAAAAACACCTGCTACCTACAGTAAAATATGGTGGTGGTTCCATCATGCTGTGGGGCTGTGTGGCCAATGCAGGGACTGGGAATCTTGTCAAAGTTGAGGGACGCATGGATTGCACTCAGTATCAGCAGATTCTGGAGACCAATGTCCAGGAATCAGTGACAAAGCTGAAGCTGCGCCGGGGCTGGATCTTTCAACAAGACAACGGCCCTAAACACTGCTCAAAATCCACTAAGGCATTTATGCAGAGGAACAAGTACAGCGTTCTGGAATGTCCATCTCAGTCCCCAGACCTGAATATAATTGAAAATCTGTGGTGTGACTTAAAGAGAGCTGTTCCTGCTCAGAAGCCATCAAACCTGAATGAACTAAAGATGTTTTGTAAAGAGGAATGGTCCAAAATACATTCAACCAGAATCCAGATTCTCATTGGAACCTACAGAAAGCGTTTAGAGGCTGTAATTTCTGCAAAAGGAGGATCTACTAAATATTGATTTCATTTCTTTTTTGTGGTGCCCAAATTTATGCACCTGCCTAATTTTGTTTAAACAATTATAGCACACTTTCTGTAAATCCAATAAACTTCATTTCACTTCTCAAATATCACTGTGTGTGTCTCCTATATAATATATTTAACTGACATTTTTTATCGTAATAACCAACGATTTATACAGGAAAATCATGACGATTAACAAGGTTGCCCAAACTTTCGCATCCCACTGTATATGTTCTAAAGCCATTTTGGGCGTGTATTAGTGGCAAAAAATATATATTTGCCATTCAGCGGTGCAGTTATATGTTCCAAAGCCCTTTTTGGCGTGCATTAGTGGCACTAAAATATATATTATTTGCCATTTAGTGGTGCAGTTATATGTGCTAAAGCCTTTTGTGGAGTGTATAAATAGAAAAAAGTAAAGGCCTATTTGCCGTTCAGTGGTGCAGTTATATGTTCTAAAGCCCTGTTTGGCATGTATTAGTGGCAAAAATATATATACAGTACAGACCAAAATTTTGGACACACCTTCTCATTCAAAGAGTTTTCTTTATTTTCATGACTATGAAAATTGTAGATTCACACTAAAGGCATCAAAACTATGAATTAACACATGTGGAATTATATACATAACAAAAAAGTTTGAAACAACTGAAAATATGTCATATTCTAGGTTCTTCAAAGTAGCCACCTTTTGCTTTGACTACTGCTTTGCCCACTCTTGGCATTCTCTTGATGAGCTTCAAGAGGTAGTCACCTGAAATGGTCTTCCAACAGTCTTGAAGGAGTTCCCAGAGATGCTTAGCACTTGTTGACCCTTTTGCCTTCACTCTGCGGTCCAGCTCACCCCAAACCATCTCGATTGGGTTCAGGTCCGGCGACTGTGGAGACCAGGTCATCTGGCGCAATACCCCATCACTCTCCTTCATGGTCAAATAGTCCTTACACAGCCTGGAGGTGTGTTTAGGGTCATTGTCCTGTTGAAAAATAAATGATGGTCCAACTAAGCGCAAACCGGATAGAATAGCATGCCGCTGCAAGATGCTGTGGTAGCCATTCTGGTTCAGTATACCTTCAATTTTGAATAAATCCCCAACAGTGTCGCCAGCAAAGCACCCCCACACCATCACACCTCCTCCTCCATGCTTCACAGTGGGAACCAGGCATGTAGAGTCCATCCGTTCACCTTTTCTCCGTCGCACAAAGACACAGTGGTTGGAACCAAAGATCTTAAATTTGGACTCATCAGACCAAAGCACAGATTTCCACTGGTCTAATGTCCATTCCTTGTGTTCTTTAGCCCAAACAAGTCTCTTCTGCTTGTTGCCTGTCCTTAGCAGTGGTTTCCTAGCAGATATTCTACCATGAAGGCCTGATTCACACAGTCTCCTCTTAACAGTTGTTCTAGAGATGTGTCTGCTGCTAGAACTCTGTGTGGCATTGACCTGGTCTCTAATCTGAGCTGCTGTTAACCTGCGATTTCTGAGGCTGGTGACTCGGTTGAACTTATCCTCCGCAGCAGAGGTGACTCTTGGTCTTCCTTTCCTGGGGCGGTCCGCATGTGAGCCAGTTTCTTTGTAGCGCTTGATGGTTTTTGTGACTGCACTTGGGGACACTTTCAAAGTTTTCCCAATTTTTCGGACTGACTGACCTTCATTTCTTAAAGTAATGATGGCCACTCATTTTTCTTTACTCAGCTGCTTTTTTCTTGCCATAATACAAATTCTAACAGTCTATTCAGTAGGACTATCAGCTGTGTATCCACCTGACTTCTCCACAACGCAACTGATGTTCCCAACCCCATTTATAAGGCAAGAAATCCCACTTATTAAACCTGACAGGGCACACCTGTGAAGTGAGAACCATTTCAGGTGACTACCTATTGAAGCTCATCAAGAGAATGCCAAGAGTGTTCAAAGCAGTAATCAAAGCAAAAGGTGGCTACTTTGAAGAACCTAGAATATGACATATTTTCAGTTGTTTTACACTTTTTTGTTATGTATATAATTCCACATGTCTTAATTCATAGTTTTGATGCCTTCAGTGTAAATCTACAATTTTCATAGTCATGAAAATAAAGAAAACTCTTTGAATGAGAAGGTGTGTCCAAACTTTTGGTCTGTACTGTGTATTTGCCATTCAGCGTTGCAGTTATATGTTGTAAAGCCCTTTTTGGAGTGCATTAGTGGCAAAAAAAATATATATATATTATTTGCCGTTCTGCGGTGCAGTTATATGTTCTAAATCAGTTTTTTGTGTGTATTAGTGGCACAAAATAAAGTATTTGGCTTTGTGTGGTGAAGTGAGAAAATTACAGCCCTTTTTAGCATGTATTAATGGCAAAAAAAAATATATTTGCCGTTCAGCGATGCAGCTATATGTTCTAAAGTCCTTTTTGGTATGTATTAGTGGCACAAAAATATATACCCTATTATTTGCCTTTCAACTGTGTAGTTATGTTCTAAAGGGTATTATGGCGTATATAAGTGGAAAAAGTAAGGGCCTATTTGCTGTTCAGCGGTGCAGTTATGTATTAGTGGAAAATAAAACGGGCTTATTAGCTGTTGTGTGGTGAAGTGAGAAAATTACAGACTTTTTGGGGGTGTTTTAATTACTTTTATATTTATTTTTTTGATCTAACAGTATGTCGGACAGAGAAGTGCCAGGCCCTTCACAGGGGAGTGGCAGAGGCCTAAATGTTTCTGGTGCAGGTACAGGTCGTAGTAGAGTAAGGGAGCGTGGAAGCAGGAGTCACAGCGAGAGGCCTGAGCTCCTGGTGTCATCTAGCGGTCGTGTCTTCACCAACAACCCAGCGGTTCTTGAATTGGTTGACTTGGTAATCCACTTAGTCCTAAGTGACATCAGACACCCCCAGCCAAGAATTGGTGGGGTCGTCAGATTATATTCTGTGGGCTCAGCTCTACTATACAGTGAGGACGAGCTACTAGAGGACAGTCAGCAGCTACTGCCCAGCCAAGATGTGGAGGAGACAACCACCTCTTCCTCCGGTAGGCGGGCAGGTAGTGATGAGGAGAGTGGCGTGGGAGATGGTGTTGCGAGCAGACAGAGACCATTGAAGAGGACATCAGTTTTGTGCAGACAGTACTTGTTGATGATGAAGTAGCTGATCGCACTTGGGAGCCAGGTAAATTAGGGGCTTCATCATCATCGTGAGAAGAGGGTGGCAGCTTGCTCGTTAAGCAGCGGTGGAGCCAGCAAGTCACTAGGGTGGCCGGGAGTCAGCAGGGTGACAGCAGTGGGAGGTCAGGAGCCAAATGTGCCTGGGGTAGACCACCCTCTTCGCAGGAACCTACCTGCTCGGAAAATAGTGGTGCAGGGGTTAACGGAAGCAGCGGCGGTAGCAGTCAGTCAATTCAGAGTGTTGGGGTAAAATCACTTATTCGGCGGTGTGTCAGCTTTTTGTTAAGCCGCCGGAGGAGGTTTGTGTAATCTGTGGGCAGAAGGTGAAGCGTGGCCAGGGTACCAATATTGGCACCACGGCCCTGCGTCAACATATGCAGCGTCACCATAAAGTGGCCTGGGAGAACCGTGGCTCTGATGTTGTGGTCCAGCCTGCCGCAGCAACCGCTGCATCACCCGGTGCCACACACCCAATTTCAGACAGTCAAGGCTTCACCACCTCAGCTGAAGGGACCTGCCTGTCCTTCCCATCATCTGCTGGTCCTGATGCTCCTGCTCCTACTCCTCGTCAGTTATTCCGTCAGCAATCGATCACTAAAGCGATTTCCAAGAGACAACAGTATGCGTGCACTCATCCAACTGCGCAGAACAGAAGGAATAGTAGGAGCTGGAGGAGCAAGAGTGAGATGATAAAGACAAGGCAAAGAACCCATAAACACCGTGGCAGAATGCAGTGGAGATGGAGGCAGGAAGTCTCTCCGAGTCACTTACACAAATGGTCTGATGCATGCTCACTTGTTTGTGTAGTGACAACCGAATTGTCAGCATTTGGCAGAGGGATGACTTATGGCTCTCCACCTTGTTGGAACTTTGCTACCGGTCCAAAATGGGGGCCTTTTTTACACCTACTGAAAGGGAGGACAAACTGAAATACTATAGAGAGATCCTATGTAGTCAGTTGGCCGCTGCCTATCTGCACCATCATCCATTCTCTCACAGGTCTAACCGGGGGGGCCTATGCGCTCACGATCCTCTCCCATGGCTGCTGTGACAGGTTGGGGGGTAGGAGCAGTTCAAGCTCCATCAGCAGCAACATGAGTCTGGAGTTGCTGATGAGTAGCTTTCTTTGTCAAGCATGGATCATCCATGATTTCCACCCACCAATGCCTGATGCATTAGACTAGATCATCCATGGTGTCACACCAACACTTTGACAAAAGATACTGGTTTCCTCTGGCTACCTGCCTCAGCTACTATTCTGATGCTGCCACCCACCTGATGCCACACATCTGATGCCAAGTGCTCTTTCTTTTACCCACCATCTTCAGCTTGTACTAGTATTGCCACCCACCTCCCCACTCTGTCACCGGTTCACTCTGTGGTCTCCTGATGCTGCTGCCACTTCCACACTATGTCGCCTTGCCACTCTGTGGTTTACTGATGCTGCATCCACCTCCACACTATGTAACCTTGCCATTCCGTGGTCTCCTGATACTGCTGCCACCTCCATACTATGTCACCTTGCCACTCTGTGGCCTCCTGATGCTGCTGCTACCACCTCCACACTGTCATTGTGCCACTCTGTGGCCTCTTCCTGATTCTGCTTCCACTTCCAGACTCTGTCATTGGGCCACTCTGTGGTCTCCTTATGCTGCTTCCACCTCACTACTATGTCATAGGGCCACTCTGTGGACTTTTCATGCTGTTTCCACCATCCCCATTTCATGACTGGGCCACTATTTTGCCCTTTGGCCTGGCTCACATCATCATTTATTTGACACTTCTTCTGATCTGTCAGAAGGAAGGAAAAATGAGATGCACAACGGATCCTGTCTATGTAACAGCTGTAAGGCCTCCATAACATGTAGGTAAAAATACCGGCTCATGTTTTTTATGATATTTATATCCGCGTGCTCGGTGTCCTAGTTTTTTCAAAAACTCCTTTACAGGTATGCAGAAACAATAGACAAATTTTCAGACTCCAGCACTCACTTTTTGTTGAAGTTTCGAAAGTTCTTATTCGTACTGTTACGAATAAGAACTTTCGAAACGCGTCAACAGCTTACACCTATGAGAATTGAACCTTGTATTATCTGTGCACGTTTGATAATAAAGCCGGAGAACTTGAAACTTCAACAAAAAGTGAGTGCTGGAGTCTGAAAATTTGTCTATTGTTTCTCCATAACATGGTCCCTATTTTGCAACAGAAATGACTTATGATTTGGTAACCAAAAGCAGAGTGGGTACAAAACACAGAAGACATGCAAATATTCCATTCACGTGTTATCTCTATTTTGGATCCACTCCTGTTTTTTTGGGCATTAACAATACTGATGGATTACTGACCAAACGCTGACCGAGTGAAGGTGGATGCTTCACAGACAGGATCCGTTTTTTGGAGGTTATTGTTCTGACGGATCAGAGGAAGGGCAAAATAATTAGTGACATCAACACAAACTTACTGCTGACACCCACTGCACTCTGTCAGGATGGGGCTCTACTTGTATAAGTATTTTATAGAACAGGTTCTGTAGACATCTTAGTGGAATCAGCTGTCGACGGTGTAAAAGGAGTGTGCTTCTTCTTGGTGCTAACATTGACCTGTAAAGCTGAGTTCACACTTGAGTTGTTTGGTCAGTTTTGGCCACGTAACTGCCCAAATAAGTGAAGTGTCCAGTGATTTTAAGAGTGACACCTATCATTTACATGTCATACTGACTCACAGTATTGTTTCACTACCACAGCAGACTCTCTATGCATGTTACTGCAAGGCACAGTTTTCTACACCACTATAAAGGCTCTCTGCAGCAAGGAAATAGCTGTTTTTTAACATGATTCACAACAAATAAATTCGGATCAAACCAAATTTGTTCGAAAAATTTGGCCAACCGTCTGAATCAAATTTTTGAGAAATTCACTAATTTCTAGTATTTTTATTTATTTATGTTGAATACAGTAACAAACAAAAAAATCAGTTTTTGGTCACTTTGCATTACAAAAAAATATATATATATATATATATATATATATATACATATATATATATATATATATATATATATATATACAGTTGAAAAAAAAAAGTATGGGACCCCTTTGGAATGATATAGATTTCTGCACAAATTGGTCATAAAATGTGATCTGATCCTTATCTAAGTCAAAACAATAGACAATCACAGTCTGCTTAAACTAATAACACATAAAGAATTAAATGTTACCATGTTTTTGTTGAACACACCATGTAAACATTCACAGTGCAGGTGGAAAAAGTATGTGAACCCTTGGATTTACTAACTGGTTGAACCTCCTTTGGCAGCAATAACTTCAACCAAACCTTTAGTGTAGTTGCAGATCAAACGTGCACAACGGTCAGGAGTAAATCTTGACCAATCCTCTTTACAGAACTGTTTCAGTTCAGCAATATTCTTGGGATGTCTGGTGTGAATCGCTTTCTTGAGGTCATGCCACAGTATCTCAATCGGGTTCAGGTCAGGACTCTGACTGGGCCACTCCAGAAGGCGTATTTTTTTCTGTTTAAGCCATTCTGTTGTTGATTTACTTCTATGCTTTGGGTCACTGTCCTGTTGCAACACCCATCTTCTGTTGAGCTTCAGCTGGTGGACAGATGGCCTTAAGTTCTCCTGCAAAATGTCTTGATAAACTTGGGATTTTTTTTTCTTTTGATTATAGCAATCCGTCCAGGCCCTGACGCAGCAAAGCAGCCCCAAACCATGATGCCCCCACCACCATACTTCACAGTTGGGGTGAAGTTTTGATGTTGGTGTGCTGTGCCTCTTTTTCTCCACACATAGTGTTGTGTGTTTCTTCTAAACAACTCAACTTTGGTTTCATCTGTCCACAAAACATTTTGCCAGTACTGCTGTGGAACATCCAGGTGCTCATGTGTAAACTGTAAACGTGCAGCAATGTTTTTTTGGACAGCAGTGGCTTCCTCTGTGATATCCTCCCATTAAATCCATTCTTGTTTAGTGTTTTACGTATTGTAGATTCACTAACAGGGATGTTAGCATATGCCAGAGACTTTTGTAAGTCTTTAGCTGACACTCTAGGATTCTTCTTCACCTCATTGAGAAGTCTGCACTGTGCTCTTACAGTCATCTTTACAGGACAGCCACTCCTAGGGAGAGTAGCAGCAGTGCTGGACTTTCTCCATTTATATACAATTAGTCTTACCATGGACTGATGAACAGCAAGGCTTTTGGAGATACTTTTATAGCCCTTTCTAGCTTTATGCAAGTCAACAATTCTTAATCATAGGTCTTCTGAGAGCTCTTTTCAGTGAGGCATCATTCACATCAGGCAATGCTTCTTGTGAAAAGCAAACCCAGAACTGGTGTGTGTTTTTTATAGGGCAGGACAGCTGTAACCAACACCTCCAATCTCATCTCATTGATTGGACTCCAGTTGGCTGACACCTCACTCAAATTAGCTCTTGGAGATGTCATTAGTCTAGGGGTTCACATACTTTTTCCACCTGCACTGTGAATGTTTACATGGGGTGTTCAATAAAAACATGCTAATATGTAATTCTTTGTGTGTTATTAGTTTAAGCAGACTGGGATTGTCTATTGTTGTGACTTAGATGAAGATCAGATCACATTTTATGACCAATTTGTGCAGAAATTCATATCATTCCAAAGGGTTCACATACATTTTCTTGCAACTGTATGTATATATATATATATATATATATATATATATATATATAAAAATATATATATATATATATATATATATATATAAATATATTTATATATTAAGGATTTCCAATTACAAAAACAAACATCAGTACCATACATCTCAATCAGGGAGAACACAAATCAGGTATAGTAGAAAAATTATAATATCTTTTCCCCCCTACTCCACCACATGTATCACCACTTCAAGACCTTGGTAAACTGTGGCTTGGGGACAATACATATGGAGTACCTATCTGCATGTACCTTGAGGGACTCCAAATGGAATCTTGTGCATCTTTCTTCCCCTGAGCCAATTATCTAAGTCCGTTCATTTTATTATCAATTTTCACCCATGATTACAATTATCACACACATCTCAGCCCTCCTACATGAGTCCTCTGAGGGCTAGACAGGGCTTCTGTAGGGAAAGAATTTCCCTCTACAGTACCCTCCTGGCCCCTATTTTTTCCGCTTGTTCTAGATACCTGTCTCCCTACCTTTTGTATATCAGTGTATTTTTGTCTTAGTCTACTTCAGATTTCTATATCTATAGAACCTTTTAATGGGACTTTTTAAATTAAGGAAATAAAATGTAGCATTTTAGGAGTCCTTTATTTAAGTGATTATGAACCTCCATCCTAGCCTCAAATCATGCACAGAGTGGTACAGGTTTTAGCACCATACATTTTTCCCTCAACTCTGAAAAGTTTCCCAGTCCCAGCTGCTGAAAAACATCCTCAAACATGATGCTGCCACCACCATGTTTCGTTGTGGGGATGGTGTTCTTTGGGTGATGTGATATGCTGGGTTTGCACCAGACATAGTGTTTTCTTTGATGGCCAAAATGTTTAATTTTAGTCTCTTCAGACCAGAGAACCTTCCTCCCTACGTTCTGAGAGTCTCCCACATGCCTATTCACAAACTCACAATGTGCATTTTTGTTTTTTGTTAAAAGTAATGGCTTTCTTCTGCCCACTCTATTATAAAGCCCAACTCTATGGAGAATACGGCTTATTGTCGTCTAGTGATGAGCGTGCATGCTTGGCTGAATACCTGTTCGGCTCGAGCATCGCTATGCTCAGCAGACCTGAGTGCTCGGTCCAAATAATTTGGGTGCTCAAATACAATTTAATACAATGGAAGTCAATGTGAGACAACCAGGTAACCCCTGCTCGGAAGACAAGAGGGTGTCTGTTTCATATAAAAAGTTTAGAAATTGATGGAAAACTTATCAAAATTGTTTGGCAAAAGCATTAAGAGAATACAGTGGGATGCGAAAGCTTGGGCAACCTTGTTAATCGTCATGATTTTCCTGTATAAATCGTTGGTTGTTACGATAAAAAATGTCAGTTAAATATATCATATAGGAGACACACACAGTGATATTTGTGAAGTGAAATTAAGTTTATTAGATTTACAGAAAGTGTGCTATAATTGTTTAAATAAAATAAGGCAGGTGCATAAATTTGGGCACTGTTGTCATTTTATAGATTCCAAAACCTTTAGAACTATTTATTGGAACTCAAATTGGCTTGGTAAGCTCAGTGACCCCTGACCTACATACACAGGTGAATCCAATTATGAGAAAGAGTATTTAAGGGGGTCAATTGTAAGTTTACCTCCTCTTTTAATTTTCTCTGAAGAGTAGCAACTTGGGGGTCTCAAAACAACTCTCAAATGACCTGAAGACAAAGATTGTTCACCATCATGGTTTAGGGGAAGGATACAGAAAGCTGTCTCAGAGATTTCAGCTGTCTGTTTCCACAGTTAGGAACATATTGAGGAAATGGAAGACCACAGGCTCAGTTCAAGTTAAGGCTCGAAGTGGCAGACCAAGAAAAATCTCAGATAGACAGAAGCGAAGTGAGAACAGTCAGGCCTCTCCAAAACCCAGTGGCGAGGTTGGTTTCGCCACACATCTCCCCCTCCCAGGGAAGACTAACCATAAACCTGACCTCACGGTCAGTACCTGAGTTAGTCTGGCAATCCAACCACAACCCAATACTGGACCTGTTGAATCTTGGGGCCTGGCTCTGTTCTGTATGTCCCCAGCTGTTGAGTGGGCATCTGCTACTCCTTGCTTCCTTGTGGTTCTCCAGCTTGGAGCTGTAGGTACTTGGTGGGCAGAGGCCGACTGCGCTCTGCCCAGATGCCAGCTCTTCCGCTGGGGATGCCTGTGGGAAGTCCAGATCTGGAGAAGAGGATAGGGGAGGCCAGAGGCCAACTGTGTTCTGCTCAGATGCCAGCTCTTCTGCTGGGGTGAGGGGGGTGCAAGCCAGCCCTGTAACAAGGGGGTCGGTGGAGCAGGGGCTAGCGGTGCTCTGCCCGGATGCCAGCTCTTCCACTGGGAAGGGATCAGTGGGTACTCCAAGTCGCTGGATACCTCTGCTCCCAGGGGCACTGCACGAGTGCTAGCGTTGCCCTCAATTTGTAACTCCACAGGTTACCAGTGTCTCTGAGCTGCTTCTCCACGCACTAGGACGCCATCCCACCGCTGCCACCAATGTAACGGAACGCCTAGCACCCCGACCGGGTACCTCGGTCGATAGATGATCCTAGTGCTTCCAGACGACTCCAAGCACTCCACTTGGCACCGTCAGCGCTGCAGACCCCACGAACCGCCGAAGCTTGGTTGAGGTCTCGCCGTCTCCTACCCACTGGAGCCTGGAGCCTTGTCGTAGGTCCAGGGTGGGTAGGAGACGGCGAAACCTCCACCAAGCTTCAGCGGTTTGTGGGGTCTGTAGCGCTGACGGTGCAAAGTGGAGTGCTTGGAGTCCTCTGGAAGCACTAGGAGCATCTATCGACGGAGGTACCCGGTCGGGGTGCTAGGCACTCCGTTACATCTCCATCATGCTGTGGGGCTGTGTGGCCAGTGCAGGGACTGGGAATCTTGTCAAAGTTGAAGGACGAATGGATTCCACTCTGTATCAGCAGATTCTGGAGACCAATGTCCAGGAATTAGTGACAAAGCTGAAGCTGCGCTGGGGCTGGTTCTTTCAACAAGATAACGACCCTAAACACTGCTCAAAATCCACTAAGGCATTTATGCAGAGGAACAAGTACAATGTTCTGAAATGGCCATCTCAGTCACCAGACCTGAATATAATTGAAAAGAGAGATGTCCATGCTCAGAAGCCATCAAACCTGAATGAACTAAAGATGCTTTGTAAAAAGGAATGGTCCAAAATACCTTTACCAGAATCCATACTCTCATTGGAACCTACAGGAAGCGTTTAGAGGCTGTAATTTCTGCAAAAGGAGGATCTACTAAATATTGATTTCATTTCTTTTTGTGGTGCCCAAATTTATGCACCTGCCTAATTTTGTTTAAACAATTATAGCACACTTTCTGTAAATCCAATAAACTTAATTTCACTTCTCAAATATCACTGTGTGTGTCTCCTATATGATATATTTAACTGACATTTTTTTCTTGTAACAACCAACAATTTATACAGGAAAATCATGACGATTAACAAGGTTGCCCAAACTTTCGCATCCCACTGTATATATATATATATATATATATATATACACACTCACCTAAAGAATTATTAGGAACACCTGTTCTATTTCTCATTAATGCGATTATCTAGTCAACCAATCACATGGCAGTTGCTTCAATGCATGTAGTGTTGTGGTCCTGGTCAAGACAATCTCCTGAACTCCAAACTGAAGGTCAGAATGGGAAAGAAAGGTGGGCTACAACAGCAGAAGACCCCACCGGGTACCACTCATCTCCACTACAAATAGGAAAACGAGGCTACAATTTGCACGAGCTCACCAAAATTAGACTGTTGAAGACTGGAAAAATGTTGCCTGGTCTGATGAGTCTCGATTTCTGTTGAGACATTCAAGTGGTAGAGTCTGAATTTGGCGTAAACAGAATGAGAACATGTATCCATCATGCCTTGTTACCACTGTGCAGGTGGTGGTGGTGTAATGGTGTGGGGGATGTTTTCTGGGCACACTTTAGGCACCTTAGTGCCAATTGGCCATCGTTTAAATGCCACGGGCTACCTGAGCATTGTTTCTGACCATGTCCATCCCTTCATGACCACCATGTACCCATCCTCTGATTGCTACTTCCAGCAGGATAATGCACCATGTCACAAAGCATGAATCATTTCAAATTGGTTTCTTGAACATGACAATGAGTTCACTGTACTAAAATGGCCCCCACAGTCACCAGATCTCAACCCAATAGAGCATCTTTGGGATGTGGTGGAACGGGAGCTTCGTGCCCTGGATGTGCATCCCTCAAATCTCCATCAACTGCAAGATGCTATCCTATCAATATGGGCCAACATTTCTAAAGAATGCTATCAGCACCTTGTTGAATCAATGCCACGTAGAATTAAGGCAGCTCTGAAGGCAAAGGGGGGTCCAACACCGTATTAGTATGGTGTTCCTAATAATTCTTTAGGTGAGTGTATATATATATACATATATATATATATATATATATGTATAAATATATTATGCTAAGATAGTATAGATATTATATTTGAAATGTGCTCTGCTATTTGAGCCACATAAGCTATAGAAGGTCTTAGATTTTTCTTGCTAAGCAAAATTGAATGAATCCATTTGTTATCCATTATTTCCTTCATCTTAATGGCATTTGCCATGAAACATGAGAGCAAACCCATCAGAAGGCAATTTCTCTATGTTTATCAAACCTTTATCAACCTGAAGACAAAAAGAAGCACTTTGTTATTCCAGCATTGCTCTAACATTAGCAGTAAAGATTTTGTCATTTAGTGTTTTTCCATTCTAAGCTTGAAGAGCAAATATTAATGTCTAAGGTGTCGTGTCTCAGATAATTCAAATCGGTTTTGATAGGTACTTGCAATTATCATATGTCAATCTGCAAAGTTGGTTTGAAAAATTTGACCTTGTGGCTTATTCAGATTCCATGAACTGAAAGCTGACAGGATACGTGCACATGATCCTTAATTATCAAGGAAGCAAAGCACTTTGAGCACTGACTTGGATGAAGAGGAAGATTAAAAATGGTTACAGAGTTCCACCTGAGTTATTAGCTGTCAGTACGCTGTAAACATGACTAACGAATAATGGAATTAGGTTAGCTGAGCAGAAATCATTTAGATGAGCAAAACATTTCTCCCCCATCATTAAATATATCCTCGAAGAGAATTATATTTCTGTGTATGATTTCAGAAGACAGAGTGAGCTAAAACAATTATATAAATACCAAAGTCTACAGCAGACAGGAAGAAACGCTTTAGGGTCCAAGTGGAGATTTAATATGCATATAAAAATGAGTAGCAGAAAAAAAGAACACCTCAAGATTTGATCTATTTTTGAAATGCTATCTGTTTTGAAAAGAGATGAAAATGAGTCACATAACTGTCTGACAATAATATGACCTATTTACCTTAATTCAGGTTGACATTTTAGGTGCAAACATTATTCTGACCTATGGTAACTACATCATTTTCTCATCAACACAATGTTTTATTTCTCCTTTTCTCACAAAATGCTGTGTACCTAAGTACTGGAATTCATGGTGTTTCTTTATTCACTTGAAGCTTAAAAAGATATATTGCTATGATTGAATACAAGTAAACCTCCATAAAAATACTAGAGCTGAAAATAATATTCAATGTAAGGGATATGTTGTAGCTGGAAAAAGTTTTTTTCAGTAAAACTTGCAGACCTAATCTAAAGAAGTTACCTGGTTTAAAAGGCTATAGTGAAGCACCCTTTTACCTTATTTTAAGTAGAAGAAGTTTTACAGGACCCAGTGGAGCGTAGCAACCCACCTTATCAAACAAAACAATAGCAGATATTGGGTAGACCAGCTAAAAAAAAAATACTGTGGTACCTCATTTAAAAGTCTCAATGCAGCAATTCAAAGTGCAAAGTTCCCTGGGAAACTGTAGTATGCAAAAAAAAAAAATGAAAAACCTGGAGCCCCAGTTATGGGTCTTCAACACAATGAAAGCCAGATAACCTTCCAGGGAAGGAAAACCAAGCAAAGGGGTGTTCCCACTTTAGAGATGACCAAATCCACCATATTACATGGTCTCTACACACACAAGCTCTTAACTCAAATTTCTTAACTTATTGTGTTATCTTGAAACAAAAACCATTGAAAAGCAATTGAAGGTGTTTGCTTAACGCATTTAGTTTAGATAACATGTCTCATAAAGCATGTGTGTGTGTTAACCAAATCCATCTCTTTTACAAGTCTTAATGATGTGACAAGTAAGAATGCCTAAGCCAGTTATCAATCCACAGACAGCTGTTTTGGGGTGTTGCCCCTCATCATTGTGGTCTAGGATTCTAGCTAACACCGGAGAGACCAGCTACAAAAAAAAACCAAAAAAAAAAAACACCTTATCAAAATAGATTCCTGCAAAAGAAAGTTTCCAGCATACCAGCTTAAAGTTGTGTGCATTGCCACAGTGAAACCGGGTCACATGATGTTCCTCTTTGGAAAATCCTACATACCCTTATGTAATGTCCTTTACCAGGTCACCTGGTCTGTTGATGGGGATACCACTTCCAGTGCCCAGTATCCAGCAGGAACTGTGAACAGAGCCAGAACTAGTCCTCTCCCTATGTGCATGTGTACTCTCCTGATTCCACCTTATCTGCATAATCAAATTTGTTATGTTTTTTTTTTGGGATCAAACAAATCCCAAACTTGTGTGGTTCATTTTAGATGAATCACTCAAAAGTACATCTGCCATTTTACAGATCTGAAGATAGCATAGTAGGGCAGGGAAGATGAAGAAGGAGGACCACACAATTGTTATTAATGAATGTAATGTTAATCACCCCAATGTCTATCACTTCATTCACAATAACAGAAACAGATCCTCTCCAGTATTAATTCTGGTGCTAATAGTATGCCACAAATGACACATTTTCTGTACCACAGTTTTTTGTTAGTTTTTTTTTACTTTAGTTTATCATGACTTAGTGTACCTGATGTATTTTTCTTTGCCACAGTTAGTGTATTGGTGTAGAGTAGAGATGAGCCAATTGATTCTAAATTAAAAGAGAGAGAGAGAATCCTTGGAGACCTAGAAAGGGTTGTATACAGTACTATGAGACCTCAAAGTATGTTTTCAGGGCAAGTAGGACATTTTCGATTTGAGTCCAATTTATTTGGACATAAATCGAATCTGTCCCTTGATTAGTGCAAATCAAACCCAAAACAAATGTCAGTGAATTCACTCTTCTCCATCAGCTGGAGAATATTTTAAAATATTGTTCCCTGTTGCAGGTCAATATTTAAACTATATCTATATTGATATGTGGAAAAACTGCATTGCATTCCTATTTAGAGTATTTGTAATAATACATAGAACCACCAGTTGGAAAATATCAGTATAAAAATATTTACTGTGTATTTGAAAAAGTAATATACTGTAGTTCATGTGGATGACAAAATGTCATAACAACATCTAAGTACTCTATGTGGTCGATGAGTTTATCAAAGCACAGGACCTAGATGCTACTTTATGTTCTTCTTGGTCAGTTATCACTTCACTATCTAACATCAGGTTTGAATCATTTGCATTGTGAACAAAGTTTCTTTCTTGCACTCATTGTATAACCCTTTCTGAATGCCAAAATCTTTGCATAAACCAAAAAGCATAATCTGTTTCTTTTCAGAGAGTGGTTATTTTATATCAGTGTCAACTTGAACAAGTCTTGGGCACAAGAATAGTTTTTTAACCATACATAAAATTGAATGCAAAAAGGCTCTCCAGTATAGGTGGAGGTCTATTTTGGTGCTTAATTATGGAAGTTTTCACTCTTTATGTTCTCCTATGGAGATAACCTCCTTTTGTGCTTAATGGGATCTGTCTAAACTGCTAAACTGTCTATGATTGACCTTATACTGATGAACAATGACTTTTGCCATGACAGCACTGTAATTCAAGGATTCTCCAACTGTGAGGTAAGATTCAGTAGTGAGACATCCCCTTAGTTTTTGATGAGGCACAGTTGGAGAGGTAGTTTTGACATAAGTGATCATGTACAACTGTACAACCATTTCCCTGGATTCATCAATGTCAGTAGCATAGCTGATACTTTTTGGGTTTATTGTAATACTTAAAGGATTTAGGAGACATAAAAGATAACATGTAAGTTAATTATTGCCATGGGCTATCTCCAGTTGTGATACCAGGCAGCATCATGTTCTGCCTGGTGAGGGCCCAGTAGATAAAGGTTAAAACACCTTGGGCCAGATTTATCATTGGCTCAAGTCAGAATAATGGAGTGAAAAAGTCTCAAATTTTTGCGCAACCGCTAAAACTGCACAATTATTTGCAACTTTTTACTGCTCTGCACTATGCTCGCCAGTTTTCTGAAAGTGGGTATGTTTTCTTATGTGAATGAATCTCTAGACAGATTTACTTTTGCGACTATTTAAAAAGTCGTGCAATTTCACTCCAGTGAGGACCATGCTTATCTTATGAGACTTTTTAATAGAACATGCAACTTTTTCGTAAAGACGTGCGACTTTTGTAAAGCCGCTTACTGAAGGATAATCTGGTACCGTCAAACCACATTTATTATAGTCTTAAAGGGCCGATCATAAATCTGACTTGGCTAAAACTGACTTTATCCATATGTGAAAGTGGAGTGAGCTGTCAGAGTCATGATAAATCTGGCCCATTGTATTAATCTCTGGGACAGCATAATATCAAATGTTATTCCACTTATGTTCATTTTAACATCTTATGGTAAATATGAACCATAGCTTGACTGTATTACTCCACAGTGTCTACTTTATAGGATTTATTTTCTATATAGAGTTGTTGGAATGACTGTATTGGCCTTATACTGCTGGCTTGTTCTTTGCTAGCGTTACTGCAGTGGTTATTACTGAATATATTTTAATTCACTGCATCTGTTGTAACTTAATTGATACATTAAGTGTTCTCTTCACTCTCTGCTTGCTAACCGTACATCATGTTATATATTGTTACTTAAAAATAAAATAAAAATTCCCTTAACTATTGCTTGTTTGTATTTGCAGCACATTTAAGAAATCTAGCCTCTCCATTTATCACTGTGAAAAGTCTTGCATACCATATCCACCATAACATATGTTTCATGTTGGTTTTCTCTGGATTGCTCATGATTAACCTTGGCATACTAAAGTTCTCAGTGCAAGTTAGTGTGGTATAATAATTAGAGATAGGCAAAGTATTAAACAATTATATTTAGCTGAATTTTACAAAAGCACATTTCAATGTAAGTAGTGGGTGCAATGGCAGGAAGCGGCGATTGCACCGCTCCCCATCATTGTACCCCTCAGATGCCGCGTTCATCGCTGATTGCGGCATCTGACAGTTATATCAATTATAACACAGCACAGATGAAAAAAAAAATAATCATACTTAATCCATTTGCTCGGCTGGCGTGGTGACAGACTTCGTGGACTTTGATTCGCTCAACACTAATAATAATGTTGGTCAAAAATGTTTAAACCATATTGTTTTGTACAGTAAAATTGTGAAAGTTCTGCACATTATGTTTTGGCATATCTTGAATAAACCACAAAATTCTATTTGTCATTTATTCTGTACCAAAATCATCATAAAATCTACTTGGAATCCGCATCACTTGCCCATAAATCAGGTTTCTGCATCTCTGCTAAAATGGGAAAAATTGGATGTGTACTTTTTTCTAATCTTTTCTGTCTGCTGTAGAAATAAGTGACATATGGGATTACTCTTGATGTAGATCAGTGGTACTTTAAACTGAGAGCTGTGGCACAAATTAACAGCAGAAATACGATGATCAACCTGAGATTTCTGCCTCAGAAACTACAGATTGGATTTTAATTAGTTGCCTGAACATAGCCTAAATATTAATCATTGCTTCATAATTTGGTACTTTGGTAGAGATGAAATCTGAAGGTGTGATATTTGCTTCCTGATGCCAAGAAACTCACTTGAAACCACTAAGCAGAATCATCAGAAAAGAATCTGAATTAGGCAATAATAAATATTTTGACTTTTTTTAAAAAAGATTTAAAAAATTATCTTTCTTTATGAAATGCATTTCCAGTTGTGAACTGATCATTCTACTGTAGAGTTTCTAACAATAAAATGAAAAATAAAAAGGATGTAATCTATATATGCATTACTAATACCTTTTATGGAGTGGTCGGTTTCAAAGTATCCATATGCAATATCTCCAAGGGAAACATATTCTACTATAGCATGGCAGACATTCTTGATTTTACAGTGAAACAATGTGACAATACTTTTCTTATCATCTTCTATTATCTATTCTAGAGATAGAAGATCATTCAGTGCCTTGGTATATCTACTGGAGAGAATCTGAAAAATTATGAACATGAAAACACATATATGTGATAGACCAAGTGTTTCAAAAGGCATTATGATCTCCCACTGGGTTAAGAATTGTTATGACTGAATGTTCTGTTCTCGAAAGACTACACAGTTTTCTTTGTTACTTCTGTATATTATGATTTTGTTACATCTTTAAAGATATAGATTCTAAGAATACAGTGCATTCAAGAGAAAAAACATTTCAGGATAATAAAGACCACTAATGGACATATGAAAGTTTAACACGGAAAACAGACATAATTTCTGTCACACATTGTCCAAATTCTCATATCACATACTGTTTAGTGAACTTTATTATCATATCTGTGCAACAGAAAGGCTATGGGGGTCATTTACAATCTGAAATACGCCTACATTAGGCATATATCTGACACAGATTGTGGCAACTTTTCCCCGTTTACACCAGGTCTAAGAAAGTGGGAGTGGTGTGGGCAGGGGACGGGCTGGCAAGCCCATCTCATTTATTATATCCTATGTTTCTTTTAGGCATAGAAAATGGTCTAAATGTAAGCCAGCTAGGAAGCTGTCTTACCTATAGAAGCCCTGGTCAGTGCCTCTACATAACTTCGGCAGATGCACTGCCAGCACAGTGGCTTATTAAGACTGATGTTTAAAACGCCGCTCTTAATAAATGACCCCCTATATTTGTGGCCTACAGTAACCAATTATAGAGCAGTTTAACCACCTCCGGACCGCCTAACGCAGATGTGCGTTCCGGAGGTGGCAGCCCTGCGCACAGTCGCGCATATATGCGTCATCTCGCGAGACGCGAGATTTCCTGTGAACGCGCGCACACAGGCGCGCGCGCTCACAGGAACGGAAGGTAAGCGAGTGGATCTCCAGCCTGCCAGCGGTAATCGCTTGCTGGCAGGCTGGAGATCCGAATTTTTTAACCCCTAACAGGTATATTAGACGCTGTTTTCATAACAGCGTCTAATATACCTCCTACCTGGTCCTCTGGTGGTCCCTTTTGTTAGGATCGACCACCAGAGGACTCAGGTAGGTCAGTACAGTCGCACCAAACACCACACTACACTACACTACACTACACCCCCCCATCACTTATTAACCCCTTATAAACCCCTGATCACCCATGATCACCCCATAAAAAACTCCCTGATCACCCCCCTGTCATTGATCACCGCCCTGTCATTGATCACCCCCCCTGTCAGGCTCCGTTCAGACGTCCGTATGATTTTTACGGATCCACGGATACATGGATCGGATCCGCAAAACGCATACGGATGTCTAAATGGAGCCTTACAGGGGGGTGATCAATGACAGGCGGGTGATCACCCATATACACTCCCTGATCACCCCCTGTCATTGATCACCCCCCTGTCATTGATCACCCCCCTGTAAGGCTCTATTCAGACGTCCGCATGATTTTTACGGATCCATGGATACATGGATCGGATCCGCAAAACACATGCGGACGTCTGAATGGAGCCTTACAGGGGGGTGATCAATGACAGGCGGGTGATCACCCATATACACTCCCTGATCACCCCCTGTCATTGATCACCCCCCTGTCATTGATCACCCCCCTGTAAGGCTCCATTCAGACGTCCGCATGATTTTTACGGATCCATGGATACATGGATCGGATCCGCAAAACACATGCGGACGTCTGAATGGAGCCTTACAGGGGGTGATCAATGACAGGCGGGTGATCACCCATATACACTCCCTGATCACCCCCCTGTCATTGATCACCCCCCTGTAAGGCTCCATTCAGACGTCCGCATGTGTTTTGTGGATCCGATCCATGTATCTATGGATCCGTAAAAATCATGCGGATGTCTGAATGGAGCCTTACAGGGGGGATGATCAGTGACAGGGGGGTGATCACCCTGATCACCCTGATCACCCCCTGTCATTGATAACCCCCCTGTAAGGCTCCATTCAGACGTCCGCATGTGTTTTGTGGATCCGATCCATGTATCCATGGATCCGTAAAAAATCATGCGGATGTCTGAATGGAGACTTACAGGGGGGGTGATCAGTGACAGGGGGGTGATCACCCTGATCACCCCCTGTCATTGATAACCCCCCTGTAAAGCTCCATTCAGACGTCCGCATGTGTTTTGTGGATCCGATCCATGTATCCATGGATCCGTAAAAAATCATGCGGATGTCTGAATGGAGCCTTACAGGGGGGGTGATCAGTGACAGGGGGGTGGTCACCCTGATCACCCTGATCACCCCCTGTCATTGATAACCCCCCTGTAAGGCTCCATTCAGATGTCCGCATGTGTTTTGTGGATCCGATCCATGTATCCATGGATCCATAAAAAATCATGCGGATGTCTGAATGGAGCCTTACAGGGGGGGGTGATCAGTGACAGGGGGGTGATCACCCTGATCACCCCCTGTCATTGATAAACCCCCTGTAAGGCTCCATTCAGACATCCGCATGTGTTTTGTGGATCCGATCCATGTATCCATGGATCCGTAAAAAATCATGCGGATGTCTGAATGGAGCCTTACAGGGGGGGTGATCAGTGACAGGGGGGTGATCACCCTGATCACCCCCTGTCATTGATAACCCCCCTGTAAGGCTCCATTCAGACGTCCGCATGTGTTTTGCGGATCCGATCCATGGATCCGTAAAAATTATACGGACGTCTGAATGGAGCCTTATCAGGGGGGTGATCAATGACAGGGGGGTGATCCGGGAGTCTATATGGGTGATTACCCCCCTGTCATTGATCACCCCCCTGTCATTGATCACCCCCCTGTCATTGATCACCCCCCCTGTCATTGATCACCCCCCCCCCCCCTGTAAGGCTCCATTCAGACATTTTTTTGGGCACAAGTTAGCGAAATTTTTTTGGGCACAAGTTAGCGAAATTTTTTTGTTTGTTTTTGTTTTGTTTTTTCTTACTAAGTCTCATATTCTACTAACTTGTGTCAAAAAATAAAATCTCCCATGAACTCACCATACCCCTCACGGAATCCAAATGCGTAAACATTTTTAGACATTTATATTCCAGACTTCTTCTCACGCTTTAGGGCCCCTAAAAAGCCAGGGCAGTATAAATACCCCACATGTGACCCCATTTCGGAAAGAAGACACCCCAAGGTATTCGCTGAGGGGCATATTGAGTCCATGAAAGATTGAAATTTTTGTCCTAAGTTAGCGGAAAGTGAGACTTTGTGAGAAAAAAACCAAAAAAATCAATTTCCGCTAACTTATGCAAAAAATAAAAAATTTCTAGGAACTCGCCAGGCCCCTCATTGAATACCTTGGGGTGTCTTCTTTCCAAAGTGGGGTCACATGTGGGGTATTTATACTGCCCTGGCTTTTTAGGGGCCCGAAAGTGTGAGAAGAAGTCTGGGATCCAAATGTCTAAAAATGCCCTCCTAAAAGGAATTTGGGCCCCTTTGCGCATCTAGGCTGCAAAAAAGTGTCACACATCTGGTATCGCCGTACTCAGGAGAAGTTGGGGAATGTGTTTTGGGGTGTCATTTTACATATACCCATGCTGGGTGAGAAAAATATCTTGGTCAAATGCCAACTTTGTATAAAAAAAATAGGAAAAGTTGTCTTTTGCCAAGATATTTCTCTCACCCAGCATGGTTATATGTAAAATGGCACCCCAAAACACATTCCCCAACTTCTCCTGAGTACGGCAATACCAGATGTGTGACACTTTTTTGCAGCCAAGGTGGGCAAAGGGGCACATATTCCAAAGTGCACCTTTCGGATTTCACAGGTCATTTTTTACAGATTTTGATTGCAAGGTACTTCTTACACATTTGGGCCCCTAAATTGCCAGGGCAGTATAACTACGCCACAAGTGACCCCATTTTGGAAAGAAGACACCCCAAGGTATTCCGTGAGGGGCACGGCAAGTTCCTAGAATTTTTTATTTTTTGTCACAAGTTAGCGGAAAATGATGATTTTTCTTTTTTCCTTACAAAGTCTCATATTCCACTAACTTGCGACAAAAAATAAAAGATTCTAGGAACTCGCCATGCCCCTCACGGAATACCTTGGGGTGTCTTCTTTCCAAAATGTGGTCACTTGTGGCGTAGTTATACTGCCCTGGCAATTTAGGGGCCCAAATGTGTGAGAAGAACTTTGCAATCAAAATGTGTAAAAAATGACCGGTGAAATCCAAAAGGTGCACTTTGGAATATGTGCCCCTTTGCCCACCTTGGCAGCAAAAAAGTGTCACACATCTGGTATCGCCGTACTCAGGAGAAGTTGGGGAATGTGTTTTGGGGTGTCATTTTACATATACCTATGCTGGGTGAGAAAAATATCTTGGTCAAATGCCAACTTTGTATAAAAAAATGGGAAAAGTTGTCTTTTGCCAAGATATTTCTCTCATCCAGCATGGGTATATGTAAAATGACACCCCAAAACACATTCCCCAACTTCTCCTGAGTACGGCGATACCAGATGTGTCACACTTTTTTGCTGCCAAGGTGGGCAAAGGGGCACATATTCCAAAGTGCACCTTTCAGATTTTGCAGGCCATTTTTTACACATTTTGATTGCAAGGTACTTCTCACACATTTGGGCCCCTAAATTGCCAGGGCAGTATAACTACCCCACAAGTGACCCCATTTTGGAAAGAAGACACCCCAAGGTATTCCCTGAGGGGCATGGCGAGTTCCTAGAATTTTTTATTTTTTGTCGCAAGTTAGTGGAATATGAGACTTTGTAAGAAAAAAATAAAAATAAAAAATCATCATCATTTTCCGCTAACTTGTGACAAAAAATAAAAAGTTCTATGAACTCACTATGCCCATCAGCGAATACCTTAGGGAGTCTACTTTCCGAAATGGGGTCATTTGTGGGGGTTTTCTACTGTTTGGGCATTGTAGAACCTCAGGAATCATGACAGGTGCTCAGAAAGTCAGAGCTGTTTCAAAAAGCGGAAATTCACATTTTTGTACCATAGTTTGTAAATGCTATAACTTTTACCCAAACCATTTTTTTTTGCCCAAACATTTTTTTTATTATCAAAGACATGTAGAACAATAAATTTGGCGAAAAATTTATATATGGATGTCGTTTTTTTTGCAAAATTTTACAGCTGAAAGTGAAAAATGTCATTTTTTTGCAAAAAAATCGTTACATTTTGATTAATAACAAAAAAAGTAAAAATGTCAGCAGCAATAAAATACCACCAAATGAAAGCTCCATTAGTGAGAAGAAAAGGAGGTAAAATTCATTTGGGTGGTAAGTTGCATGACCGAGCGATAAACGGTGAAAGGAGTGTAGTGCAGAAGTGTAAAAAGTGCTCTGGTCATGAAGGGGGTTTCACCTAGCGGGGCTGAAGTGGTTAAGGATGATTCCAAAGTGTTTGAATGGTCACAGATTTCCACAAGCAGTGGAAAACATCAGTGCAGAATTCAGGGCAGGCAGCAAGTTTTTAACTTTTGTATGCTAAAAAAGCTTGGATAAATGATGCCTAATGTGTTAAACACCTAATAGACTACTTGTATTGTAATTTCACTACAGATACTAATCTTACAGATTACCTATTTAAATAATATCTATACTATTTAAACCCCTAAATGACCAGGCAATTTTCAATTTTTGTATTTTATTTTAGTTTTTGACTCTCAGCCTTCACAGAGCTTTTTTTATTTTTCACTTAGCATTATGAGGACTTGTTTTTCGCGGGGATAGTACTTTCTAATGGCACCATTTATGGTTGCATAAGATGTAGTGGGAAGCAGGAAAAAAAATCCAAGTGGGATAGAATTCTGCCATAGTTTTATGGGTTTTGTCTTTATAGCATTTCCTATGTGGTAAAATGAACCCGTCACCTTCATTCTACGGGTCAGTATGATTACAACAATATCACATTTGTATAGGTTTTTACGCTTTGATACTAAAAAAAAAAAAAACTTTTTCTTTGCATTATCATATTATTACCCCCATAACTTTTTTGTTTTTATGGGTTCAGATCTGTTTGAGGGCTTTTGTCAGGCGATATGTAGCTTTCATTCATACTATTTTGGGATGTGTATGATTTTTTAAATTATTTTTTATTTGTTGGGGGAAGTAAAGTGACCAAAAAACAGCGAAGCACATTTCACTTTTTTTGCATTTCGCCCTTTGCTGTATGGTATATACGGCATACATATTAGGACATCGTCAGACATCATCCACAACTCCATCCTCCGTCAGGCAAAACTCCATCAGCCCTCAGACATCAGACAAAACTCCGTCCTCCGTCAGGCAAAACTCCATCAGACATCAGACAAAACTCCGTCCTCCGTCAGGCAAAACTCCATCAGACATCAGACAAAACTCCGTCCTCCGTCAGACAAAACTCCATCAGACCTCAGACATCAGACAAAACTCCGTCCTCCATCACCCAAAACTCCATCAGACCTCAGACATCAGACAAAACTCCGTCCTCCGTCAGACAAAACTCCATCAGACCTCAGACATCAGACAAAACTCCGTCCTCCGTCAGACAAAACTCCATCAGACATCAGACAAAACTCCGTCCTCCGTCACCCAAAACTCCATCAGACCTCAGACATCAGACAAAACTCCGTCCTCCGTCAGACAAAACTCCATCAGACCTCAGACATCAGACAAAACTCCGTCCTCCGTCAGACAAAACTCCATCAGACCTCAGACATCAGACAAAACTCCGTCCTCCATCAGGCAAAACTCCATCAGACATCAGACAAAACTCCGTCCTCCGTCAGACAAAACTCCATCAGACCTCAGACATCAGACAAAACTCCGTCCTCCGCCAGGCAAAACTCCATCAGACCTCAGACTTCAGCTAAAACTCTGTCCTCCCTCAGACATCAGACAAAACTCCGTCCTCCCTAACTCAAAATACGCCCTACTACACACACTCTTCACCTGACGGAGCTGCTAGCTGCTGGAGAGGCAAAGGACCTGTGATGACGTCATGACCATGTGACGAGTCACATGTGTGGGAGGGGTCAGATGTGCACAGCAGCTGGTAGAGTGTACAGAACAGTAGCCATCAAATAGAGCTCTGTACTAGAGATGTGTGTGTAACCTGCATGTAGCAGAGCTGTGTACTGTGTTACAGAGATGTGTGTGTAACCTGCATGTAGCAGAGCTGTGTACTGTGTTATAGAGATGTATGTGTAACCTGCATGTAGCAGAGCTGTGTACTGTGTTACAGAGATGTATGTGTAACCTGAATGTAGCAGAGCTGTGTACTGTGTTATAGAGATGTATGTGTAACCTGCATGTAGCAGAGCTGTGTACTGTGTTACAGAGATGTATGTGTAACCTGAATGTAGCAGAGCTGTGTACTGTGTTACAGAGATGTATGTGTAACCTGCAGGTAGCAGATCTGTGTACTGTGTTACAGAGATGTATGTGTAACCTGCATGTAGCAGAGCTGTGTACTGTGTTACAGAGATGTATGTGTAACCTGCATGTAGCAGAGCTGTGTACTGTGTTACAGAGATGTACGTGTAACCTGCAGGTAGCAGAGCTGTGTACTGTGTAGCAGATCTGTATGTGTAACCTGCATGTAGCAGAGCTGTGTACTGTGTAGCAGAGCTGTATGTGTAACCTGCATGTAGCAGAGCTGTGAACTGTGTAGCAGAGCTGTATGTGTAACCTGCATGTAGCAGTGCTGTGTACTGTGTATCAGAGCTGTATGTGTAACCTGCATGTAGCAGAGCTGTGTACTGTGTTACAGAGATGTATCTGCAACCTGCAGGTAGCAGAGCTGTGTACTGTGTAGCAGATCTGTATGTGTAACCTGCATGTAGCAGAGCTGTGTACTGTGTTACAGGGATGTATGTGCAACCTGCAGGTAGCAGTGTTGTGTACTGTGTAGCAGAGATGTGTACTGTGTTACAGAGATGTGTGTGTAGCCTGCATGTAGCAGAGCTGTGTACTGTGTATATAGAGCAGTGTGTGTAACAGCATGTAGCAGAGCTGTGTACTGTGTTACAGAGATGTGTGTGTAACCTGCATGTAGAAGTGCTGTGTACTGTGTAGCAGAGCTGTATGTGTAACCTGCATGTAGCAGAGCTGTGTACTGTGTTACAGAGATGTATGTGTAACCTGCACGTAGCAGAGCTGTGTACTGTGTTAAAGAGCTGTATGTGTAACCTGCATGTAGCAGGCTGCGTACTGTGTTACAGAGCTGTATGTGTAACCTGCATGTAGCAGAGCTGTGTACTGTGTATATAGAGCAGTGTGTGTAACAGCATGTAGCAGAGCTGTGTACTGTGTTACAGAGATGTGTGTGTAACCTGCATGTAGAAGTGCTGTGTACTGTGTAGCAGAGCTGTATGTGTAACCTGCATGTAGCAGAGCTGTGTACTGTGTTACAGGGATGTATGTGCAACCTGCAGGTAGCAGAGCTGTGTACTGTGTATATAGAGCAGTTTGTCTAACCGCATGTAGCAGAGCTGTGTACTGTGTTACAGAGATGTGTGTGTAACCTGGGAACTATAAAAAAGTGTAAAAAAAAAACATAAATATTCAGATCACCCCCCTTTTCCCAAAATTAAAATAAAAGACACATCATGGGTTTCGCAATGTGTAAAAACGCCCATTGTATAAAAATATATTCCCCATACGGCAAACAGCAAAACAGAAAAAAAAAGAGTCCAAATGTCCGATTCGCCGTTTTTGGTCACTTCATTTGCTACTAAAATGTAAATAAAAAGTGATCAAAAAGTCTTAAACACCCCAGAATGGTATCAGTAAAAAGTTTAGATTGCCCCGCAAAAAATGAGCCCCCATCCAGCTCTGTACACATAATTACAAAAAAGTTATGGGGCTCAAAATATGGCGACAAAAAAAATCGGATATTTTTATTTTTTTAACACTATTAAAACGCAAGAAAAACTATACATATAAGGTATTGCCGGATTCGATCTGACCTGTAGAATAAAAGTAACCAGTCAGTTTTATCGCACATCGAATGTCGTAAATAGAAATCACGTAAAACTGTGGTGGAATTGCTTTTTTTTTTCAACAGGAAGAATGGGCAGTTTTACCATCTGAGAAGATAAAGAGCCTCATCCATAACTACCACAAAAGACTTCAAGCTGTCATTGATGCTAAAGGGGGCAATACATGGTATTAATAACTGGGGTGTGTAAACTTCTGACCAGGGTCATTTGGGGAGTTTGTGTTGTGATTATGATTTATAAAGAGTAAACACCGTTGTTTGACATAAATGGCTTCAGCCGACCACTAACCACGAGCGAGAGAGAAGTGTCTGTGGTATCAATCATATTCTCTGAACAATGGTTAAAGGGGTATTCTCATCTTAATGATCACTCTTAAATCTGTTAATGATTTGACAGTGATAATTTTTCTAAATACATTTTATTACCCAATTCCCATCCTTTTTTAGAAAATAAGTCCCCTCTTACCTGATGTTGTCTTTGGTCTTCCCTGGTCACGGCCACCTCTCCTGTCGAATCCAGCCGGGCCACGCTTGCGCAGAAGACGGAAAATTCTCTCCCGGCTGGGCCGCGCAATGTCCTGAACGCGCATGCCGCTGCGCATGCCGCTGCGCATGCGCCATGATGACTTCTTCCTGGCAAGTATAGTACAGAGCCGCGAATGCGCACGCCGACTCTGTACTATACAGGCCAGGAATAAGTCACCATGGCACATGCGCGGCGCTGTGCGCGTTCAGGACATTGCGCGGCCCGGCCGGGAGAGAATCTTCAGTCTTCTGCGCAAGCGCGGCCCGGCCGGGAGAAGAATACAGGAAGTGAACGTCACGCTCAAGGAAGGTAAGTATGAAAAAGGGAAGATGAGAATACCCCTTTAAGAAATCATAAATTCTGCAAGTGTATGTAAACTTATCAGCACAACTGTAAGTAGCTGTGTGATATAAATCTGTGGAATATGGGAAGCACAAGAGGATGTGCACCTTAAATCCCATCTTTGTAAGGCCTCTTGCACATGGTCGCTGTGTGCCTGTAGTTGTATTGTGGACCACATACGGCGGTTCCGCAATACACAGGGCACCAGCCGTGTGCATCCCGCATCCGTGATGTCGACCCATTCACTTGAACGGAACAGAAACACGGATCGGATCCCCACAGAAGCACTACAGAGTGCTTCCGTGGTGTTTCTGGCCGTGCCTCCGCACAGCAAAAAAGTAGAACATATTCACGGACCTATTCAAGTTGAATGGGTCTGGATCTGTCCCGGCTGCTGCACGCACGTTGCCCGTGCATTGGGGACTGCAAATTGCTGTCCCCAATGCACGGAATGGACCAACAACGTTCATGTGCAAGAGGCCTAACACTTGTGATCTGTGTGAAGCGGCATATATGCATTCATGTTGCATGTATTTATTAATTAGGGTTACCAATTCTGAGTAACTTGGAGTGACAGGAGATTTACAGAATCAGATTTTTTTTTTTTTGTCGTCATATTTTGAGCTCTATAACTTTTTTGTAATTATGTGTACGGCGCTGGGTGGGGGCTCATTTTTTGCGGGGCAATTTGAACTTTTCACTGATACCATTCTGGGGTGTTTAAGACTTTTTGATCGCTTTTTATTTACATTTTTGTAGCAAATGAAGCGACCAAAAACGGCGAATCGGACATTTGGACTCTTTTTTTTCTTCTGTTTTGCCGTTTGCCGTATGGGGAATATATTTTTATACAATGGGTGTTTTTACACATTGCGACACCCATGATGTGTATTTTTTTATTTTTTTTTATTTTCATTTTGGGAAAAGGGGGGTGATCTGAATTTTTTTGTTTTATTTTACACTTTTTTATAGTTCCCAGGTTACACACACATCTCTGTTACACAGTAAAAAGCTCTGCTACATGCGGTTACACACACATCTCTGTAACACAGTACACAGCACTGCTACATGCAGGTTGCACATACATCCCTGTAACACAGTACACAGCCTGCTACATGCAGGTTACACATACAGCTCCGCTACACAGGACACAGCTCTGATACATGCAGATTACACATACAGCTCTGCTACACAGTACACAGCTCTGCGACATTCAGGTTACAAATACAGCTCTGCTACACAGTACACAGCACTGCTACATGCAGGTTACACATACAGCTCTGCTACACAGTACACAGCTCTGCTACATGCAGGTTACACATACAGCTCTGCTACACAGTACACAGCTCTGCTACATGCAGATTACACATACAGCACTGCTACACAGTACACAGCTCTGCTACATGCAGGTTACACATACAGCTCTGCTTCACAGTACACAGCTCTGCTACATGCAGGTTACACATACAGATCTGCTACACAGTACACAGCTCTGCTACCTGCAGGTTACACATACATCTCTGTAACACAGTACACAGCTTGCTACATGCAGGTTACACATACAGCTCTGCTACACAGTACACAGCACTGCTACATGCAGGTTACACATACAGCTCTGCTACACAGTACACAGCACTGCTACATGCAGGTTACACATACAGCACTGCTACACAGTACACAGCTCTGCTACATGCAGGTTACACATACAGCTCTGCTACACAGTACACAGCTCTGCTACATGCAGGTTACACATACAGATCTGCTACACAGTACACAGCTCTGCTACCTGCAGGTTACACATACAGATCTGCTACACAGTACACAGCTCTGCTACCTGCAGGTTACACATACATCTCTGTAACACAGTACACAGCTCTGCTACATGCAGGTTACACATACAGATCTACTACACAGTACACAGCTCTGCTACCTGCAGGTTACACATACAGATCTGCTACACAGTACACAGCTCTGCTACCTGCAGGTTATACATACAGATCTGCTACCTGCAGGTTACACATACATCTCTATAACACAGTACACCACTCTGCTACATGCAGGTTACACATACATCTCTGTAACACAGTACACAGCTCTGCTACCTGCAGGTTACACATACATCTCTGTAACACAGTACACAGCTCTGCTACATGCAGGTTACACATACAGATCTACTACACAGTACACAGCTCTGCTACCTGCAGGTTACACATACAGATCTGCTACACAGTACACAGCTCTGCTACCTGCAGGTTACACATACAGATCTGCTACCTGCAGGTTACACATACATCTCTGTAACACAGTACACAGCTCTGCTACATGCAGGTTACACACACATCTCTAGTACAGAGCTCTATTTGATAGCTACTGTTCTGTACACTCTACCAGCTGCTGTGTACGTCTGACCCCTCCCACACACGTGACTCGTCACATGGTCATGACGTCATCACAGGTCCTTTGCCTCTCCAGCAGCTAGCAGCTCCGTCAGGTGAATAGTGTGTGTAGTAGAGCGTATTTTGAGTTAGGGAGGACGGAGTTTTGGCTGATGCCTGATGGAGGACGGAGTTTTGTCTGATGTCTGAGGTCTGATGGAGTTTTGCCTGACGGAGGACGAAGTTTTATCTGATGTCTGAGGTCTGATGGAGTTTTGCCTGACGGAGGACGGAGTTTTGTCTGATGTCTGATGTCTGAGGTCTGATGGAGTTTTGCCTGACGGAGGACGGAGTTTTGTCTGATGTCTGAGGTCTGATGGAGTTTTGGGTGACGGAGGACGGAGTTTTGTCTGATGTCTGAGGTCTGATGGAGTTTTGCCTGACGGAGGACGGAGTTTTGTCTGATGTCTGAGGTCTGATGGAGTTTTGGGTGACGGAGGACGGAGTTTTGTCTGATGTCTGAGGTCTGATGGAGTTTTGCCTGACGGAGGACGGAGTTTTGTCTGATGTCTGAGGTCTGATGGAGTTTTGCCTGATGGAGGACGGAGTTTTGTCTGATGTCTGAGGTCTGATGGAGTTTTGGGTGACGGAGGACGGAGTTTTGTCTGATGTCTGAGGTCTGATGGAGTTTTGCCTGATGGAGGACGGAGTTTTGTCTGATGTCTGAGGTCTGATGGAGTTTTGGGTGACGGAGGACGGAGTTTTGTCTGATGTCTGAGGTCTGATGGAGTTTTGCCTGACGGAGGACGGAGTTTTGTCTGATGTCTGAGGTCTGATGGAGTTTTGGGTGACGGAGAACGGAGTTTTGTCTGATGTCTGAGGGCTGATGGAGTTTTGTCTGACGGAGGACGGAGTTTTGTCTGATGTCTGATGGAGTTTTGCCTGACGGAGGACGGAGTTTTGTCTGATGTCTGAGGTCTGATGGAGTTTTGGGTGACGGAGGACGGAGTTTTGTCTGATGTCTGAGGTCTGATGGAGTTTTGGGTGACGGAGGACGGAGTTTTGTCTGATGTCTGAGGTCTGATGGAGTTTTGGGTGACGGAGGACGGAGTTGTGTCTGATGTCTGAGGTCTGATGGAGTTTTGCCTGATGGAGGACGGAGTTTTGTCTGATGTCTGAGGTCTGATGGAGTTTTGTCTGACGGAAGACGGAGTTTTGTCTGATGTCTGATGGAGTTTTGCCTGACGGAGGACGGAGTTTTGTCTGATGTCTGAGGGCTGATGGAGTTTTGCCTGACGGAGGATGGAGTTGTGGATGATGTCTGACGATGTCCTAATATGTATGCCGTAGGTATAAATACTTTTATATTTTAATAGTGCAGGCGTTTTCCCATGGAGCGATATCCATGATGATTTTTTTTAATTGTTCATGTATATTTATTTTTATTTTGGGGAAAGGAGGGGTGATGTGAATTTATTTATTTTTTATATTAACCCCTTAAGGACCGGGCTCATTTTCACCTTAAGGACCGGGCCATTTTTTGCAAATCTGACCAGTGTCCCTTTAAGTGCTCATAACTTTCAAACGCTTTGACTTACCCAGGCCGTTCTGAGATTGTTTTTTCGTCACATATTGTACTTCATGACACTGCTAAAATTGGGTCAAAAAAGTTATTTTTTTTTGCATAAAAAAATACATTTTTTACCAAAAATTTTGAAAAATTAGCAAATTTCAAAGTTTCAGTTTCTCTACTTCTGTAATACATAGTAATACCCCCAAAAATTGTGATGACTTTACATTCCCCATATGTCTACTTCATGTTTGTAGCATTTTGGGAATGATATTTTATTTTTTGGGGATGTTACAAGGCTTAGAAGTTTAGAAGCAAATTTTGAAATTTTTGAGAAATCTTCAAAATCCCACTTTTTATGGACCAGTTCAGGTTTGAAGTCATATTGTGAGGCTTAGATAATAGAAACCTCCCAAAAATGACCCCATTCTAGAAACTACACCCCTCAAGGTATTCAAAACTGTTTTTTCAAACTTTATTAACCCTTTAGGTGTTCCACAAGAGTTAATGGCAGATGGAGAAACAATTTTGAAATTTCTATTTTTTGGAAAATTTTCCAATATAATAAATTTTTTCCAGGAGTAAAATAAGGGTTAACTGCCAAAAAACACTCAAAATGGGTTGCCCTGATTCTGTAGTTTGCAAAAACACCCCATATGTGGTCGTAAATTACTGTTTGGCCGAACGGTAGCACATAGAAGGAGGGGAACACCATATGGGTTTTGGAAGGCAGATTTTGCAGGACTGGTTTTGTTTATACCATGTCCCATTTGAAGCCCCCTGTTGCACCCCTAGAATAGAAATTTCAAAAAAGTGACTCCATCTAAGAAAGTACACCCCTCAAGGTATTCAAAACTGGGTTTACAAACTTTGTTAACCCTTTAGGTGTTCCACAAGAGTTAATGGCAGATGGAGAAACAATTATGAAATTTCAATTTTTTGGAAAATTTTCCAATATAATCAATTTTTTCTAGGAGTAAAACAAGGGTTAACTGCCAAACAACACTCAAAATGGGTTGCCCTGATTCTGTAGTTTGCAAAAACACCCCATATGTGGTCGTAAACTACTGTTTGGCCGAACGGTAGCACATAGAAGGAGGGGAACACCATATGGGTTTTGGAAGGCAGATTTTGCAGGACTGGTTTTGTTTATACCATGTCCCATTTGAAGCCCCCTGTTGCACCCCTAGAATAGAAATTTCAAAAAAGTGACTCCATCTAAGAAAGTACACCCCTCAAGGTATTCAAAACTGGGTTTACAAACTTTGTTAACCCTTTAGGTGTTCCACAAGAGTTAATGGCAAATGGAGAAACAATTATGAAATTTCAATTTTTTGGAAAATTTTCCAATATAATCAATTTTTTCTAGGAGTAAAACAAGGGTTAACTGCCAAACAACACTCAAAATGGGTTGCCCTGATTCTGTAGTTTGCAAAAACACCCCATATGTGGTCGTAAACTACTGTTTGGCCGAACGGTAGCACATAGAAGGAGGGGAACACCATATGGGTTTTGGAAGGCAGATTTTGCAGGACTGGTTTTGTTTATACCATGTCCCATTTGAAGCCCCCTGTTGCACCCCTAGAATAGAAATTTCAAAAAAGTGACTCCATCTAAGAAAGTACACCCCTCAAGGTATTCAAAACTGGGTTTACAAACTTTGTTAACCCTTTAGGTGTTCCACAAGAGTTAATGGCAGATGGAGAAACAATTATGAAATTTCAATTTTTTGGAAAATTTTCCAATATAATCAATTTTTTCTAGGAGTAAAACAAGGGTTAACTGCCAAACAACACTCAAAATGGGTTGCCCTGATTCTGTAGTTTGCAAAAACACCCCATATGTGGTCGTAAACTACTGTTTGGCCGAACGGTAGCACATAGAAGGAGGGGAACACCATATGGGTTTTGGAAGGCAGATTTTGCAGGACTGGTTTTGTTTATACCATGTCCCATTTGAAGCCCCCTGTTGCACCCCTAGAATAGAAATTTCAAAAAAGTGACTCCATCTAAGAAAGTACACCCCTCAAGGTATTCAAAACTGGGTTTACAAACTTTGTTAACCCTTTAGGTGTTCCACAAGAGTTAATGGCAGATGGAGAAACAATTATGAAATTTCAATTTTTTGGAAAATTTTCCAATATAATCAATTTTTTCTAGGAGTAAAACAAGGGTTAACTGCCAAACAACACTCAAAATGGGTTGCCCTGATTCTGTAGTTTGCAGAAACACCCCATATGTGGTGGTAAACTACTATTTGGCTAAACGGCAGGACATAGAAGAAGGGGAACGCCATATGGTTTTTGGAAGGCAGATTTTGCTGGACTGGTTTATTTACACCATGTACCCTTTCAAGCCCCCTGATGCACCCCTAGAGTAGAAACTCCATAAAAGTGACCCCATCTAGGAAACTACGGGATAAGGTGGTTGTTGTTTTGGGACTATTTTTGGGGTAAATTTGATATTTGGTTGCTCTATATTACTCTTTTTTGAGGCAATGTAACAAAAAAAAAAAATCTAAAATTGTTTCTACATTCGCTATTTAGTTTTGTGGAACACCTAAAGGGTTAACATAGTTTGTAAAGTAACTTTTGAATACCTTGAGGGGTGTAGTTTCTTAGATGGGGTCACTTTTTTGGAGTTTCTAGTCTGGGCTACATCAGGGGGGGCTTCTAATGGGACATGGTGTCAAAAAAAAAAACTGTCCATCAAAATCTGCCTTCCAGAAACCGTATGGCGTTCCCTTCGTTCTATGCCCTGCCGTGCGGCTATATAGCCATTTACGACCACATATGGGGTGTTTCTGCAAACGACAGAATCGGGGCAATAAATATTTAGTTTTGTTTGGCTGTTAACCCTTGCTTTATTACCGGCAAAATGGATTTAAATTGAAATTTTGCCCAAAAATAGGCGTTTTGGCACCGTTTTTATTTTATATTTTTAACACCGTTCATCCGAGGCGTTTGGTCAAAAGTTATTTTTATAGCGACGACTTTTACGCACGCGACGATGCCCAATATGTATGGCTCTCAGACTTTGGAGACACTAAGCAGGCATCCTAAAACTGCGGCCCTCCAGATGTTGTAAAACTACAATTCCCACCATGCCCTGCTGATGGCTGTAGGTTGTCTGGGCATGCTGGGAGTTATAGTTTTACAACATCTGGAGGGCCGCAGTTTGAGGATGCCTGCACTAAAACTAATATTTTTGGGGGAAAGAAAAATAGTTTTCGTGTCTCCAAAGTCTGAGAGCCATAGTGTTTTATGTTCTCTAGTGAACTGTTGGGGATTATAAAAATTTAGTACTCCATGGAAGTGTGATACTCCCTGAAGCAATCGATAACGCAGAGGCCCGGATGATCGGGGCACGTGTCGCACTGAGTGGTGGTGTCCTTCCGTATCCCCCTCCTGCGACACACTCTGCACTTTTTTTGGGTTCGTCCCTTCTTTCCAGTATGGGGGACCACACCTGGAAAGTGTTGGCCAGGGACGATCCGGGCGCCTCCAGTTCCCGAGGTACTCCGGCCTGCTCTTTCCCGGTCCGAAAAGATCAGGTCCTTGAGGACTGCCTCATAGAATTGGAGGAATGTCCCTGTGCTGCCAGCGCTTCGGGATAGTACAAAAGAGTTGTACATGGCAACCTGCACCAAGTAGACCGCAACTTTTTTGTACCATGCCCGGGTTTTGCGCATGGCGTTATATGGCGTGAGGACTTGATCCGAGAGATCAACTCCTCCCATATACCGATTGTAGTCGACGATACAATCGGGCTTGAGGACCGTTGCCGCGGTACCTCGCACAGGGACTGGGGTGGTGCCGTTACCGTGGATTGTGGACAGCATAAGGACATCCCTCTTGTCCTTATACCTGACCAGCAACAGGTTTCCACTGGTAAGTGCACGGGTCTCACCCCTGGGGATAGGTACCTGGAGGGGGTAGGCAGGGAGGCCGCGCTGATTTTTCCGCACGGTCCCACAAGCGAACGTAGATCTGGCGGCAAGGGACCTGAACAAGGGAATGCTGGTATAAAAGTTATCCACGTACAAGTGGTAACCATTATCCAGCAGTGGGTACATAAGGTCCCACACGAGTTTCCCGCTAACACCCAGAGTGGGGGGACATTCTGGGGGTTGAATACGGGAATCTCGCCCCTCGTACACACGAAATTTGTAAGTGTACCCTGAGGTACTCTCACAAATTTTGTATAGCTTCACGCCATACCTCGCTCGCTTTGTGGGAATATATTGGCGGAAACTGAGTCTCCCCTTGAACGCAATGAGCGACTCATCAACCGCGACCTCCCTTCCAGGTACGTAGGCCTGCTGAAATGTGGCCCCAAAGTGATCGATGACAGGCCGTATCTTATACAGCCGGTCATAGGCAGGATCACCTCGGGGTGGACATGCTGCATTATCGGAATAATGCAGACATTTCCGGATGGCCTCAAACCGGGAGCGTGTCATGACCATACTGTACAGTGGGGTCTGGTACAGGACGTCCCCACTCCAGTATTGCCTGACACTGGGTTTTTGGACTAGACCCATATGCAGCACGAGGCCCCAAAATGTCCTCATTTCGGCTGCACTGACCGGCGTCCAGCCACCGGGTCTAGCCAAAACTGAGCCTGGGTTTTGAGCGACGAACTGTTGGGCGTACAGATTCGTCTGCTCCACCATCAAATTCACCAGTGGGTTACTGAAAAAAAAACTAAAATAGTCAATTTCAGTAAACCCCACTGTGGGAATCTGGATTCCAGGATTGCCAGCGAAATCCGGAATCTCAGGCTCAAAGTCCACTGGGGGACACCAGCTAAGTTCATCGGCAGGGGTCTCCGGTGAACTTATTTGGTGGGCCGGGAAACCAGTACGAACCCCAGGGCGGCTCGTACTAGGGTGGGCCACAGGATCCCTAGCATGTGCGGCCCCTGGCTCCGCCTGGCGGCGTCTCCGCCGCCTTGGTGGCTCATCGTCATCCGATGATGATGAGGAGGATGCTGATGATAAGAGGAATGTGGGGTCATCCTCATCCTCACTGGGGCTCTCGGAGTCGGAGGCAATCTGGGCATATGCCTCCTCGGCCGAGAACACCCGGCGGGCCATGGGTGTGTGTGCGTGTAGGTGTGCGTGTGTGTAAAACTTTATTATATGTGCGTGTGTGTGGGGGCAACGGGTGTTCGCGTACTAAAAAAGGAAAAAAGGGCAAGTGTTAGGAAAAAAAAAAAAGTTGCTGATTAGCGGTACAACGCTGATCAGCGGTGGGGCAGGCGATGCGCTAACAGTGGACGGACGCTAAAAAGTGCCGACCAGTCAGCGAACGCAGAAAAAAAAGTGGTGGTGAGGGGGCTAGTGGTGGTGGTGGGGGGATGGGGGGGGGTTGGGGGGAGTGGTGGGGGGGTGGGTGGGGGGGCTGGTGGTGGTGGGGGGCTGGTAGGGGGGGGCAAGTGGCAGGGGGGGGTCTGGGGTCTGATGGATCAAAAAAAGATTTGTGTAAAAGTTAAAAGTTTTTTTTTTTTTTTTTCCTAACTAACTTTTCCCTTCTTTCCCTGCCTAACGATGCCTCTCCCTCACTGACCCTAACCTACCTGGGTGGCGATGGGTGCAGGAGGGTGATGGATGGCGATTAGGGGGACACAGGAGCTGGTGCTGGACGATGCTGCCGGGTGCTCGTGCAGAACAGGAAGAGGAGGGGAGAGAGGAGCGCAGGAAGTTTGAATCTCGCGCCTCTCTCCCCTGCACCAATCAGCACCCTGGACAGCAGTGTTCAGCACCAGGGCCAGCACCGCCTCCTCAAATCCTCGGACTGCGATTGGTGGTGTATAATTACGCCACCGATCGCAGTCTTTTTCCGGTTCATCGGGTCACCGGACACCCGAATGGACCGGAAACGCAGAAAACCGCAGGTCTGAATTGACCTGCGGTTTTCTGCGATCGCCGATACGGGGGGGTCAAATGACCCCCCCCTGCGTTGTTACGGGATGCCGGCTGAATGATTTCAGCCGAAATCCCGTTCCGATTAACCCCCGCGGCGCCGGAATGCCGATTTTAAGTCAGGACGTACCGGTACGCCCTTGGTCCTTAAGGACTCGGGAAATAGGGGTACCGGTACGCCCTGTGTCCTTAAGGGGTTAAATACATTTTTTTTTTATAATTCCAATAGGGAACTATAATAAACAATCATTAGATTGCCTCGCTCATAGACTCCAATGCATTAGCATTGGCATCTATGACATTTACACTATGTTCCTATGGAGCCCTGCCACAGGCAGGCTCTCCATAGGAACTAATGTGCGGCAGCAGCTGGTCACTCCAGAGGGAAGAGGCTGCTGCACATTGTATAAAGCTCCCCTGATCCTGATTAGGGGGAGCCATGCACGACCAGGTGTGCTCGCTCCCAGTTTTTGACCACTTTGGGGTTTTGCTCTGGTAGATAGGGTAAGCAGGTGCAGTACAGAGGCAAAATACAAGTTCTTAACTCAAAACGTCAGTGTTTATTCACACTTGAGACAATTGCACAAAACAGCATGTAACTTTGCAGTCTTGGTGTTAATTCACACACAATGGAAAGTTCATATAACACAAGTCACCTTGCTGGCAGTTCTGCCTCCAGTAGTCCACAGCAAGCCAGTAGTCCACAGGGGGCCTGTTTTGGCTCTCAGCCTTCCAGCATGGCATAAAGCCTCAGATACCAAAAACAGAGACAGCCAGGTGCTGCAAAAACACGGACCGGCACTTAAACTCTGGTCTGGTATTTGACCTCACCAGGATGGAAACGAGCCCAGTTGCAAATGCTGGGAGGAAAATATCTGCCTTGTCAGACACAACTCCTCACTGTGTCACATACCCCCCACCTTTGTTCAACCCTGAGGCGGTGGACACACACAAGACAATGCACCTGGGACAGGACATCCACTTTTCCTTGCAGCCGGCCTGCTCTGTGTTCTACTGAGAACAAAGTTCTGCAGAGACAAAAACCATATGGTGACCCAGGCATTCCTGTCTTTGGCCTGGCTCATCCACTTGAGAGGGGAGTGGATCAGTCACCAGGCAGAGATTTCTCAACAACAAATAGTAGCAGAGAGACTCGAGTCCCCACTTGATAGCCAGACACTCTCTCTCCACTATACTGTACCTGGTTTCGTCTAGGTTGAGCTTGCAGCTTAGGAAGACAATGGAATGCTCCTCCCCGTTGACTTTCTGAGACAGTACAGCACCAAGGCTAACTTCGGAGGCATCCGTACCACAAACTCCCTCTTGAAGTCAGGTGTCCCACCGTTGACCCACACAATTATCCCAGTGAACCAACACTGATTTTCGTCCCTTTCAGAGCCCTGTCAAGGGTTTGGCTAGAGTAGCTAAGTGGGGATCAAACCTCATGTAATAGCCCACCATCCCCAGGAATGACTTTATTTGCCTAGTGATGACAGGTTGGGGCTAATTCCGTATCATCTCTATTTTGTTCACTTGGGGCTTGATAACTGCGCACCCAATGACTTACCCCAGTGACTTAGTCTTTTCTAACCCTATTGCACATTTAATTTTGCGTTAGTGGTTAGGCCAGCTTTCCGAAGGGAGTCCACTACAGCCTGCATTTTGGGTAGGCAACTTTCCCAGTCGGTACTGTGGATGACAATATCGTCCAGGTAAGCCAAAGTGTACCAATGATGTGGACGAAGCACAATGTCCATTAGTCGCTGAAAAGTGGCGGGGCGCCATGCAGACTAAAGGTAAGAACTTATATTGATACAGCCCCTCAGGCCTCAGTGAGGTCCAAAACAGAAAAATACCGGGCTTCTCCTAACCTCTTGATGAGCCCATCCACCCAGGGCATAGGATAAGTGAATTTGGAAACCTCTTTAAGTTTTCGAAAGTCATTACAAAACTACATACTGGGCTTGGGTATCAATACTATAGAACTGGCCCACTCACTTTTTGACTCCTCAATGATGTCTAGCTGCAACATTAGCTGCATCTCCTCCGATATGGCTGTCGCCGAGCCTCGGGTACCCGGTATGGTTTTAATCAGACTTTTGCCTGAGGCTCAGTGACAATGTCATGCTGGATTATGGAAGTGCATCCAGGGAGGTCCGAGAACACATCGGTGTTCCGACTAACGAACTCCCTGGCCTCCTGAGTCTGTTTAGAGGAGAGGCTGTCAGCAATTTTTACTGCGGCAGCCACCTCTCTTGCATCGGACAGAGGGGCCGGTACCTCTTCTCCTAGAAAACCTTGCTGCTGGCTGTCTTCTGTACAGGTTTCCTTATATTTCCATGGTTTGAGTAAATTCACATGGTAAACTCCCCCCTGGCTTTCGCTTGTCTGGCTGGTGTACCTTGTAGTTTACATCTCCAATTTTCTCAAGTACCTTGTAGGTCCTTCCACCTAGCCAGGAACTTACTGACCACAGTCGGCACCAGAACCAAAACCCGATCACCTGGGTTAAAGATCCGGACCCGAGCCTGCTGATTATAGACCCGACCCGACCTGGGCTTGTTGAGCTGCCTCCATATGTTCCCTAATAAGAGGCAACACTGTCTCTATCGGATCTTGCATCTGGGTAAAGTGCTCAATGAGACTTTTATTTGGAGTGGGTTGTTGTTGGCCACGTCCAAGAGACCACGAGGGTGTCTTCCATATAGCAGTTTGAAGGGAGAGAACCCAGTAGAGGCCTGGAAACCAGCCCAGCCGCACATGCTGGGAGGAAAATTCCTGCCTTGCCAGATACCACCCCTCACTGTGTCACACCACCCAGATGCTATGGTCATATCTGAGGGGGTAAATGTGTCTGATCAACATTTTAGTTGATCACATACAGTACAGACCAAAAGTTTGGACACACTTTCTCATTCAAAGTGTTTTCTTTATTTTCATGACTATGACAATTGTAGATTCACACTGAAGGCATCAAAACTATGAATTAACACATGTGGAATTCTATACATAACAAAAAAGTGTGAAACAACTGAAAATATGTCATATTCTAGGTTCTCCAAAGTAGCCACCTTTTGCTTTGATTACTGCTTTGCACACTCTTGGCATTCTCTTGATGAGCTTCAAGAGGAAGTCACCTGAAATGGTCTTCCAACAGTCTTGAAGGAGTTCCCAGAGATGCTTAGCACTTGTTTGCCCTTTTGCTTTCACTCTGCGGTCCAGCTCACCCCAAACCATCTCGATTGGGTTCAGGTCCGGTGACTGTGGAGGCCAGGTCATCTGGCGCAGCACCCCATCACTCTCCTTCATGGTCAAATGGCCCTTACACAGCCTGGAGGTGTGTTTGGGGTCATTGTCCTGTTGAAAAATAAATGATGGTCCAACTAAGCGCAAACCGGATGTAATAGCATGCCGCTGCAAGATGCTGTGGTAGCCATGCTGGTTCAGTATGCCTTCAATTTTAAATAAATCCCCAACAGTGTCACAAACAAAGCACCCCCACACCATCACACCTCCTCCTCCATGCTTCACGGTGGGAACCAGGCATGTAGAGTCCATTCCTTTGTAAGAAAAAAGGCTTCCATATTGACACCCTACCCCATAGCCCAGACATAAGAAGAATATGGGAGATTGCCACATGCAGTACACAACCAGTACTTGTCTGAATTCCCTGCAACCCCTTTAACGTTGCTGTAGACCTTTAGGCAGCATCCTAGACCAATTTTATTCTTGTCTTTTCATAACTTTTTGAGGGATGCCCAGTTATTGGTAGTGTCACTGTTGTGCACATTTTTATCTACTTCTTTATGACTGTCTTCACTGTGTTCCATGGTAAATCTACTGCCTTGGGAAAAAATAATTGCACCCTTCTTCTGACTAATAATACCTTTCGACAATGAGATCCCACTAATGTTTTCTAAGTTGTTTACGCACCATAGCTTTTGGTATAAAATGCAACTAAACAAATTTCAGGAAAATGCTACTGTTGACTTCCAGCACACAGGCAATTTTGATTTGGAAGTAGCACTTGGATCAGGTCCACTATCTCTTCAAACAACCTCTGCCGGTCTGATATTGATTACCTATCCTGAGGACAGGTCACCAATATCTTTGTACTGCACAAACTCTTTAATATTTCCCATTTGCCCCAGATAATCATATCAATTAGTTTTTTTTAAATCTTCTATAATTTATATTAAGCTTACACTAAGAGACCATATTCAGACTAACTCTCCATCATTATAAAAACAGAGATTTTTGGACATAAATTGAATTAAATAGAGGAATCATGCACATTGTAGAGAGAAAATTTTGATTTTGACCGGGCCAGTTATAATATTACACATTTCTGTTACATTCCGTTTAGACAAGCTTCTAAGCCCTCCAGTGATTCCCAGCGCAAAGCAGATCAGCATGGAGCATGGCAGGCTATTATTTAAGGTTCAGCAGCAGATAAAAATTAAGTTGTTTGCTACATAAGCATAGTAAGAAGCACGCTTGCAGACGACAGCTTAGCTGCATAAAAGAAGCTTTACAGAGAGACAGATAGAAGGTTACACTGTGTCAAGGCATACTGAGAAGCACTAGTACATTGGAATGGGAGGTACATCAAAATCTTCCATGGCAGCTGCAATATGTCTAACATGTGGCTAGTATGATTATATTTGATAAACTAGGTGTTATTGAGACCCACATAAGGTACTGAAACAGACAAATGCAAGACAAATGCAATGCATGCTGCAATGCATGTAATAAATGACTATGAGTTAAATACCACTATTTTATTGCAGTGTTTAGCACATCTGTAGAAAACTACAGAATACATGGCAGGGACATATATTAAATCAAACGTTTAACATTAGTAAAACAATGCCACTTATACTTAGTTGTTTATATAGCACCAACATATTTTGCTGCATTTTACATACATTATTATCCCTTGCTCTCCCCAGTAGAGCTTGGAATATGGGAGGAAATCAGAGTACCCAGAGGAAATTCACAAACATAGGTAGAACATACACGCAGATGTTGTCCTTGGTCAGATTTAAACTCAGGACTCCAGCGCCACAAGACAACTGGATAAACCACTGAACCACTGGGTTGTCCATGAGAGTGGGTGCTTTTATACAGGCCAATACCTGATCCTAAATGAATACCAATCCACAATATAACAAGTCAATCATGTCAATCAACACAATTTAAAGGGCCCTCATGCCAGCCAATGAAAACTGAAAAGGGGTTGAGTAATCGCTAGTATGATTGCTCATCCCCATCCAGTTTGCATAATGTTTGCAGCACATCCCTGGTTTACCAGAGACCATTTTTATGCCTACATAAAAGATCTGATCATCTTTTTGTAGATTATCTATTTTTCAGATGATCGTTGGCACATATAAAAGGGCTCTAACTCTTGTCGAAGTATACAGCACATCTTGTACGGCTGTCGCAGCTTCCTAAGTTCTTTTCTACAAATATATTCACACGTAATTAGTATAACAGTCAACAGATGCAAAACAAAATCATAGCAAAGCTATTGCACAGGCACAGTACCTCAGATGTTCTTGGTACTCTCATGCAAGTAAATGGAGAATGCTGAAAGTTGGAGGTTGCTGATCCCAGGGCTTACACCATTGTATAGACCAGGCATCTCAAACTGTGGCCCTCCAGCTGTTGTAAAACTACAACTCCCACAGTGCCCTGCTGTAGGCTGATACCTGTAGGCTGTCCAGGCATGCTGGGAGTTGTAGTTTTGCAACAGCTGGAGGGCCACAGTTTGAGATGCCTGGTATAGACCATGAATTCCTGCTGTGTTTGTAAATTGTACCTTAGAGAAGCAGAACCTTGCAATAGTATGGTCCTTAAAAACACCTGCTCTGTGCTCAATGTGAGTGAGAAATAGAGTTTCTCTTGACTCCTCCCAACATCATACTTGGGACAACTACTATTACTGTCCTTACACATATGAATTTAGCAGTGAATTTATTTTCTGTAAAATGATGCCCAAATAATTCTTTTTTTATTTTATTTTTACCACATGGTTTTTATGACCTTTTAGGCATTTTGGGTATTTTTTTTTTTTTTTGCACACAGTTTGCCACACCACTAGTTTTCCCTCACTGGAGAGAAGGTGTTGTCAAAAAGTAACTGGAAAAATCTTGCTGCATATTTTATAATGAAACAAGAAAGACAAAATATGACAACTAATGAACAAATTCCAGTATCAATAATGTGCTTTTCTTCCAAACAAATAGTAATCAGCACTACAGTTCCCAATATATATTAATCAGGAGAACAGTACGTCCCAATGCAGACTTTTTCTGTTTGCGGTGCTCAGTGTATACACAACGTCCAAAAGTTAATGTAGTGAATAAGAGCAGGTACACAACACTCACCATAAAAATTATATCTTTATTCAGTAATCTTCACAGTGTGCATAAGCTCCAGTAGGCTCCTAGTTCCAGATGCAGCACTACATCCATTTGAGATCGAACAATGCTTCTTCTAGGTAACATAGTTACATAGTACATAAGGCCGAAAAAAAGACATTTGTCCATCCAGTTTGGCCTGTTATCCTACAAGTTAATCCAGAGGAAGGCAAAAAAAACTAAAAAAAAAACAAACTGTGAGGTAGAAGCCAATTTTCTCATTTTAGGGGAATAAAACATTCCTTCCTGACTCCAATCAGGCAATCAGAAAACCTACCTGGATCAACGATCCCTCTCTAGTAGCTATAGCCTGTAATATTATTACGCTCCAGAAATACGTCCAGGCCCCTCTTGAATTCCTTTATTGTACTCACCATCACCACCTCCTCAGGCAGCGAGTTCCATAGTCTCACTGCTCTTACCATAAAGAATCCTCTTCTTTGTTTGTGTACAAACCTTCTTTCCTCCAGACACTGAGGATGTCCCCTCGTCACAGTCACAGTCCTGGGGATAAATAGATGATGGGATAGATCTCTGTACTGACCGCTGATATATTTATACATAGTAATTAGATCTCCCTTCAGTTGTCTTTTTCTAAAGTAAATAACCCTAATTTTGATAATCTTTCAGGGTACTGTAGTTGCCCCATTCCAGTTATTACTTTAGTTGCCCTCCTCTGGACCCTCTCCAGCTCTGCTATGTCTGCCTTGTCTACAGGAGCCCAGAACTGTACACAGTTCTCCATGTGTGGTCTGACTAGCGATTTGTAAAGTGGTAGGACTATGTTCTTATCACGGGCATCTATGCCCCTTCTGATGCAACCCATTATCTTATTGGCCTTGGCAGCAGCTGCCTGACACTGGTTTTTGCAGCTTAGTTTGCTGTTTATTAAAATTCCTAGATCCTTTTCCATGTCAGTGTTACGGAGTGTTTTACCATTTAGTATGTACGGGTGACTTGCATTATTCCTTCCCATGTGCATAACTTTACATTTGTCAGTGTTAAACCTCATCTGCCACTTATCTGCCCAAGCCTCCAATCTATCCAGATCCCTCTGTTGTAGTATACTGTCCTCTTTAGTGTTAATTACTTTACACAGTTTAGTGTCATCTGCGAAAATTGATATGTTACTATGCAAGCCTTCTACAAGATCATTAATAAATATATTGAAGAGAATAGGGCCCAATACTGAGGTACTCCACTAGTGACAGAGACCCAATCTGAGTGTGTACCGTTAATAACCACCCTCTGTTTTCTATCATTGAGGAAATTACTTACCCACATACAGACATTTTCTCCCAGTCCGAGCATTCTCATTTTATATACTAACCTTTTATGTGGTACAGTGTCAAATGCCTCACATTATCATGTATGGAACTATTTTTACTGCCCCTTTAAATAACCCTCAAACAATTGAAATGTATATTGGTCAAAAGAAAACACAGCAGTATATATGGTGACATATACAGTATTGCAACAAGAATCCATTTAGTTAATTTCTGTCATTCATCTCAAAACAATCTAATGCATCCTAAAAATCAGAGTAGCCTCCTTATGCAACAGAAAGGCCATTGACCCAAAAATAGTGTTGAGCGAACCCAAACTGCAAAGTCCGGGTCCGAACAGAAGTTTGCGAGTTTGGGTACTCGGACCCAAACCCGAACTTTGCAGCAAAAGTTTGGGTTTGAGTTCGGTGCTCAGGCATTTAATAAAGCTTGTTGAAAAGCTGCATGGCAGCCAATCAACAAGCTTTTAAGCTGTGGGCACTTAGAAGCCATCACAGCCATGCCTAGTAATGTGTCAGAGCTGCTTCAGAAATTTGCCGGCCGTCTGTGCGCGCTTTCCGCGTTCTCACCCTGCTGATGCTCGCCTGTCTGGCCTGCAGCATAACTTTGGCCTTCCTGCTCACTGCCTCATATGTGACATACCCACAAGGTGGAACTCCACCTTGCACATGCTGGATAAACTGTGCGAGCAGCAGCAGGTAATAGTGGAGTTTCAGCTGCAGCATGCACGGTTGAGTTGCTCTGCAGAACAGCACCACTTCACCACCAACAAGTGGGTCTCCATGCGGGACATGTGTGCCGTGTTGCGCTGTTTCAAGTACTCCAACAAAAATGGCCAGTGCTAATGACGCCGTCCTCAGCATTACTATCCCACTTCTATGTCTCCTTGAAAAAAAACACTTTGGGTGATGATGCAAGAGGATGTGGCTCAGGAGGAAAAGGAGGAGGAAGAGGGATCATTTCCACAGTTATCAGGCCAGTCATTCACAAGTGACTCGGAGGGTGGGTTCCTGCACCAACAGAGGCCAGGTACACAACTGTCGAGTCAGGACACAGTTCTGGAGGATGAGGAGGATGATGAGGAGGAGGAACTATGTTCACAGCAGGGTGGCACCCAAAGTAGCTCATAAGCATCACTGGAGCAGTGGCTGTGGGGATAAAGAGAATATAAACAAGAACAGCTTGTCATTGCCTCTTGGCAGCCTGGCACACCTGAGTGACTACATGCTGCAGTGCCTGCGCAAGGACTGCTGAGTTGCCCACATTCAAACCAGTGCTGCTTACTGGGAGGCCAGCATGCTGGATTCCCACTACAAGTACAATGTGCTGTCCTTAATTCGTGATCGGAAGATGTGGGAGTACAAGCGCACGCTGGTAGTCACACTGCTGATGGCATTCAGACCTGAAAGTGGGAGCTCAGTGGAAGCACAAGGCGAAGGCCCAGGACGAGGAAGAGGTCCCCAACGCAGCTGGGGCACCGCCACTACTTCAGAAGGGAGGGTTAGCTTGGCCGAAATGTGGAAAAGCTTTGTCAGCATGCCACAACAACCAGCACCACCAGCAAATATGGAATGTCTTAGCAGGAGACAGCATTTCAGCAACATGGTGGGACAGTACCTGTGCACACGCCTACACTTACTGACTGATGGGTCTCCAAATTGGGAACATGGCCTGAGCTTGCCCTTTTTCGCCTTTCGCCTTGGAGGTGCTGGCCTGCCCCGCGTCCAGTGTATTGTCTAAATGTGTGTTTAGCATGGCGGGGGGGGTGATCCCCTGAAAAGAGCAGCCGCCTGTCCACAGCCAACGTGGACAAGCTCATGTTCATTAAAATGAGCCAGGCATGGATCCCACAGGACTTGTCCGTACCTTGTGCAGAACAGATAAGTATACTGGCCATACCCATCCATTGTTATACTCCAGCACACTTTCTCTTTGCGTTTTCTTTTCCATTTCCAAATGTTTTGGTGCCTTCCCAAATTTATAAAAAAAATTAAAAAAAAAAATAAGCAAAAACAGTCTTGGCTATCTCCTCCTCCACCGCCACTTCCACCTACACTGCCACCTACACTGCCACCTACACTGCCATGTCTACCGCCTCCTCAACCTCCTACTCCACTTTGACCTCTGCCTCTTAGTTTGAGATTATTATTATATATTTTTTTTTATATTCTATGTTAGTAAGTAAGTAATTTCCCTATCCACATTTGTTTGCAGTGCAATTGTCCTGCTCTTACCCCCATTGTGCTTCCTTTTGCAGCCCTCTAGCCCTTACCATGACTATTTTACAGCCATTTTAGTGCATCAAATTTCGGGTCTCCATTGACTTCAATGGTGTTCGGGTTCGAGTTCGGGTCAAGTTTAGGTCCTGAACCTGAACTTTGACTCGAAGTTTGGCCGAACCCGGCGAACCCGAACATCCACGGGTCTGCTCATCCCTACTCAAAAACATAATGTGAATAAAAAATGCCAATACAAATAATATTTGTGTTGTGTCTAATATTTCCTATAGACTAAAAATTACAGCCCCCCCCCCCCAAAATGGAGCAAAAATAACAAAATCCTTCTAAAATGGAAACAATAGCCTATTTTGACACCACCCTTTGAGTGCAAGTCTTACAGTAGATGGCTATGGATCTATGTGAACATAAACAGGATTATGTGACTTTTAAGAACATCATATTTTGACAACTGTCCTGCTAGTATGATGTACATGGCTATAATAAAAAATAATGCTTCAGGTTGAGCACCTTAATGTACCAAGGCCTAAGGGGTGACAATTTCCCCAGTCAGCATATTTTTCATGTTTTTGAACCTTTCCAACAGACAGAAGTATTATATATAGTATAGGATTGTGCATATTCTGTGGCAGAACTGCCATCTCTGGTACATCATTTGCCTTTAACCTTTCACAAATCACTTTCACTACTTGTAGTCTATAACCAAATGCTGAAAATGTGCAATGTTCAAAATGTGCAATGCTGTGAGGAAACACTGCAATCAGTCTCAAAAGCCACTCTAATTATATTGTATATTGACATGAGGCAGATTTGTTACAGAAATTTGGAAAATCAGTTCTGTAGCATGCAAATGGGGTTGTATCTGCAGCAAGCACCTGGATTTCTGTAAACCACATTCAGATGAATGGATCAGCCACAAATATTTCTGCAGCAGATCTTCCATGATATAGCATTATTTTATTTATTTTTTATTGCTTTGCAACTACATATAAATTTTGTTCATTACTGCTTAGCTTTTATCCCAACAAGATTTTCATGCTTGCAAGTTAAATCTTTTTATTGGCTTTTCTTTCTGTACCACCATAAAATTCAGGCATTTTTGGGAGGTTGCATTTATTAGTCATCTAACATTTTTAGACATTCGTTTTCCTATAGAGGATTTTATCAGAAAAGATCTGAAAAAAAAAAGAAACAAGAGAATGCAGAGATTTTGCCAAGGCATGTTATACTGTCCCTCGTAGACGTTTACTTGGTAAAAATAAGTTCTATAGGTCTTCTAGACAGTATAGTTTGTAATTGGATTGAAAACCGGTTGAAGGACCTTGTCCAGAGAGTTGTGGTCAATGATTCCTATTCAGACTGGTCCTGGGTTATAAGTGGTGACGCCAAGATTCAGTGCTGGGTACCCTAATTTTTTATTTATTAATGATATAGAGGACGGGATTAATAGCAAAATTTCTATTTTTGCAGATGACAGACTGCACAGTCTATAGAAGATGTTTATAAACTACAAGCTGACTTGGACAGCCTGAGTGCTTGGACATTTACTTGGCAAATAAGATTGAGTGTGGATAAATGTAAAGTTATGCATCTTGGTAGTGATAATCTACATGCATCATATGTCCTAGGGAATGGAAGTAACACTGGGAGAGTCACTTGTACAGAAAGATTTGGGTGTACTTGTAGATCATAGATTAACAACATACTATGTCAATCATCTGCTTCTAAAGCTAGCAGGATATTTACAAAGCTTTGGTATGCCCTGATCTGGAATATGCAGTTCAGTTCTGGGAACCATTCCTTAGATATGATGCTCTGGGGTTGGAAAAGTAAACTGATAAGAAACTGATAAGAAAAGTCTCAGTTATGAGGAATCTTTCCTCCAGTTATGAGGAAAGATTCAAATAATTAAATGTATTTCGTTTTAAAGAAAGATTAAAACAATTAAATCTATTTAGTATTGAGAAGAGGCGTCAAGGGGGGGGGGGGGGGGGGCATGATACGTTGCATAAATAGGCCTTACCAAAACATATAGTGAAAAACTCTTTCTGTGTAAATTCTCCTCAAAAGACAAGGGGGCACTAGTCTGGAGAAGAAAATGTTCAGTCTCCAGAGTAGGCAAGGCTTCTTTACTGTAAGAACTGTACATCTGTGGAATAGTCTATGACAGGATGTGGTCACAGCAGGAATAGTGAACAGTTTCAAAACATGGCTTAGATGAATTCTTAAAAAATAATTGTGCTTGGATCGACTATCAGAGTGACAGTAACCTAAAGCATAGCAATAGAGTAGTGGCGGAACTGCTGTAAAGAGTAGCCTAAAGAGGGCCACCCTGTACATAAGGATGATATGAATGAATGTAAATCGAAGGCAGCTGACAGGGGGAGGGCGCAGCGGTGCTTTAAATTGGATGTGCGGGAGCCTCCCCTCCCACAAATACGGCAACTGCGTTGCCTACACTTGTGCTTGGATCGACTATCAGAGTGACAGTACCCAAAAGCATAGCAGTAGAGTAGTGGCGGAACTGCTGTAAAGGGTGGCCTAAAGGGGCCAAAAATGCAAGACACAGTAGTAGAGAAAACAACAAACTGTATTGCAAACACATTATGACAGCAAATTCTGAAAAGCCAATGACATCTCTCGTTTAGGGTTGGGTATGTAACGAGTGTAACACAGCAATTTCCAATGACCCAGTTTCTTTATAATGTGAACCGGTATGTTGTTCTTTGAAGCGGTTGAGGCGGCTCCTATTCTGAGTGAATGTCCAGTAATGCTTAATGGATCGACCTCTAGTTTAGGCAATAAGACACGTATGTACTTTAGGAATGTTTGAATGCTCAGCGGGCCGGAGTTGTATGCTAAAAGAGGGGAGTTGGGTGGGGCGCATTTGATCAATACCGACCATTCGACTGCCACTGGACACCACTTGTTACCCGTAGGGAAATATTTCACCTTTATGGTCTCGCCTCGTCTTGTGGTCTTTGTATGATCAAGTGTAGAGACATAGTGGGAACCTTGGCATTTTAATTGTTGTTTTTGTACGAAGGCACTACCAGTGATAGGGCACGTAAATTCCCCAGGTCGTAGGAACCCGTAGAAACATAAATACAGAGCTGTTTTGATCAACGCACTAGTCTTCAAACCGAAGGGGTTTGCACTTAACATTATGGAAATGGATTTAAACATTTTACCTGAAAATGGTTTCCTGAAAATCTTACTAACAGCTGATGTATTATGTATACCTTTTAGGATCGCTTTTATAGGGTGCGCTAAGAATAAAGATGACCTGTCTGGATAGGAGATATGCCAATAGTGTTGTATACCTGCTAAATATAACTTCCGTGGGAAAGTTTAAGATCTGAGTGGCAAAATGCTATGAATGCTAGTAGGTGTGTAATGTGATCCAAACCCTGTTGCGGACAAGACTGCTGAAACCTAGTGAAATGGGACCAAGCAGTCTGGTAAGTCCTTGCCGTGTTCTTGGATAATGACTTCTGAATAAGAACCCTGGCTGTATCCAGGTGCTCCCTCAATCCATGACTAACAGGTTGTGCAATGGTGTTGGAGTTGGTGTTGGGTCCGCTTCGGGTGAAATCTGAAAGAAAAACTGAAACTTACTCCTGGACAGTGCGTCTGCTGCTAAATTTAGCTTCTCGGGAATGTGTACACTAGGCCTGCACAATATATCGCCAAAGCAATCGCAATCACAATTAATCGCCATATCACAATCGCCAATTATATTACCATATTTTACGCTTTATAAGACAAACTTCCCCCCCCCCCCAAAAGTGGGGGGAAAATGGCAGTGCGCCTTATAAAGCGATGGTTGACTTTTTACGTGGTTGACACGGATGTATCGCCGGCCGCTATGCTGCACAGTGCGGCCGGCGATACATCAGTTTCAGTATGGGGAGGGAGGAGGGGCTGGAGGCAAGTCGTTATTTTAATGAACAAATGTTGTTTATTTATCTGTTCTGTGCAGTGCTATTAAGAAAATGGCAAGTTTTGTATTTTGTACTTTTGCAGTAATGCAAATATGTTATTTAATTTAGTAAAATATGTTTTATTTTGAAAAACACTGTGCATTTCAGTTCTTGAGTTAAGCATAACTACATTTCAGCATTATCAGTAATTTGTGTGAGTGCTTTTGCCTTGCAAAATCCAAGCAAATAGACCTCTAGCACAATTCCCTTAAAATATTGCATCGCATACCGTTATCGCAATTTTTAGGGCCCTAATCGCAATCGCACAAAATTCCCATATCGTGCAGCCCTAGTGTACACATTAAAAATGGAATTGGTGTTCCAAAGCCAGCCAGATAAATCGCCTCATAAAGGACATGATCTCTCTGGATGCTGATCTACCCTTATTTAGCAGGGCGGCCAGATCTGCATTATCAGTTAAAGGGAATCTGTCACCTGCTTTTATCACTTTAAGCTGTCACCATCGCTATGTTCACTAAAGTACCTTATTTCCAGCAGTCTTCTTTTTACTTTATTTTGTTTTGTCCTTTTGATCTAAAAGCACTTTTTATGATATGTTAATGAGGCTCCAAGGTGCCCAGAGGGGCGTTTTTTTTCTTCTCCGGTGCCCAGTGACTCCCCCCTGCAGTGCCCAAGAACGCCTCCTGATTCTCAAATAACCTCCCACAGCCCCGGCAAACGGTTCTGCCCCCTCCCCACGCCATAGTCTACCTTCTAGAAATGCCCCGTCCTTCTTCCTGTCGGCGGCCAGAAAACTTGCGCAGGCGCAGTACCGCCTACGGCCTGCGCCTGCGCGATCATCAAGCTCCTGAGGGCAACAGCCTCAAAAGTCTCACTGGGCATGTGCTGAGCCCAGTGATGTAACCTGAGAGCTGTTGCCCTGAGGAGATTGATGATCGCGCAGGCCGCAGGCGGTACTGCGTCTGCGCAAGTTTTCTGGCCGCCAACAGGAAGAAGGACGGGGCATTTCTAGAAGGTAGACTATGACGTGGGGAGGGGGTGGAACCGTTTGCAGGGGCTGTGGGAGGTTATTTGAGGATCAGGAGGCGTTCTTGGGCACTGCAGGGGGGCGTCACTGGGCACCGGAGAAGGAAAAAAACAAGATTAATACTGTGTGCTTGCTCCAGTAAGCTACCCATGCCTGTGTTGCAGCGACAATAGGGTAGATTCCGAATAACCCAGGAATGGTTGAGATCTCGGACGGCCAAGAGCTGGCTAGCCAGTGACTGCCGTAAATGGCCGCAAACCCTATTGCCGACGAAGCATCAGAATGGAGGACCGGAGACTTGCTGGATACTGCAGGAGTAAAAAACAAAATGCCGTTCCAATTGGAAAGGAACAGGTCCCACATGATCAGATCGGCCAAAGCTTGCTGATCTAAACTCACCTGGCTATCTTGGTCTGTAGTTAATGGAAGCAGGCTAAGAAGTCTAGAGATAAAAGCCCTGCCCTGCGGGATAATCCTCATGGCGTAATTGAGCATTCCCAGTAAACTCTGAAGATCTGCTCTGGAACAAATGCCTGCTTGGGCTAACTTATGAACAGTGTCTCTGACTCTGTAACTTTTCCTGAGGCAAACTAGCCTGTAATGTGTCTAGCTGGATGCCTAAGAAAGTCAACCTAGTGTGCGGGCCGTCGAGTTTGTGATCAGCTACTGGTACTTCTGAGCTTCCCAAAGACTTCAGTTAATACCCCTAAATCCCTAGGAGGCCGAGATGGAGGTTCGATCAGCAGAAAGTCGTCTAGATAATGTATCACGTGATAGGCACTGAAAGTGTTTTCGAGTATCCAAGTGCAGACTTTTGGCAAATTGATCGAACAGCCATGGGCTTGATTTGGAACCGAATGTGAGACTATTGGCAAAATAATACAGGCCATCCCATTTAATGCTGTGCCACTGCCACAGTTGGGGGTGAGTAGGTAAAAGTTTTAAGGCATCAGTGATGTCTGCTTTCGACAGCCACGACTGCTTGCCCAAAGACAGTATCACTTAGATTGCCTCGTCTATGGATGCATATTTCATGCCAAATTCCTCGGAGGGAATTAGAGCGTTGAGGCTTGGAATGTCTGAAGAATGTGGAGCTGACAGGTCATAAATAAGGTGTCTTTTATTTGAAAATTTACCAACAACCCTACCTATTGGATTTTTTCTCCAGCATTTGAATGGGGGCTGACGCAAAGGTCCTATCAGATAGCCTTTCTCCAATTCCAACTGAATGAGACAACTAACTGCCTTGGGGTTCCTGATGGCTGACAGTAAATTCCTGCACTCGCATGTAGTTTGTGGTAAGGATATCTGACCTGTATAGAAGCCTTCGGTAAAACCACTGAGGAGGAAATGCACCCATTGTTTGTCTGGATGGTCTGCCAAGAAGGTAGCTAGCGCGTCCATGTGTACTCTGCCTAGTCATGCCGTATTAAGGCCTTTCTGGGGGCATGCTGTCTTGGGGTGATCCCTGAAGCAATCAGTGCACAAATGCAATAACCGTCATTGGCTATAAAAGCACCCTGCGGAATTAAAGTTATTACAAATCTGCGACTTGCCTAGGTATTTGATAGGTCTGCCTAATTTGTCAACCCCTATCGTTGACTTGGGCAATATGCTGTCAGATGCATAGTTTGCCTGGGAACAGCCTGCTGGAGGGTTATTAGAGGAACACCATTCTGCGGTATGGGAGTGGGAACCATATGTGGAACACGCAGGGACTTTCAACCCCGCGAAATGGCGACAGAATAGCTCAGTGTCAGTAACTGACCAGTCAACCGTGTGCTGGAATTGTGTAAGTAATGCTGCTGTCTTTGCGTAAAAAGATCTATGGTAATCATAGAATGCTGTTTCCCCGTATTTATGGCCTAGATCCACTACTTTATATAGATACAAATCCAATTCCTCGCTACGATTGGGGGACACGGAACAAACTACGTCCCGGTACAGGCTAAATGCAAGAACAAACTCTGTGATACTGAGTTTGCGGTTTAACTTGACATTCCGTGATTTAAGAATGACTGATACCTCGCCGCAGGTGATGGTCTTGTTATCAGGTACCTCGTGTGTAGCAATGAGCAAACAGGCTAGGTTCACGTCCCTTACCGTCTAGGATATCCTGCCTAATATTGGCCGGTATGAAGTGTGATGGCGCAGTATTGGGGAAGTTTGGGGGAAAAGTTGCAGAGGTCGTTTTGGGGACTGACGGAGTTGGTGGTCTTTGCACAGCAGTGCTGAAGGTGGTGGCCCTGTTTTCTATAGCCTCCAGTCTAGATTGAAAACAAGACATGGAGGAAGTGATATTATTGATCGCGGCATGTAACTGCGTAATGGAAGTTTGTATAGTGTTTGTGGAAAATAATTCTTGGCTGGACCCCGGCTCAGATTGTAACAGGCAAAATAGTTCATCCTTCCTGGCGGATGCTGGGAATCGATCTCTCTGCGTAATAGCTCCGTCGTGATTTTAGATACGGTCCAAGACCTTAATGATGGGGACTGAATTCCTCCTCTGACTGGAGCTGACATAGCAGCTATAACAGAAAGTAAAGTTAAATGACCCCCAAAGGTCTTGTATGACCATATTAGGGACACAAAGTGTAAAAAATTAATAAAAAAATAAAAAAAAATGAAAGCATAAAAACTCGAAGACAAAATAAATAAAATTAAACTCCATACTTCAGCTTCTAGCCCCCCACAGTGACCATAATGCATATAGTTCATGTATTAAAGTGACATTAAAATTACATAAAAATAAATAAAAAGACCAAAAATTATTCATAACCAAACGGAAAAAAATAATTTTTATGGCTTTCAAAGATGCATGTACTATAAAAAATAAAAAAAAGACTGAAAAAGGGGGGTGGTGGCTCAGTCTTTAAGTGGTTAATGTATTATTTATATAATTAAGTACATTTATTTTATTAGGGCAAATGCACACATTGCAGCCTTCACATTGGCAGGGGTGGCAAACCTGTGGCTCTTTGCTTCTTCAAGTGCAGCTCTAGCTGTGGAGCTGGGAAGCAGTCAGGCCGGCTCACTCTCCACCCCATTCTCAGATCTCTTCTCTTGATCAGGCACTGTTGCTACTTTGCAGCTACAGCTCACTCTCCACTACATCCTGATGCACACAGTTTGAGAACGTAGTGCGTGGAGATACACACTATGACCTGACGTTGTGCTTATCAGGTCAGAGTGGAGAGCGTGTCAGACCTGCAGAGTAGCAGGTGCCCAAGCAGGAGCCAAATGCCTGATCAGGAGAGGGAAGAGATTTTTTTTTAAAATAATAGAACTGAGCATGGGGGTCTGATCTAAGCATGGGAGGTTCTGATCTGAGCATGGGGGGGTCCTGATCTTGGCAATGGGGTTCCGATCTGAGCATGGGGATACTGATCTGAGCACTGGGGGTCTGGGGGGGATCTGAGCGTGCGTGGGAGTTCAGATTTGAGTATGAGGGGCACATCTGAGCATGGGTGGGTCTTGTTTGAGCTTGGGTTGGTCAGGTCTGAGCATTGGGGTTTAGATATGAGCATGGGGGAAATCTGAGCATAAGGGGGGTATCTGAGCATTGGAGGGGAGATATGAGCATGGGTGGGAGATCTGAGCACTGAGGGTCTGACACTGGGAGTCTGATTTGTGTTCTCTGATCCGAGCATTGGGTATCTTATTTTGGGGACTAATACTAATAAATACCCAATAAAATGTAATCTTTATTTTGACATAAAAACGGACAAAAATACATAAATGTAGAGACCATGCAGAGCACTCTGCATGGTCTCTACATTTATGTATTTTTGTCCGTTTTTATGTCAAAATAAAGCTAACATTTTATTGGGTATTTATTAGTATCAGTTCTCTTTTGTTGGTATATATATTAAGGTGATACACCCTTGTTTACATACAAGACTGTGTCGATCCAGTTGAATATCTTATTTTGGGGGTCTGGTTTGGAGGTCTGATGAGACTTGGGGATCTTATTTTAGGTCAGATGAGGATTGGTGATCTGATTTAGGAGTCTGATCTGAGGTCTGATGAAACATATATTTTTCTTTTTTTCTCTGCTAATGAAAAATAAAAAAAATATATATTTTTATCAGACCTCAGGTCAGATTTAAAAAAAAAAATCTTTTTTTTTGTTAAAATCTAGGTGCATCTTGTAGGGTGAAAAATATGATGACTCGTGTGTAAATGTATAGTTGTGGCTCCTGGATAGTCTTAAGTTTTTTGGGGGGCTCTTTGTGTCTGTAAGGTTGGTCACCCCTGACATATGGCAAAGGTAATAAAACACCTCAGTTTAAAGGGGTTGTCTGATTTCAGGGCAATTCTCAGACTAAGCCTTCAATAAAGAGCTGATAATTGCGTAGCTGACAGATCCCATGCCACCACTCCAGTTCTTTCTGCCAGTCTCTACTTACCTGACTGCAGCAGTGACATCATGTGACCACTGTAGTCTATTGCTGGCCTATTTGGTGCTCCACCGAGGTCAATGATTGGCTGTATAAGTCATATGTTTTCAAAGTGATGTCACCGATACAGCCGGATAAATAGAGCCCAGCCAGGAGAACTGAAGCAACAGTGCAGGATCTGTCAGATAAGTACTTTATCAATTTATTACAAGCTGATTCCAAGGGTTGCTCAGTTTTCTCCTGGAATCAGACAACCTCTTTAAGGCAATCTGTGTTTATACTGTAAACTGAATAATTCAATATCAATATGGCTGAAGTAAGTTAATTGACATGTGGCATAGATTGTCAGTTGCCTATAGCTGTTCCTTGATCAACCAAGCTCAGTTTCTTCATAAGTGAAGACTTTTTTGGTGAATGTATACTGCACCTGTAATATAAATGTATATATATATATATATATATATATATATATATACAGTTGCAAGAAAAAAATATGTGAACCCTTTGGAATGATATGGATTTCTGCACAAATTGGTCATAAAATGTGATCTGATCTTCATCTAAGTCACAACAATAGACAATCACAGTCTGCTTAAACTAATAACACACAAAGTATTACATATTAGCATGTATTTATTGAACACACCATGTAAATATTCACAGTGCAGGTGGAAAAAGTATGTGAACCCTTCAATTTATTAACTGGTTGAACCTCCTTTGGCAGCAATAACTCCAACCAAACATTTCCTGTAGTTTTTTTTGACAGCAGTGGCTTCCTCTGTGGTATCCTCCCATGAAATCCATTCTTGTTTAGTGTTTTACGTATCGTAGATTCGCTAACAGGGATGTTAGCATATGCCAGAGACTTTTGTAAGTCTTTAGCTGACACTCTAGGATTCTTCTTCACCTCATTGAGCAGTCTGCGCTGTGCTCTTGCAGTCATATTTACAGGACGGCCACTCCTAGGGAGAGTAGCAGCAGTGCTGAACTTTCTCCATTTTTAGACAATTTGTCTTACCATGGACTGATGAACAGCAAGGCTTTTGGATATACTTTTATAACCCTTTCCAGCTTTATGCAAGTCAACAATTCTTAATTGTAGGTTTTCTGAGAGCTCTTTTGCGTGAGGCATCATTCACATCAGGCAATGCTTCTTGTGAAAAGCAAACCCAGAACTGGTGTGTATTTTTATTTTTTTTATAGGGCATGGCAGCTTTAACCAACACCTCCAATCTCATCTCATTGATTGGACTCCAGTTGGCTGACACCTCACTCCAATTAGCTCTTGGAGATGTAATTAGTCTAGGGGTTCACATACTTTTTCCACCTGCACTGTGAATATTTACATGGTGTGTTCAATAAAAACATGGTAACATGTAATTCTTTGTGTGTTATTAGTTTAAGCAGACTGCGATTGTCTATTGTTTTGACTTAAATGAAGATCAGATCACATTTTATGACCAATTTGTGCAGAAATCCATATTATTCCAAAGGGTTCACATACTTTTTCTTGCAAATGTATATATATATATATATATATATATTCCAATAAAATAAGTGTGCATGACTGTACAATAAAATGTAAGTATATTCATGGAATATGTTATCTTTTTAGACAGCAAGTTGTCTATCTTCTCTTTGAAATGTAGTATGCATTGCAGCACTGTTATTTTGAATGCATCCAGTGGCTTATTAGAAAAACATCTATGGGAAAACATGTCAAAAGAGTTTGATATTCTCACATCTGGAATCTATTTTTGACTACATGAAAAGTATAATCTTGTATGGAATAAAACTCAATGACAATTGTATGGTATCCTGTATGGCACCTGTATAACTTAACCATGGTCTCCAAACATGTAATGAATAATGATCTTTCTCTGAAAAAAAACAAAAACAAAATATAGAATTAACATGAAAAAATAATATTAATTACATTTCTATAAGGTAAACATTATTTTTATGATTTCTTATTTTCTGGCACAAAACCAGCTCAAACCCATGCAGGGACCGAATCAGTAGATAAATGTTAATCTTGTTGTCCATGACCAGAAGCAGCACCCAAATACTCTAAATGTCTTTAACTATTGATCCAGGTATTATCTCAAAGATAAGCCTACTCAATCCATTTCAGGAAGTCTGATAAGAAAGTTATATTTAGCCTATAAATATAACCAAGATAAGTATCTACCAACCGATTCTTAATTACGTAATACAACAAGGACAACTGTGAAAATTACCATTTGATTGCATAGCAACAATAGTAATCAGGAGTACTTTTTAAAGGAGCTAATTTCAGAGAAGGCTGACAGATGAACAAGCAATGGTAGGGGATTTATTTCCTCCTTTCTCTTTAATAATTATGTTTTATAGAACTTATACAGACCAGAATTTAATTTCATATTGCTATTGAAACATGCCCAAGAAAAACTACAGGACTTCTCACTATCAAAATATGACTATGAACACCATAAGAATAGCTCATTTTAGAAGTGCTATAGAATAGGATAAAAATAATCTAGAATATATTTAGGATTCTACTATCTTAATGTTATTTTATGAATTTTTTTCCCCATTGCGCCATAAACTATACGTTGGAATAGTCGGTCTGAAACATTGATCATTTTGCTGTGCATATTTAAAGAAGCTCACATACAGGATAATGTTCCATTCTAATGTGTTAAGCTAAGCACTTCACAGCTACTGAAAAGCCAACGGTTGATTTCCCCTCATCACCGGGGGTGGTTTCCTTAACAGCTGGTGGTCTTGCCATGAGCATTAATCAAAAGTAAGCTCACACCCTGTGGTTTACTGCAATGTGTAGTAGATGACTGTTTTTTTCCAACCACATCCGATTTTTCGGTAAGTAAATCTATTGAAAAATATCTCCAGGGAGCACTTTAGTGCTTAGAATGACTTAAAAAAGGAAAATGTCCTACCATTTAGTAAATAACATGGCTACTTCCAATGTGAAAGTGTCACAGCAGGAGAACTTTTACATATGGATCTGTAAAGGTCATAAGACAAACTTTTGCATTATATAATCTAGAGCAGGCATGCTCAACCTGCGGCCCCCCAGCTGTTGTAAAACTACAACTCCCACAATGCCCTGCTGTAGGCTGACAGCTGTAGGCAATTCGAGCATGCTGGGAGTTGCAGTTTTGCAACGGCTGGAGGGCCGCAGGTTGAGCATGCCTGATCTAGAGTCTTGTATATTAATCATTCACTATCTGCTACTAATCTTTGGAAAGTTGTACAAAGTAAAGAATGTCTCCATTTAAACCTGCTTTCTTATGTTATCCAGGGTAATGGATTAATCAGTTTACTTAATAGTAGGTATAAAATCACCAATAATTTATTAACTGCTGCATTTACTTACCCTTTTAGCCTTGTTTTCTAGTAATATTTTCTAGCTAGAAGATGTCACTGCATTTCTCTAACCCTGTACACTAACCCTCTACATACTGCCAAATGAACATGGGAGCATATTTATTAAGACCAGCGTTTTAGATGCCGGTCTTAAAATAGGCCCTGCACTAGCGGTAGATCCGCCAAAGTTATGAAAAAGCGGCAGCATCTCCATAATTTCAGTGTATCCAGCACCGCTTCTAAATGTAAGACAGATTTCGAGCTGTCTTACATTTAGACAATTTTCTATGCCTGAAGCAGGCATAGAAAATGATGAATGAGATGGGCCTGCTGTCCCGTCCTATTCCTCGCCCATGCCACACCCACAATTTTAGACCTGTTGTGAGCGTCTGAAATTTCAGTATAGTAAATGACCCCCATAATCTCTATACTCACAGACTATCATTGATACGCCTCTGTTTTACAAGATTTAAGAAAGGATATTACTATGTCTATTTGGCTGGATTTACACATATTTTTGTGGGGTTTTTTGTTTGTTTTTTGCCAAAATTTGCATCGTTATGAATTTATTACATACTTTTTGGGGGTATTTTTACTGGAAAAATACTATCTGTTAGCTGAAAGTCTATGGGGATTTTGAAAGGCAGTGCACATGTTTCCATAGTGGTAGATTTTTCAATTGGGGTGCATTTTTTTTTTTGTGTGTGTACAATGTTTTGGGGTTTATATAACATTATAATAATGGTTTTATTTTGCCTATAAAACAAGGTGTGGAAGAACATCTAGAAAAATCTCCAAAATATAAATATACCACTACAAAGCCACTGAAAACTGCCATAAAAAGAAATGTAATATGACATGAAAAAAAGCATGTCTTTTTACTGGTGCTGTTTATTGACAAAAAAGGACAAAGGCAGATTCATGTATAAAGGGGCTCAACTGATGAATGTATAAGAGAACAAGGTTACAGAATACTGCACGTCCTATAAAGGGCACAAAAGTAACTCTGCATTAGGATTGACAAATTTGACTGACAAGGCAGCAAGCAGGAGGCTTTGATGGTTGGAGAAATGATCTCACATTTTGTACTGTGATTGAGAGATAAGGGAGTAACACAATCAAGAATACTAGAAGAGCTCTGGGAATAATCTGGTCATGGACATGACACACAGAGCTACTATTAATGCTAATGAAAATGAATCTGGCGTAACTGACAAAAATAATGAGAGGAGGTTTACTAAGCCTTGTAGGCATTTTGTTCAAATTAACTTTGTTGTTATTTTGCCTGGAATATACCTGTATAGCAAAGCCAATTGGGTTACTTTGTGATAAAATTCTAATCATTTTCGGGAAAAAGCTCTAAACTGCCTTTTGTGTAGCTGATATATAAACCTTAAGGGTGTATTACATGGGCAGATTTTCGAACAAACACTCTTTAGCGATCATCTTGCAGTTTAATACTGCCGCCAATTGCCCGATGAACGAACAAACGCTCGTTCATCGGGCAATCCAGATCTTTCAGCATGCTGAAAGATCAGGATTTGCTGTTGGCAGATTGTGCTGTCTAATTATGATTCTGCCGTCAGCAAACCACTGTACAGCATGGGGACGAGCGATGTGCATAGCGATTGCTTCTCCCCATGCTGCGGAGAAGATCACTGCATGTAATAGAAATGGTCTCCTCCATTAGGAACGCTTCCCTCCCGACAATCGTCTGCCTGATTGGGGTGTCTAATACACCCTTTAGAGTATGACAAGTGCTGACTTTCCACAGATACCCATTTGTGTCTATACAGTATCTGTATTGATCCTTCGAGTCCAAGTGTGACATAAATCTAGCTCACTTTTGAAGATTTTGTAGAAATCATCTCACTGGAAAATACTGGAGCATTTTTACTAATATGTCAAATTTTTAGCCCACATCCCGGGCACTGCATGATATATATATATATATATATATATATATATATATATATATAATATATATTTTTATTATTTTTTTATTATTACTATTATTTGTTTACAATTTTAGTGTCTCTTTTGACAAGTGAACATGATTTAGCAGAAATTGAATGTGCATGGCTTAAAATGTGGCAACATGGTCCAAATTAAAGATAACGTTTTGCACTAAAGTTAGCCAACCACTATATTGTATAAATTTAGAAAAGCATGTCTAGCAATGCACAAAATTGTCACACAGCATATCCCACTGTGATAAATCTGATGCCAGTCTAAGTTTATGATGTATAACCGATAGATAGGATTATTAAATCTGTTCCAATATTCCTAAGGTCTCTTTACATGGACTGACACTTTAGGCAATTTTAGGGAAGCCAATGCTTGTTCATCAGGTAAAAGCATTGTTGATATGAACACCAAATCATGTTTTTTGGGCAGAATATCTTCAATTTGCAGTCCAGATTCAATGAATCTGTAGTGATTGCTTGTTCCTATCCAGTGGAGTTGATTGTTGCTTGTAAATGTAGCTTTCCTCTACTTAGACAAGCAAGCAATTATAGGGAAAGAACAGTTAATTCTAATGATAAGCAAATTGATTTGTATGAATCGATTTGTTCATACTAAAAAATTAATGTCTGTGATTGAGCATCTCTCTAATGATAAATGAATGCACCAGCACATTAACATGGCCACATATCTCGCGAGGTCATGATAATCTCTTGCATGCGCCATAACTGCAAGTATCAGTGCATGTGCAAATGTTATGCCTGATCATACGGCTCAGCGATTGTGTTCATGCCAATTAGAAAACCGCATACTTATTAATCTGCTGGCTGCAGAAGCATGCTGAGCTGTGGGGATGCTCCTTAAAAAGTATGAATGTATTCCAAATCAATTTGCTCATTCCTAGTTCATTCCCAATAATTGCCTGGGAGATCAAGGATTAAAAACCAAATCATGTCCTGAGCCTCATATGGAGTTAAAATTTGACATACAGTTAAAAGATGGAGGCTTCAGCACTGCAGGGAAATCTTGTAAAAGTGGTTTCCTCTTTATTGCAGCATATTGACAAAGGTGCAGTACAAAATACATCTGTAATAAAGAATATTTTTCGGTCGAAATATGTATGTGAGTTCTAGTTCACTGTATTTTGTTCTGCCCCTTTGTGTATATGCTGCAATAAAGAAGAAACTGGTTTTATGAGATCACCCTGCCCTACAGTGCTGAAGCTTCTTCCTTCTATTAGTGCTGTTCCTTCATACTCCATGCATGTGGGACACCTCCAGTTCAAATGGATGAGCTGGCTTCTGCTAATTTGAATTACAGTGTAGCCCCTTTTAAAGGAGACCTATGACCAGTGGTGCACCTAGCCTTTATGCCGCCTGAGGCAAAAACTGAAAGTGCGCCCCCCACCCCAATGCTAATTTCTTAACCTAACCCAGGGTCTGACTGGCAACTTTTGGCCCAGGGGGCAAGTAACACCCAGAGTCCCACTGAACCCCCCTCCTGCTTTCCCATTTCCCCTGCCTCCTCCTGACTTTCCCCCCTTGCCACTTTTGTCAGCCATGTAAATTACAACACAGGAAAACAAAATAAACTAGGTATGCTCCGATATATCGGCCGCCGAAACACATCAGCCCGAAAATGGAATTTTTGGTATAATGCCGAAAGTGTCATTTTCTGGCTGATACAGTGTTGCATCCGTGTTTTCTCTCCACCTCGCTGGCCGCTCCTCTGTGTCCCCCCCCATGACACTTGATGACTTTTGCAGAAGAAACTGTACATTGTGTGGCACGGTATATGCTATATGTGTATAACAAACATATTTCATATGAAAACTTACAGTTACTTGGCTTGGCCCTTGGGAATCTCGGACACCTCCACACTTTGGCCGGGGGCTCGGCGGAGCTGATGTGTTTTATCCTAATGAGAAAAATTTCATAATAAGGATTTGGAGAAGGGGCAGAGGGATAGCAGAGCAGGGAGAGGCTGACGCTGCTACTAGGGGGCTCATACCATGGGGGAGTAATAAAGCCCACCGTAATGCCCCCCCCCCCCAGTAGAAATAATTCTCCTTATAATAGTGCAAAAAATACCCCCTTGTAATGTCCCCAATTGAGCTAATGTCCCCATAGTGCCCCCTATAATGTGCCAGTAGCCATAGGCCCCCCTATAATGTGCCAGTAGCCATAGGCCACGCTATAATGTGCCAGTAGCCATAGGCCCCCCTATAATGTGCCAGTAGCCATAGGCCCACCCTATAATGTGCCAGTAGCCATAGGCCCACCCTATAATGTGCCAGTAGCCATAGGCCCACCCTATAACGTGCCAGTAGCCAGATAGGAACCCCCCTATAATGTGCCAGTAGCCAGATAGGAACCCCCCTATAATGTGCCAGTAGCCAGATAGGAACCCCCCCTATAATGTGCCAGTACCCAGATAGGAACCCCCCCCCTATAATGTGCCAGTTAGCCAGATAGACCCCCCCCTATAATGTGCCAGTAGCCAGATAGGAAACCCCCCCCCCCCTATAATGTGCCAGTAGCCAGATAGGAACCCCCCTATAATGTGCCAGATAGGAACCCCCCCTATAATGTGCCAGTAGCCAGATAGGAACCCCCCTATAATGTGCCAGTAGCCAGATAGGAACCCCCCCCTATAATGTGCCAGTAGCCAGATAGGAACCCCCCTATAATGTGCCAGTAGCCAGATAGGAACCCCCCCCCCTATAATGTGCCAGTAGCCAGATAGGAACCCCCCTATAATGTGTCAGTAGCCAGATAGGAACCCCCCCCTATAATGTGTCAGTAGCCAGATAGGGCCCCCCCCCCATAATGTGCCAGTAGCCAGAAAGGGCCCCTATCAGTGACAGAAATGACAACAAAAAAATAATAAATAGTCTCAGTCAGACTTATACTTACCGCACCTTCACTGAATCACCCCCGTCCCGCCTCCAGTTCTGCTGATGTCTTTACGGCAGCGCAGCGACTTAGTCAGGCGGACGCGATGACGTCCTCGCGCCGCCTGCGCCGGTCCGGCGGCCTCTCTGATAGGCTGCCGGCAGCACACCTCCCCTTCTCCCTCCGCAGCAGTAGGTTAGTACTATCATTAACAGCGGGGGCAGTGCCCTTAGTGACTGTGACAGTCTGATTCGGGGCCGGCCGGCCGGGACAGTGAGGCAACAGAGGCCCGGGGGGCAATTGTCCCCCTGCCCCCCGGCCCAGTCCGCCTCTGACCTAACCCCTTCTCTTCAGCTCATAGCCCTTAGGCTGCCCCCTCTTGCTCCTACCTGGTGTGATCGCCTCACCTGGCCTCACCTGGTATATTAGTGGTGTACCCCTGCCTATGGCACCAGTAATCTACCTGACATGTTAAATTCATGCTGATTTCCTTTAACCTGCTCACGACCGCCGTACGCAGGATTGCGTCTTCGCGGCGGTCGTGCTGCTCTGGGTGGACGCGCCGGTGCGTCCTCTCGCGAGACGCGAGATTTCGGGGAATGCCGGCCCGCGCATGCGCATCGCGGGCTGGCAAAATTCAAAGGACAAGTCCGTCATCAACCTGCCAGCCACGATCATTGGCTGGCAGGTTGATGATTTTCAAAAAAAAGAATCAGCAGCCAGATACCACATCATATTAGTAAATATGATGTGGTTATATGGCTGCTGTGCTCCTCTGCTCCTTCTTTTGGTCGGTTGGTTCCAGCAGAGGAGCAGAGGAGCACACATCACTGTGAGTACCCACCAACACCACACTTAGCCCCCAGATCACCTCCCAGCACCCCAATTAACCCTTTGATCACCCCTTCTTGCCCCTGTCAATCACTAGTGAAAAGGAAAAAAGTGATCAGTGCAAACTGTCACTTTTTTTTTTCACCGGTATTGACCGTTAGGTTTTAGGTATAGTTTAGGCCCCTTGGTTAGGTAGTTTAGCGATCAGTTAGCGCCCAGCCCACCGCACCGCAGTCCCTTATTCGCTGATTAGCGTATCGCTAATCAGCATTTGTACTTTTATAGTATCTGGAAGTGATCAAGACTGATCACGGTCAGATCTATAATTGTATTAGTGTCACTTTAGTTCGCCCTCCACCCAAAACGCAGTGTTTGCCCGATCAGGCCTGATCGGTCGCCCACACGTGCGTTCACCCACGCCCGCCCCACCGCAGTGACAATTTTTTATTTATTTTTTGATCACTGCACATTCACTTTACACGCACTGCGGCGATAAAAAAATCAGTTTTGATATTTTTTATCAACCGCAGCGGCCTCCGGTACTTCGCTAGCCTCCCCTTTGTAAGATAGGCTTGCTTTTTTTTCTTGGGTAGTCTCAGGGAATACCCCTAAATTTAGTTGCCCAAATGTCAAACAGGGGGTATTCTTCTGAAGAGGCCTACAGACTTCTGACCCAGTCGGATGAGGAATGGGAACCCTCATCTGACGAATCTAGCGGGTCAGAATACGAACCTGTAGAAAGCAGTGGCTCTCTGACCCAAAGTTCGGACAAAGAGACTGAGGTCCCTGATAGCACCAGGCGTACCCGGCCCCGTGTCGCTAGACCGCAGGTTGCGCAGGATCCGCTTCAAGAGCAGCAGAGTGGGGCTGGTACTGTCGGATTACGTGGTGAGGCATACACCAGCAGCCCAGCCCTTCCTGGACCTAGTACCAGCACTGTCCGTACAACCTGGTGAAGTGGCGAGCACCAGAAGGGCAGTTGAAGCTGGTACGGTGGCACGAGCAGTAGTGACCCCGTCGCAGCCACCGCAAAGACGTGCCCGTAGAGCCTCTAGAATCCCTGAGGTGCTGGCAAACCCTGATTGGCAGTCCCCAACTTCAGCCGCACCTGTAGTTTTCCCTTTCACTGCCCAGTCTGGAGTTCGGGTTGAGACAGCTCAGATCGGTTTGGCCCTGGGATTTTTTTAGCTGTTCTTGACTGCGGAGCTCTTGGACTTAGTAGTGGCCGAAACAAATCGGTATGCCACACAATTTACACCGCCAACCCAGGAAGCTCTTATGCCCAGTCTTTCCGGTGGAAACCAGTCCAAGTTTCCGAAATTAAAACTTTTCTGGGCCTCCTCCTCAACATGGGTCTAACTAAAAAGCATGAATTGCAGTCATATTGGTCCACGAACCCAATTCATCATATGCCCATGTTCTCTGCTGCTATGTCCAGGACACAATTTGAGACCATCCTGCGTTTCCTGCACTTTAGTGATAACAGCACCTCCCGTCCCAGAGGCCACCCTGCTTTTTACCGGCTCCACAAAATTCGGCCCCTCATAGACCATTTCAACCTGAAATTTGCAGATTTGTATACCCCTGAGCAAAACATCTGCGTAGACGAGTCCCTGATACATTTTACCGGGCGCCCTGGCTTCAAACAATACATCCCAAGCAAGCGCGCCCGGTATGGGGTCAAATTGTATAAGCTCTGTGAAAGGGCCACAGGCTATACCCACAAATTTCAGATCTATGAGGGAAAAGATCAGACCCTGGAGCCGGTCGGTTGCCCTTACTACCTGGGGAGCAGTGGGAAGACAGTCTGGGACTTGGTGTCACCCTTATTCGGCAAGGGGTACCATCTTTATGTGGACAATTTTTACACAAGTGTGGCCCTCTTTAGGCATTTGTTTCTAGAACGGATTGGCGCCTGTGGCACCGCGTGAACTAGTCGCGCGGGCTTCCCCCAACGGCTCGTTACCACCCGTCTTGCATGGGGGCAGAGGGCCTCACTGTCTAACGAATAACTGCTCGCAGTGAAATGGAGAGACAAGCGTGACGTTTACATGCTCTCCTCCATTCACGCAGACACGACAATCCAAATTGAGCGAGCAACCCGTGTCATTGAAAAGCCCCTCTCAGTCCACGACTATAATTTGCTCATGGGAGGGGTGGACTTCAATGACCAGATGTTGGCTCCGTATTTAGTGTCCCGCAGAACCAGACGCTGGTATAAGAAGGTGTCTGTATATTTAATTCAACCCAGGAGGTTCCGTGGCCCCATCCACCAGTGTAGTTAGCCGTCTACACGAGCGACATTTCCCCAGTGTCGTTCCTGGTACCTCAAACCGACCGCCACCCCGAAAAAAATGTTGTGTCTGTAGCAGGAGTGGAATAAGGCGTGACACCCGCTATTTCTGTCCTGACTGTCCTGACCACCCTGCCCTATGCTTTGGAGAGTGTTTCCGGAAGTACCACTCACAGGTACACTATTAGCATAGGGATCACATCTCACCAGGACAGGCACACAGGGCTATTAGGGCCCATTCACTCACACAGCTGCTGCAAACCTCTCCTTTCACCTTGGACAAAGTGCATAACGCACTTTGCCACATCTTTGGGCGATTTGCGCTTTGCACATTGACCCATGGGGAAGGAGAGGTTTGTTCTATAAAGGTAAAAAAAAAAAAAAAAACACCAGTAAGTAAAAAGGTTAATGTTTAGTTCAAAAAGTTAACGTTTATGTATTCTGTTCTAAAGTTAATAAAATTATTGCGTTGTGGCCTGGTTTTTTCTTTTTTCTTTTTTTTTTTACCTTCCAGGTGGACCAACCGATCTACTAGCTGCAGCACTGATGTGCATTCTGACAGAAGCATTGCGCTGCTGTCAGATTACACGCAAGTCGGTGTATGCGGCGCTGCAAGACGAGATTTCTCCTCTGCAGTAACAGATACGTTTGCCGAGGCATACGAGCTGAGGAGAAGGCGGCGTTCCTATGCTTTGGCAAACACTTTGTATATCAAAAAATAATAATAATAAATCCCGGCAATGATTTATTCATCCACATCGATTGATGTGAATGGAGAAATCTGGTTTGCCAGGGCATACGAGCTAAGTGGGTATGGATGTTGGGCGGAGCTCCTATGTCCTGGCAGACGCCTTTCCCCTCCTTTTTTTTTTTTGGGCAGAGATTTTTTCATCCACATTGATCGATGCGAATGAAGAAATCTGTGCCGTTCATTTTTTTCTTTCAGCCCAGAGGCTGAACGGAAAAAAAAATCTCATTACTTGTATGCTCAATATAAGGAGAATAGCAGAAACGCCTAATGCTGGCCATACATGTAATGATTGCGGAGACCCTCAAATGCCAGGGCAGTACAAACACCCCACAACTGACCCCATTTTGGAAAGAAGACACCCCAAGGTATTCGCTGAGGGGCATATTGAGTCCATGAAAGATTTACATTTTTGTCCTAAGTTAGCAGAAAGTGAGACTTTGTGAGAAAAAATAAAATAAAAATCAATTTCCGCTAACTTATGCCAAAAAAATACATTTCTATGAACTCGCCATGCCCCTCATTGAATACCTTGGGGTGTCTTCTTTCCAAGTGGGGTCACATGTGGGGTATTTATACAGCCCTGGCTTTTTAGGGGCCCTAAAGCGTGAGAAGAAGTCTGGGATCCAAATGTCTAAAAATGCCCTCCTAAAAGGAATTTGGGCACTTTTGCAGCCTAGATGCGCAAAAGTGTCACAAATCTGGTATCGGTGTACTCAGGAGAAGCTGGGGAATGTGTTTTGGGGTGTCATTTTACATATACCCATGCTGGGTGAGATAAATATCTTGGTCAAATGCCAACTTTGTATAAAAAAAATTGAAAAGTTGTCTTTTGCCAAGATATTTCTCTCACCCAGCATGGGTATATGTAAAATGACACCCCAAAACACATTGCCCAACTTCTCCTGAGTACAGCGAGACCAGATGTGTGACACTTTTTGGCAGCCAAGGCGGGCAAAGGGGCACATATTCCAAAGTGCACCTTTCGGATTTCACCTGTCATTTTTTACAGATTTTGATTGCAAACTACTTCTCACACATATGGGCCCCTAAATTGCCAGGGCAGTATAACTACGCCACAAGTGACCCCATTTTGGAAAGAAGACACCCCAAGATATTCCGTGAGGGGCATGGCGAGTTCCTAGAATTTTTAATTTTTTGTCGCAAGTTAGTGGAATATGAGACTTTGTAAGGAAAAAAAATATAAAAATTATCATTTTCCGCTAACTTGTGACAAAAAATAAAAAGTTCTATGAACTCACTATGCCCATCAGTGAATACCTTAGGGTGTCTACTTTCTGAAATGGGGTCATTTGTGGGGTTTTTCTAGTGTTTGGGCATTGTAGAACCTCAGGAATCATGACAGGTGCTCAGAAAGTCAGAGCTGTTTCAAAAAGCGTAAATTCACATTTTTGTACCATAGTGTGTAAACGCTATAACTTTTACCCAAACCATTTTTTTTTGCCCAAACATTTATTTTTTTATCAAGACATGTAGAACAATAAATTTGGCGAAAAATTTATATATAGATGTCGTTTTTTTTGCAAAATTTTACAGCTGAAAGTGAAAAAATGTCATTTTTTTGCAAAAAAATCTTTATATTTTGATTAATAACAAAAAAAGTAAAAATGTCAGCAGCAATAAAATACCACCAAATGAAAGCTCTATTAGTGAGAAGAAAAGGAGGTAAAATTCATTAGGGTGGTAACTTGCATGACCGAGCGATAAACGGTGAAAGTAGTGTAGTGCAGAAGTGTAAAAAGTGGCCTGGTCATGAAGGGGGTTTTAGCTAGCGGGGTTGAAGTGGCTAAGAAGAGTTGTTATTCTACAGAGACTTGAAGTTTAAAACAACACTTGTACCAAAATAAATACATCAGAGTAGATTTAATAATCATGTTACAGTTAGCACCAAAAGAAACAAAAAACAATGGTGTATTTTCACTGCATTTATTACATTTTTAGATAGGCTTTTTGACTTCAAGGAGGTGTGAAAAACTGAAAAGGGGTGGTTATGGCTTAAGTTATAAAAGTGTGAACCAGAAAGTGCAGCAAAAGTTTGGCACAAAATTTTAAAGATTGTCACAAGATTTAACATCCATTATCAACCACTGTAAACAATTGGGTGCACCTTTAGACAATCTTGTCCAAGTTTACATGGTCTAAAAATTACAATTTGTAAAATTGCCCCAATGTGTTATGTCAAGTACAGGGCCTGAAGGGGTAAGTGCATAAGAGGACATAAAACAGTGTATACCTTGCCTGTAGAGTTCTTTAAGTTGTTGTTATTATTTTTTTTATTAATATTATTATTATTATTATTATGAATATTTTTATATTTGGAGTGATTTTGATGTACAATATCTTGCCAAACCTGATGTGTAATACATGAACACGTTAGCAGTTTAATGTTTGAGTGCACAAATTTTATGCTGCAAAATTTTCCCAAAGATAGATTTTATAGCTTCTTCGTGTAAGTCATCGACAGCTTAATATGTCAGCTCTGCACTTTGAAGGGACATAAATACATGTTGCCTGAACTTTAAGCACAGCTTGCTGTTATTTTTAGGTAATGTTTGCCTTCACAAACACATCATTTGGATCCTATGACTTTTTTTTTGGTAATTTTTGTCAAAGTCTTAAAAAAAAAAATAATCAGATTGCAGTAAGTAAATTAAAATATACAAATAACAAAATTACCTTAAATGTTTAAAGTACACTTTACTGTCCTGGAATAAGTATACAGAAGAACAATGTTTCAACATAATTTTTTTAGCCTCCTTAAAGGGGATGTCCCCTTAAAAAATCTACATTTTTCAATCCAACACCCAAATCTGAATATTTTTCTAATTGCATGTACATAAAATTAAACATTTTGAATTGTCACTTAATTATTAACTGAAATATTTCTGCATAGCACCCCCTGCTTTTTTTCATTTTTTTTTGTCCATCTCACTGAGGTTGACACACATGCTCAGTTCCATCTTTCAACTGCCACCAGCTATAGCATAAAGGGCACTAACCTAAGTTACCAGCTTGAAATAAATCTAGCAGAGCAAGTGGAGGAATTAATGGATAGATCTCTGGTCCCCTATAAGCTACAAGGCTGGTTCTAGTTTGTTAGAATTTCATGTACTATATGCTATCTGATTTTCATTTTTATATTAATCATGGTATAACCCATTTAATGTACATTAAAATGTGCATAAGCTCAATTATGTGCCACCAGCAATATGACACATTAATTAAATTCATGGTGTTCAATGAGGCAAGTTACATTTTGATACACTTTGTATCATATGAATATTACAGTATCACATCAAGTTTAACTCTAATTTTAGAGCAAAAGGTGTCATTTTATTAGTTGTTACATGGCAGCCCGTTTCTTTCAATGAATAGCTAACTACTGTATGTGACAGTTCTCATTACATGCATGTGACTTGCTTTTAATCTGAAGCTTCTCATTTTCCCTGCTTTATTTCAAAGAAACTCCCCACATGCAGATATTATTATTCATTAAGGCGTGTTTTTCATTGGGAGCTCTTAAAATGCCAACATAACCTATTCACCTCAAAGGAACAGGAAGTCATGCTACAATTAATTCTGTTCAAACTTCTAGAAATACAATTTACAATGTTCCTCCAACAATTCATATTCAGGAACTTGTAAACCCCTTAATGATAGCTGCATATAATAAGATTTCCAAAATGTAGCTCTCTTTGTGAAGTGAAGGAGGAGACTGGGACAGCAAGAACAGAAAAATGGAGCCCCTTGGGATAGGCCATCAGTATCTGATCAGTGTGATCAGTAGAGATGGCCTGTGGTTCACCCGGTGGTCGTTTTGCGGCAAACTTTGCTCTTTTTTGATTCGCCGAACATATGGCGATATTCGCATGCACCATTTTCTTTTGCATTGAGCCGAACTTTAACCCATGACACATCTATCCGGTGTGACAGGACAGTTAATTGAGATGCTTCAGCACATTGACACCCCCCTACCCTATAACAGAAGCCAGTCTGGCAACTATTTTACATTCTGTGTTTTGCCAGTGTAGGGAGAGGTTGCTGTATGGAGCAGGGACAGACTGTTAGGGACACCAAACGCTAGCGAATAGGGCCGCAAAAGTCCTTTTAACGACTGGTATAGGTGTGCTATAGATAAGTGTGACATACTGAGGGGTGTAATATACTTATAATATACTTTCTAACATAAAAAGTTGTCTGCGGTTCTGCTGTGATACCGCAGCTATATAGAGGGACAAACGCTATTGGAATAACTAATTGCAAGTGGTGTGATACACCTATTGCTCCCTTAAAAACTGATTGAGGGGTGTGATATAGCTATAATATACTTTCTAACATAGAAAGTATATTATAGAGCATTTGTATTGTGCAGCAGTTGTGTGCGGTTATGCTGCGATACTGCAGCTAGATAGAGGGACAAACACTGTTGGAATAACAAATTGCAACTGGTGTGATATACCTATTGCCCCCTAAAAAACAGATTCAGGGGTGCAATATACATCCTTACACAAAAGACAGATTAAGGGTCTTGATATACCTGCCTCAAAAAAAATACTGGTTGAGGGGTGCAATATACCTGGTTCCATCAAATATTGATTCAGGGGTTCTATATACCTGTTTCCACAAAATACTGATTGAGAGGTGCGATATACCTGCTTCTATAAAATACTGATTAAGGGGTTCTATGTCCCTGCTTCCACAAAATACTGATTGACGGGTGAGATATACCTGCTTCCGCCAAATATTGATTGAGGCCTGCAATACACCGCCTGCCACAAAATACTGATTGAGGGGTGTGATAAACCTACTACCACCAAATATTGATTCAAGGGTTCTAGATACCTGCTTTCACAAAATACTGATTAAGGGGTTCTATATATCTGCTTCCACAAAATACTGATTGAGGGGTGCAATATGCCTGCTTCTACAAAATACTGATTAAGGGGTTTCATATACCCGCTTCCACAAAATACTGATTCAAGTGTTCTATATACCTGTTTCCACAAAATACTGATTGAAGGGTGGGATATACCTGCTTCTAAAAATTACTAATTAAGGGGTTCTATATACCTGCTTCCACAAAATACTGATTGGGGGGTGCGATATACCTGCTTCCACCAAATATTATTTCAGGTGTTCTATATACCTGTCTCCACAAAATACTGATCGAGGGGTGCGATTTACCTAGTTCCACAAAATGCAGATTGAGGGATACGATATACCTGCTTCCACAAAATACTGATTAAGGGGTTTGATATACCTGCTTCCACAAATTACTGATTGAGGGGTGGGATATACCTGTTTCTACAAATACTGATTAAGGGGTTCTATATACCTGCTTCCATAAAATACTGATTGAGGGGTGCAATATACCTGCTTCCATAAAATATTGATTGAGGCCTGAGATACACCAGCTTCCACAAAATACTGAGGGGAGCAATATACCTTCTTCTACAAAATACTGATTAAGGGGTTTGATATACCTGCTTCTACAAAATATAGATTGAGGGGTGCGATATATCTGCTTCCACCAAATATTGATTCAGATGTTCTATATATCTGTCTCCACAAAATACTGATCAAGGGGTGCGATTTACCTGCTTCCACAAAATGCAGATTGAGGGATGCGATATACTTGCTTCCACAAAATACTGATTAAGGGGTTTGATATACCTGCTTCCACAAATTACTGATTGTTATTGAGTGCACACCTAATGTACCTCCAGCCACATAATCACTTGTTCATTTTTGTCTGGTGAATTCCTAATGTTTGGGGCCTGTACTCCACTGGCCTGCAGTAAAATTGTTATCCACTGTCTAATATACCTCCAGCCACATAATCACTTGTTCTTTTCTGTCTGGTGAATGCCTGATTTTTGGGGCCTGTATCCACTGGCCTGCAGTAAACTTGTTCTTTTCTGTCAGGTGAATGCATAATTTTTGGGGCCTGTACTCCACTGGCCTACAGTAAAATTGTTATCCACTGACCGTCTAATATATCTCCAGCCACATAATCACTTGTTCTTTTCTGTCCGGTGAATTCCTAATGTTTGGGGCTTGTACTCCACTGGCCTGCATTAAACTTGTTATCCACTGACTGCCTAATATACCTCCAGCCACATAATCACTTGTTATTTTCTGTCCGGTGAATGCCTAACATTTGGGGCCTATACTACACTGGACTACAGTAAAATTGTTATCCACTGACTGTCTAATAATTCTCCAGCCATGTAATCACTTGTTTTTTTCTGTCAGGTGAAAGCCAAATTTTTGGGGACCATACTCCTGTGGCCTAAAATAATTTTTTTCTAGGATCCAGCAGGGGACATTTTTAAGAGTTTCCCTTTAAGACACATAAAAATGGCACCTGATTAAAATACATATTTTATTTTTTGCCATTGAGCCACCTCTGGTATGTCACTGTCCATGTTGTGGGACTATTTGTGCACTTCTAGTAAGTATTTGGTGGCTGCAAATATGACCTGAAGGTTTTTCAGGTTCGCCTGCCATTAAAGTGCATGGAGCCCACCGCAATTGCGTGGTTTGCGAACATTACATCGTGAACACGCTTTTACGAAACATCCCGTCCGATTTTCGCTCATCACTAGTAATCAGTCTCCAATACCCAAGACTTCTGTTGATCAGCTGCTTACCAAGAACAGTGTCGTACATTGAATAGTGGCTATGCTTGGTGTCAATAATGATACTGCTGTAGGTCCCAGCGGTAGAACCCCTACTGATCTAATAGTTATCCACTATTCTGTCACTACCCCTTTAAAATGCTTGCAACATTTTTTTTTAATTAAAAATATTAAAAAAACACCAAAATCACTTGGGAATAATGCATGAAATTCTTATTGTTCTTTACAAGCCAAACAAGGTTCAAAAGGATGCATTTATTACGATCACCATATTACACTGTGGTCTTAATCTATTACCCACTGATGTCAGCTGTGCCAAAATTAAGAGGTGCAGCAAAATGTAAATGTATAGCAGCCAGGGAGCTTGTGTATATTAGTTTATAACAAATGTGCAAAGCTGGCAATGACTGTACAAGCAGTGCCCAATCCTCGCCCAACTCCTTCCAACTTTGGGGGGAAAAAAAAGGTTGAAGGAAGTTCTTAACCCCCAAAAAGTTACATAATTTTGCATAAGCATGGTTTGTCCCAAATGTTACGGCTTTTTAACACCAGTTTTTAGGTCTACAGGGGACGATAAATATCTCCCTATATGTGAAAACCTAAGAGAAAATTACCTATACTGTATATGTGCACTGGTACTCTATCCTTCTTTCAAAAGGGTAGATATTGCAAGTTTATTCCCACTAATTTACTTACATTCACATGGTAAAACTATTGGCAGTATATTTGGAGATTATATAATTGATGGAGATCATATGATTATTGTCCCCATACAGTTTACATTATTGTCAGCATCTGATCCCCTGTTTACATGGGACGTGTCGCTGACAAAGGATGATGTTTTTGTCCATATACAAGATGCAGTCAATAGCAAGTGTTATACAGTATGAGGTGATCAGAATGGGAGTTTGCATGAACGATCATGAGACCGATCTTTATCCCATGTCTATGGAAAGTGGAAAGATAATACGTTTGTGTGCATGAGCCCTAACTCCTTATGAATTTGTCCTGCTTTGGCCCTTTTCCAGTTTTTTATTCTCCCATCAATGTAGTTGTGAGAGGGCATGATTTTTGCAAGACAATTCATATATTTTTTTTCAGTGTTGTTGCAAATAATTTATTCATTTACTTAATGTTTCTTTTCTGGGGTGGTTACTGGAATAAAAATAACAAAAATATAGACCATGTAGGCCTCTGGGTCTTTGGCTTCTCACAATTATATTATTATAGCCTTTGATGATGTTCTAGAGGGGCCCAGATCTTTTTGTCAAACTACTTAGGTGTTGTCTGTGAAGGTCCTCATTTATCCAGGTCATGGTATATCTGTAAAGAATAAATCAAGGTACAAGAATTCTGTGTACAGTCACTCAGAATTGAGAAAGCTCGTTGGAAGAACGAGTGAAACGTTTTCAAGAAATCTACAGTAAGTCCAGTTACCTTGATCTATTCTTTACAGATATACTTAGGTGTTGTTTGTGGCTATAGAACATATTGCAGAAATGACACACTCTGTGACATACTATTACTTTGTAGGGTGTTGAAGGAGTTAAGGTTCTATTCAGCTTTTGGATCTTACATACAGATTTTGTTGTGAAACGTGTTCTTGATTAAATTAAACTATTACCATTCCATTTATGCAGAATCCCTTGATAATGTGGCCTGTTCTGATTTGTGTCAAGTTTGGTGTCATCACGGAAAAATGGCACGGGACAAAATCACCTTCTTTGTCAATTTTCACACATATATTGCTAGTTATATGAATAATGTTTTACATGCACTGCAAATTTTAAGACTGCTCTAAAAATTCTACATTGGTTTTACTGACAACCACATTACATGATCGTTATGGCTTGTAATCATATTGTATTTATTACTACAGCTACCGTAATTCTCAGCTCTGACATTCATCTCTAGTTGACAGCATGGCTAGTCTACAAAATGACTAGCCTATGATCACTTTCTATTCAAAGCAAAATTCTGTTTAACAGTCTTGTAATAAATTAAATATGCTTGTTCACAGCGAAATAAAGTACGATGCATGCTATAAATAATTCACCTATTGTGGTTGCTGAATCAGCTGGTCTTTTGCAAGCATGCTAAAACAAGCAATCCTCAATTCTAGTATAATATCAAGAGGATTCTAAAATTCCAAATGTAGCCAGTCTGGGCACAAACTAGGTTAATGGAAGAAAATTTTAATTTTAGAAAAATAAATCTAAAGGAAACCATCTTAATCAGACATATTACAGGCAAATTTTATTAAAAAAAATTATGTCAAGACTATGGCAGCTATGGCACCCACTGAGCTTCTGAGTAGATGTCAACTTTACAGACCCGACATCCGCTGTACATGTCAGGAGAGGGTTAATATTTGATTTTTTTATTCAAAGAGAATATAAAGATAAAGAGACATAATTACACAATAAATAAATAACTAAAATACTAAAATGTCCTTGACTATAAGACCTGGTATTGCCCAATTTGGCAAAAGCAATATCCAACAAGTCTTTGGTCTTACTGTCTATCAACATGGGAGAGACCTACTTCTATATGGAGATTTTTCTTACAATTGATCTGTGTGATGTTTGAGGGTTTTCTTGCATGCACCGCTTTATATAAATCCCCCTATAGCATCTTATAAAAAGCCCTATAGCAGGGCCGTCTTTAACACGGGGCAAAAGGGACAGCTGCACCAGGCCCAGTTGCGCCTGGTTGGCCCAAGGCAGCTGCCTCTTGAGCCCCGCTGGCAACTGGTGACGTGAGGGGTGGCAGTAGGGCACAGGGAGATGAGCACCTCCATTGTGGAAGAGCTTATCTCCATAGTCATCTGTATTGCCGTCCTCAGGACATCGATATTGATGGAACTGCTGCGGCGGGGCAGAGGAGGGAGAGGCATCTCCCTTCCCCTTTCCTCTGATAGGCTGCAGGCACTAGGCCTTCAGCCTATCAGAGGCCGATGCAGGTGGCGCGATGATGTAATTGTGCCACCTGAGCCGTACAGCGAGGGACACAGGCCGGAAGAGGCCTAGATTGCATCACTGCCAAACTGATGGAGGTAAGTATAAGTGTTTATTATTTTTTTATATGGTACAACTATTTGCACATGATTGGAGGCATCTATGGGGGCACATTTTACTGGCACATGATTGGGGGCATCAATGGGGCACTTGCTACTGGCACATGATTGGGGGTCATCTATGGGGGCACTTGTTACTAGCACATGATTGGGGGGCATCTATGGGGGCACTTGTTATTGGCACATGATTTGGGGGCATCTGTGGGGCATCTGTTACTGGCACATGATTGGGGGCATCTATGAGGGCACTTGTTACTAGCACATGATTGGTGTATCTATGGGGGCACTTGTTACTGACACATGATTCGGGGCATCTATGGGGGTACTTGTTACTGGCACATGATTGGGGGGCATCTAAGGGGTACTTGTTACTGGCACATGATTGTGGGGCATCTATGGGGGTAATTATTACTAACATATGATTGGGGGCATCTATGGGGGTACTTATTACTTGCACATGATTGGGGGCATCTATGGGGGCACTTGTTATTGGCACATGATTAAGGGGCATCAATGGGGGCACATCTTACTGGCAAATTATTGGGGGCACTTGTTACTGGGACATTATTGGTGGCACTATTTACTGGCACATTATTGGGTGGCACTATGGCGACATCTATATGCACACTTCTTACTGGCACATTATTGGGGGCACTATGGGGCATCTACTGAGGCCACAAAGAAGGGGTATTTTATATGGGGGCTTTGTATAGGGGTATTGTATTTTATACTGGGGCACATTATGGTGGGTACTATGGGGAAGGGAGAGAGGAGTACTATGGGCTCATCTATGGGGGGCACTAAGAAGGGGTATTTTATACTTACAAATTATGGGGGACACTGAGGGCGTCTACTAGGGCACTATATATGGGGCATTTTATACTAGTACATTATGGGGGCACTAGGAAGAAGGGGGAGAGGAGCACTATGGAGCATTTACAGGGGGGGGGGCACTATATAGGGGTATTTTATACTGGCACATTATGAGGGCACTATGGAGACATTAGCTCAACTGGGGGCATTAAAAGGGGGTATTTTTTGCACTGGCACATTATAAGAAGAATTATTACTACTGGGGGGCATTGCGATGGGCTTTATTACTACTGGGGGTCTATGGGGAACATAATTACTAGTATGGGCACTATGGGAGCATTAATACTTCTGGGGCACAGTAGGGACATGTTGGGGGCACTGTAGGAGCACTATTACTACCATGTGTGCTCTAGCAGATAATTATTTATATTGGTGGGACTTTTGGGAGCACTATTACTGTGGGGTCACCTTGGCACAGTATCAGCTTGCTACAATTATTTTTGGGGGAAGTTATATTTACACTATTAGTGTCAGGGACACTATTTGCTCAGTGTAGTTATTTTAGGGCACTGGGTGACAATAATTATTGAAGGGCACTATCTGCATGGCACTACTATTATCAAGGGGTTTATTTGTTTCTGCAGTATAGTATTGGGGAGCACAGTGGCACAGTATTGGGGGTGGTAGGATGATTTGTCCAGAAGATGGGAGATTGATGGAACAGTAGTAAACTATGATTTTGTTTGTCAAACTGCAGACACCATAAATGGCTGAAAAATAGTGGTCTGGTCTGAAGGTCTGAAAGGAGAAAATGAGGACAGAGGACATCAACATAAAAGGAGACGTCACTGGATGTAAGAGGTATGATGCGCTGTATTATCCTGTATGTAAGGGAGGATGGAGGGGTTAGTAGTACAGTACTATCTGCACATTATAAAATAAAAGTAATCTGCATAATACTATATATTTTATTTGAAGAAGCCATTTTATTTGATACTTTTGTGCTGATTCTTTTTCCCCCTCTATATTATAGGATACTATAGTCACCAGAACCACAACAGCTACATTTAACAGTTCTGGTGTCTATAGCATGTCTCTGCAAGTTTTTTAATGTAAACACTGGCTTTTCAGAAAAAAGGCAGTAGCTGCATTACTGCCAAGGAACAGCTCTAGCGGCCACTCATTGTTATTAAAGTTTAATACTCTACGAGGTGTGTGGATTTTTTTTTGTGTGTGTTGTGGTGGAGGGCGTGATTGCATGCTAGGGTGTGGGAAGGCGGGATCCAGGGGGCCCAAGTAAATTCTTGCCCAGGGTCCAATCAATATTAAAGACGGCCCTGCCTTACAGCATCTTACAAATCCCACTACAGCATCTTAGTCATAGCCAGAATTTGACTGTAGGGACCCTTCCCTGCAGTCGTCTTCTCTTACATAACAGAAGTGATCATAGAGTTTCAGCAGTTTGTCACTTCTGGGATGGCAGTGAGTATTTTTCTATAGTACTGGCATGCCGAACCCTGCAGTGCACTCCAGCAGTACAAGGGAGATAAGTCTGAAGAAGATCACTGCCCCTTCTCCCCCACCTCCAGATTCTGTTATACATAGGGAATAAACCTGTTAGTCATCATCCAGAGGGAAGCGAGGGTGGGGACAACTAGCCTCTCATCTCCCTCTCAGAACTGGCGCATGCACGTTGTTAGTACTATACAAAATACTGACTGCGAGCTCAGAAGAGACAGATGCCTGAAAGCAGTAAGGGCAGCATAGCACATATGTCCAATAGCTACAGAGCAGTAAATTACATCAGAGAAGGGGTATTAATTGGTATATTGTCCTGTACAGCCAATAGCATGCAATATCCTGTTGTGTAAAGGATCTACAGACAGTATACAGAGCATGTTGGAAACCCTGATATATTATTGACCCAGGCACACCCCTGGTGCTAATTAAGAAAATTTGCTTGGTTTTAATATCAGTCACAATTCCGGATTTCATGGTTGTTAATAGGCACTTTTTTTGCCATAATAGACCCATTTTGACAATTGCTGCTTAGTAACAGCCTATTCAAAATATACAAATATATACAATATGTTACAATAGTGAGGGTGTAACTGCTGTGTCTGCCAGTGGTTTGACTGTGGGCTAAAACTAAGGGCGTTATCCTGGCGGATCCCAGGTGTTCGTCCTTTAACTCCTATACAGGGATTTGGATTTGGCTGCCAGGAACCACCAGACCACTACCTCCTGGGTAAGGCCTCTTTCACACGGGCGTCATTTTTTTTGCCCGGATAAGAGCCGGGTGCGTTGCGGGAAAATGCGCGATTTTTTCTGCGCAAGTGCAAAACATTGTCATGCGTTGCACTCGCGTGAGAAAAATCGCACATGTTTGGTACCCAAACCCGAACTTCTTCATAGAAGTTCGGGCTTGGGATTGATGTTCTGAAGATTGTATTATTTTCCCTTATAACATGGTTATAAGCGAAAATAATAGCATTCTGAATACAGAATGCATAGTAAACCAGCGCTAGAGGGGTTAAAAAAAAATTAAAAAAATTTAACTCACCTTAGTCCACTTGCTCGCGAAGCCCGGCATCTCCTTCTGTCTCCGCTGCTGATGAACAGGACCTGGGGTGAGCTGCTCCATTAAATACAGGTTAAGGACCTTCGATGACGTCACTCCGGTCATCACATGGTACGTCACATGATCTTTTACCATGGTGATTCACCATGGTAAAAGATCATGTGATGACCGGAGTGACGTCATCGAAGGTCCTTAAGCTCTATTTAATGGAGTAGCTCACCCCAGGTCCTGTTCATCAGCAGAGGAGACACAAGGAGATGCCGGCTTCGCGAGCAAGTGGACTAAGGTGAGTTAAAATTTTTTTATTTTTTTTTAACCCCTCTAGCGCTGGTTTACTATGCATTCTGTATTCAGAATGCTATTATTTTCCCTTATAACCATGTTATAAGGGAAAATAATAATGATCGGGTCTCCATCCCGATGGTCTCCTAGCAACCATGCGTGCAAATCGCACGGCATCCGTACTTGCTTGCGGATGCCATCCGATTTTCACACACCCCATTCACTTCTATGGGGCCTGCGTCACGTCGAAATCGGAAAATATAGAGCATGCTGCGATTTCAACTGAACGCACAAGTGATGCGTTAAAAACATCGCTCATGTGCACAGCCCCATAGAAATGAATGGGTCAGGATTTAGTGCGGGTGCCATACGTTCGCCGCACGGATCGCACCCGCACGGAAAACTCCACCGTGTGAAAGGGGCCTAAGTCCTAATGTGGTTGACAGCTTCCCCATAGGGGTCAGAGACACCAGTGTAAGGCACAGAAGGAATATGCAAAACACGTAGTCAGAAACAGACTGAGGATAGGGCAGGCACAGTTTGTGCTTATCCGTAGACAGGCACGGGTTGGTACATGAGCAAACAAAAGGAAACTTTAAAATAACCAATAGTTCTAAGACTAGTGCACACTATTAGCATCTGTCTCAGTAATACATTAAAACTTCATTTTTAATTAGTTCATATAATAAAATAATTTGAGAGTGAAAGTGAATTATTAAAATTCTCAGTAGTGACTTTCACTCTCAAATTATTTTATTATAACTAATTAATTAACTAATTAATTATCTAATTAAAAGTTGAAGTTTCAATCTATTAGTCACACAGATGCTAATAGTGCGCACTAGTCTTAGGACTATTTGTTATTTCAAAGTTGGTAAAAATGGCAGCACCTGCAAATGGGAGTAGTAGCAGTTCAATGAATAATGGGGGTCATGTATTAATCTAAAATATGCCTAAATTATGCATATTTCAGGCGTAGATTGCAGCACACCCCGGTTAACTGTCTTATATTTAGAACTGGTAGAGTATCTGCTGAAGATATGTAGAGGCAAGCGCCTCAACATAACTTTGGCGGAAACACCACCAACTTAGAGGTTTATTAAGACTGGAGTCTAAAATGCCGGTGTTAATAAATGTGCCCTTATGTTCCTAATTATAGAGCGGACACAATGATGGGGAATTGCGATCATGCCGCTCACCATCATTTAACCCCTCAGATGCTGTGTTCAATGCTAATCATGGTATCTGAGACTCACATTTATCTCCTCAGGGATTAATCTGGTGTTAAAAAAAAGAAGAAGAATTATATTAACCTCATCTACTTGATGATGATGTCACTGCACGTGGCCAGCGTGATCACGTGGTGACATCATTACGTTCGCTGCGGGTCCTTTAGTACGTTTTTCAAGATGGGAGCAGATGGCCTCTCCACGATGAAGTGGATGAGGTCAGTATTATTATTATTATTTTTTTAGGAAAATTAGATTTGTTACCATGAAGCGTACTGAAATTTGGTCTTGTGGCAAATCAGATTCAGATTGAAGTCCACTTCGGATAATTTGATTCACTCAACACTATTTCTAATAGAAGTAGTGGAGCAGCAACAGCCATAGGCAGCCAATGTAACACAATAGGTATCTCTTATACCAAAACTGCCCACATAATGTAAGAAGAAGTAATGCATTGAATTACAAAGCCTGATCTTTTCTTACTCATATTTTAGAATGACATACTCCATTGTAACAATAGTCCTAGCAGGACAGTTTTAAACATTATTATTTTCATGAAGTGTTTGCAACAATAATGTTTCACTGAATGCAATCTAGTTAGGTCAGTCGTAAACCCCTAGAAATTCTCTGAATATTTCCATATTTGGTAATTCATAATTCATAAGTTAGAGGACATTGAGTTTTCTTCCGAACAGGCTTTCTCATATAAAGTCTTAGTAACTCTGTCTCTGATCCGGCAAGGCTTTACAGTCAGAATGTAATTTGTCTTATGCATCTTCCCCAGTGTGTCTTTTCTTTATGGTCATTTACATTCTGCACACATTCACTATTGCTCTCTCTAGACTTACTAGTGTGTTCCTCTACTTATCTTAATATCAATAGCTGTCTCATTTCTCCTCATCTCCTCCTTTGAGTTACTACCCTCTATTGGTGGTGGCACGTGCAAGGCTGGCACAGAACTGAATATGGCATTAGCTTGAAATATTCGCCAAGAAAGAGATCTATTATTGACATAAGGGTTTGCGGAAGAAATGCATAGCAAAAGAACTGTTTATATCTGCTTTATGCAAACACACATTTTGTAAAGAGCTCTCCAGTTTTTATTTCAAGTGGCTTTGCACACTGACCTTCTTCTATTAGCATTATCTCACTTGTATCCTGCTGTAGATAAGCAGCATCTCTGCTACATTACCTTCCCTTCTCCAGTATTTCAGCAATGATAGAAATGCAGTTTCTTATTTTTTGGCATTGCTATTGAAATAGCTGCTAAAAAGTAAATTACCAGACAACAACACAGTGTGAGGAATTTTTCAGCCTGATACACTGTCAAGGTCGATGAATTGGAAAATTAGCAGGTTTTTTCCTTATTATTTTCAAGGAGAGAAATTCAAATATGTATAAAAGAGTATTATTCCAGAACAGCATTATGATTTCAATAGATGATTAATATATAGGGCAACTCTGTAAGTATAAAACAGTATGATTTCAGAACGTCCTACGGCTACTTTCACACAGGCGTTTTGGCTTTCCGTTTCTGAGATCCGTTCAGGGCTCTCACAAGCAGTCCAAAATGGATCAGTTTTGCCATAATGCATTCTGAATGGATAAGGATCTGTTCAGAACGCATCAGTTTGCCACAATATGCCTTCGTTCCGTCTCCATTCCGCTTTGGTGGCAGACACCAAAACGCTGCTTGACAAAACTGAGCCAAGCGGATCCGTCCTGAAACACAATGTAAGTCAATGGGGACGGATCCGTTTTCTATGACACAATCTGGCAAAATAGAAAACGGATCCGTCCTCCATTGACTTTCAGTTGTGTTCAAGATGGACCCGTCTTGGCTATGTTAAAGATAATACAAACGATCCATTCTGAACGGATGTAGACGGTTGTATTATCTGAACGGATCCGTCTGTGCAGATCCATAACGGATCCACACCAAATGCGAATGTGAAAGTAGCCTAATGATATTCAATACATGATAAAATTCTAAATGATCTTGCAGCGTCAATAATCCTTAAATACAGAAAAAAATGCAAAAGCTTATGTACAGTAAATACCTGTGTCAATACTGTAGTCTTCAGAGACCAAAATGCTTACAGTCCCTCTGCTCCCGCCATCTGCAAATGCAAAAAAGGATACATTCTTGTCAGATTTGTTGATTTTTGAAAAATTTGTGTACAAATTAATTCTACCAAATCAAACTTGCTCTAACCTGTCTGAAAATTGGCATATGACACTCTGAAATCTCCTAGGACTATATATTTATATGCAAATATGTTAATTGACAGAAGAAACAGTGGCTTGTTCTGCACAAGCCTGTAAAAGATCTGCCTTTTATTTGGGAGCAGCAGCATTACAATGCGGGAAAGTTTAAGGTCTAAGTTGTGTAGGGGTAATAGTAGCATGCGGCAGCAATTGCAATACTATCTTGACACAATGCAATGCTTTATCTGAAACTGTATATAAATCCTGTTATTGTAACTCAGCAGGTTCACTAATTAGGCATAGTATCTTAAAACAATAGAAAGCTTCAAATGTATCTGGTATATTGATCCACTTAAATGCTCTGAAATGTCCAATTACAAATGGTAGATAAATTGAATCTGGTGTTTAGAAAAAAAAGGACAATTGTTTAGCGCCAAAATGTGGGGTGAATCTAGCCTTAATAATTTTAATAGTTTTGTTGATTTTGAGCAGATAATTTAAAGCTAGGCAATGGCATACATATGGGATAAATGTTAACAAAGTGGCTGATTCTATTTATTTTGCTGAATTACTCCATAAATGACAAACAGTAAATTGAAATGTCATTCTTATATGTTGTATTTTTGCAGCTGATTGGCCATAGGTTGAAAATGATGGTTTAGTCACATGTTATGGGGTGGGGGTGTTATTATTCCCTGTCCTGTGCATTCAATACCGTTTGACAACAGATAGTATCACTGTTTGCAATGCTATCAGCTAATGGTCTATCCAGATGGATGTTTGATAATCTGCCAGTTACTATATATGATTAGTATAAGTTTACAATGTGGTACTAAGCAGACACATTTTTTTGCAATTTTACTTTTCATCATTATTATTGTTTTCTTCTAAAACTGTCAGTCATGGAAAGTGTATGCTGTTATTTGTAGAGTAAAAAAAAAATCACAGCAGTGAGACATATGGTATGGTAGGTGATTATCTAATGCAAAACACTGTAATAGTGTAAGCTTTATTATATAATATTCAGTATTTGTGATTTATGACAAAACAAAAATGAGACTTCTATTTTTCCCCTCACAGATTTACATACATTAAAGGGCTAGTCCATGATTCAGAAACAATTTTGCCAGACCACTTGAGATATTAATGGTCTTGGGAAAACAGTTCCAGTGAATCTTTTGTATGCATGAGATGCATTGTAAACACAGTGTTTAAGGATTTTCAGGACCATAGGGGAGAATTATTATGCAAATCCATGAAATTACTTTCTCAGCTGCTGAGCAATATTGCAGTTGCTCTTTAATCAACATTAACAAATATATAAATGTTTATTTTTTGTTGCTTATCTTTTTCCCATCTGTTTCTGTTTTCCATGCAATATATACCAGTTTAATCAAAGTGCCATGGGTGCAGTGCAAGCCTTTTATTAGATGGTGCTCTTGGGTGTTATATTACTATGGGAGGGGGCTCTCGCATACATAGGGTGTAAAGGCATAAAGTATACAAATAATTATTAGAAATGGTGTTTAATGATAAACATTACAAACTATAGTGCCCAGTGCCGTACACTGGGAAATAGTATATCCATACAATTGCCTAAATATCATTGCTGTGCAGCAATATCACCGCTATGCCCTGCAACAGTAATATATGGTACAGTGCATACTGTATAAAGCAGTGGTGCACAATTCCAATGTCAAAGTGGATACCACTGTACAGTAATCAAGGATACCAAAGTAGAGTAACCAAATTAAAGCTCTGATAACAGTTTCATACAATGTACAAATAATACATTACTATTGGTACTATTGCAGTCTTGGATACCAGACCATATGTGCCACCTGTTTCACCAGTGGTTGATGTGTTGCCTTCCCAACTATTTGGTGTTTTTAAAGGAAATTCCAACAGTATAGCATATTTTGTTCCACTGGGAAATCTTCAAAATGATGCAGTTAGTCACTCTCATAAAATAGAAGCCCAATAAATTAAGAGAGCTGCACTTTTAAATTACTCACCACCAATGCTCAATGGCAGCTAGTATAGTCCACAGTGGAAGGCACACATTATATTGCTACAGTATGGAAGCAGCTACAGATATTTGCAAATAATATATGCTCATTTGCTATGGTGTTGATTGTAATAAAGGGCTATGGATTGGCAAGCTCACTCATCAGATTATTAGGTATCTCAAATAAATTTAATTAGAAGTATAGAAAAAAAACTGTTTTAAAAACTGATATTAATACAGTGGTCCCTCAAGATACAATGGTCTCGGTGTATAATGTTTTCTACATGCAATGGTCTTTTCTGGGCCATCACAACTTGAAACTAGACTTAACATGCAATGCCTCAGATTAAGATCCAACCAATCACCATGGGCATTTCACTGGTAAAACACCTGTATTGGTTGTCTAGTAGCTCCTCTTTAACCAATCACCATGGGCATTTCACTGGTAAAACACCTGTATTGGTTGTCTAGTAGCTCCTCTTTAGAGTACAATATGGTACTACATCTCATGTACTTCCCTGTATCTGTGCCAGAATGATCTTCTCCATAGGATGTCGGGTGAGAGCAGCTCCATTTTATTTCTCTGGTACACTGTGTGCTATACATGACCTTGAAGAAGCTCCTTTCCTCATCACTGATAGTCATTTTCAACGTCGAGCATCTATTCCTGACTTATATGTAATTGATCGCTTTATCTATCTTTTTTTTTCTTATTATTTTTCCTTAAATCATCATTTTCTATCTTGGGATGAACTTTTAGGGTGTTGGAACAAATTACTAGTTTTCTATTGAGTTATGGACTCAAGTTACAATGGTTTCATTTGTACAATGGTCAACCCAAAGCAATAAATATTGCAATTTGAGAGACCACTGTAATTTATTCTAGGCTGTATTTAAATCATATGTTGAGTATGTGTCCAGGGAAATGTTCCCGCCATATATGCTGCCCTCTGAACGGGTTGTGAAAACGGCCCAACATCCCAACATTTGCATGGAATCACATATACACCAGCGTTCAGGACATTGTCATATCTAAGTCACACAAAAAATGTGTCAATGACAAAGGTTGAATAATACTTTCTGCAATGAAAATGAAAGTCAATGTGAGACCAAATAGTCCCAGATGGCATAGTTGAATGCAGAAAAACAAACATATTGGATTTCAACATTCCAAATCTTTTGTCCCCAGGGACATGCCAGAGGTGTCTGGCAGTGGCTAACGGTATGTCCACTAAACATGAGCCCTTGGCCAAGCCAATCATGCATATTTATGGTTGACTCAAGATAAATAGCTGTTAGCCAAAAGAGAATTTGTCCAAAAGAGATTTAATCTGCTTTGTTGGCCTTTTTCTCATTATACGTGTTTGAGTATTCATCTGTATAGAATCTGTACAGAACACTAAATTGGGAAAATAACCACTTGTTCTTGTCTCATGTTTTATTATATTGCTAGAAATGAAGTCTACTTTCCTTCAAAACGAAGACTACATATGTAGCCAGCTTAATTTTGACAACCAGCACACTAGGATGGTGAATTTATTGCTAGGGTTTTGAGTTAAAGTAAATGGAACAGGGGCTGTTTGATTATTTTTAATTACATACCAATCTACACATTTCATTTCCTTATATCTATATTGTTCAAGGGATGTCATTATGGCCATCAAAGTTTTCCTAAATATAATATCCACTGCCGAGTTATCTAATGGAATTGAAGAAAGGAAGGCGAACTTTGATACCTGTAATGGCAGCCTTAAAGGAGTTGTGCAGGCCATATGTATTGATAACCCACTATTAGGATAGGTCATCAATATCTGATCGGCGAGTGTACTGCACCCAGCACCCCCAAAAATCAGCTGTTTGAAGAGGTATGACATTCTATGTGAGTGCAGCTTCCTGATTGCTACACTTCCTTTTGTCTCGGATGTTTCGGCAGTGCAGTTTAATGACAAGTATTCGTTCCATTCACTTAAATGGAGTACTTGTAATTACACTACGCCACCACTGCAGAGGAGAAGAGGCATAGTGTAATGAACAGGGAGTTTCGCCTCCTCTTCAAACCGGTTTCGGGTGCCCTGACGATAGGTCATCAATATATATGGCAGGACAACCCCTTTAACCTTTGGAACTTAATTTTACATCTAGAAAAGGAACAGAATATAACTTTTGTTATAGAGGGAGTTATAATTTAGCAACCAGTTATTTTTGCAATAAAAGTGTAATTGTCACTCCATTTATTTTATTTTTTAATGTGTAGGGGGAATAATTATGATCATTTTTATAATATTCTTTATTAGCAAGGGACACAATTCATGCCTTTTGTATGTTTCTAAAAAATAGATTTCTGACCCTTCTGCACAATTATCTTTTCTACTTTATCTTTTCTGCATGCACATGCGCTTACCGAACAGTGAAGCATACGTATGCTTTCATTGTTCAAGTTGTGGGGCAAAATAGATAATGACTAATACAATGTACTGGTTAATGAATGGACTGTATGCTTTTTTATATGTTATAGCTAAAAAAATAATAATAATAAAAAATAAACTTCAATGGCAATCACAGTGAATGGGAATTAATTGACATAGAAAGGTGAATAGATTCTTATTGGGTACAGGAAGTGATGGAGTACAGAGATGAAGAGAGGTATACAGCAATTTATCTGTGTGTACTGTATAATGTTTGCTATACTATCTTATCTAGGCCTTCAGCAGTACACTAGAGATATCATATCTCATTAAATACCTGCCCTGTATTGACTCTACCCCAGACTACACAGCAAACTGAAAAGTGGTTGCTGAAAAAAGGCAAAATTAACCATGAAATTATGAAGATTTTAGGGTGACAATTCCTGATTTGTAGATCGCTTCTCAGCAGTTATCTTATCATCTTTAGCAGGATTACAATAAAAGGGTAACACTTCTATTATAAATCTGGGACAGATAACAGGGTTCATCAGTGACTATAGGTGACATCCCCTCCATACCCAGTTACCTCTGCATAGATCACAGAGCATACCTAAATAGTCTATCATAGAAGTCAAGTCAGCTCTGGGTACCAGTTTTCTATGGTCTACTTAGCTGCTATAAATGATATCTCTGAACTGTTGTTAACAGGACACAGTACAAACTTAGGCAAGAAGGTTACCGTCATAATCATGAACAGAATATATATATATATATATATATATATATATATATACAGTTGAAAAAGTATGTGAACCCTTTGGAATTATATGGATTTCTGCACAAATTGGTCATAAAATGTGATCTGATCTTCATCTAAGTCACAACAATAGACAATCACAGTCTGCTTAATCTAATAACAGACAAAGAATTCAATGTTACCATGTTTTAATTGAACACACCATGTAAACATTCACAGTGCAGGTGGAAAAAGTATGTGAACCTTTGGATTTAATAACTGGTTGAACCTCCTTTTGGCAGCAATAACTTCAACCAAACATTTCCTGTAGTTGCAGATCAGACGTGCCCAACAATCAGGAATAATTCTTGACCATTTCTCAGCAATATTCTTGGGATGTCTGGTGTGAATCGCTTTCTTGAGGTCATGCCACAGCATCTTAATCGGGTTGAGGTCAAGACTCTAACTGGGCCACTCCAGAAGGCTTATTTTCTTCTGTTTAAGCCATTGTTGTTGATTTATTCTATGCTTTGGGTCTTTGTCCTGTTGCAACACAGATCTTCTGTTGAGCTTAAGCTGGTGGACAGATGGCCTTAAGTTCTCATGCAAAATGTCTTGATAAACTTGGGAATTCATTTTTCCTTTTATGATAGCAATCCGTCCTGGCCCTGACGCACCAAAGCAGTCCCAAACCATGATGCCCCCACCACCATACTTCACAGTTGGCATGAGGTTTTGATGCTGGTGTTCTGTGCCTCTTTTTCGCCACCCATAGTGTTGTGTGTTTCTTCCAAACAACTCAACTTTGGTTTCATCTGTCCACAGAATATTTTGCCAGTTCTGCTGTGGAGCATCCAGGTGCTCTTGTGCAAACTGTAAACGTGCAGCAATGTTTAGGATTCTTCTTCACCTCATTGAGCAGTCTGTGCTGTGCTCTTGCAGTCATCTTTACAGTACTGACACTCCTAGGGAGGGTAGCAGCAGTGCTGAACCTTCTCCATTTATAGATAATTTGTCTTACCATGGACTGATAAACAGCAAGGCTTTTGGAGATACTTTTATAACCATTTCCAGCTTTATGCAAGTCAAAAATTCTTAATCATAGGTCTTCTGATAGCTCTTTTGTGTGAGGCATCATTCACATCAGACAATGCTTCTTGTGAAAAGCAAACCCAGAACTGGTGTGTGTTTTTTATAGGGCAGGGCAGCTGTAACCAACACCTCCAATCTCATCTCATTGATTGGACTCCTCACTCCAATTAGCTCTTGGAAATGTCATTAGTCTAGGGGTTCACATACTTTTTCCACCTGCACTGTGAATGTTTACATGGTGTGTTCAATAAAAGCATGGCAACATTTAATTCTTTGTGTGTTATTAGTTTAAGCAGACTGTGATTGTCTATTGTTGTGACTTAGATGAAGATCAGATCACATTATATAATTCCAAAGGGATCACATATTTTTTCTTGCAACTGTATATATATATACAGTATATGAGCTAACTAACTATCCAATGTAATTGGATAAGGAATTACGGAATAGGATCCAGATGAAAGCACAGAGCACAGCAATGTCATTAATCTCTCTCTCAGAGCTGAAAAAAAAAAAAAAAAAAAAAAACAGCAGAAAATGGCTGCTGGGGAGTTTCTTATATAGTAAAGGGGTAGGCAACTTTCCTATTGGTTGCTAGGGATGTTGCTAAGCTCAGACAAAGACATTGCAGCCTTCTCATTGGCCCACAAGCAAGAAGGGAGGTTAATGATGAAAAAAAATCTAGAATATTCGAAATTACTAATATATATCATTATATTTAAAATATTTGCAAATTCTCGAAGTGATGATATTCGCGATTAATATTCGCGATTTGAAGATTCACGCCCAACACTACTTACCAGTCTGTGGCCTTCTCAACACTCTGTCATTGTGCCACTCTGTTGTCTCCTCATGCTACTGACACCTCCACACTCTGTCATTTTGCCACTCTGTGGCCTCCTGATACTGCTGCTGCCACCTTCACACTATGTCACCTTGCCAGTCAGTGGTCTCCTCATGCTGCTGCTGCCACCTCCACACTCCGTCATTGTGCCACTCTGTGGCCTCCTCATGCTGCTGCTGCTGCCACCTCCATACTATGTCACCTTGCCAGTAGTGATGAGCGTCAAGGGCTATATTTGAAATTGCAATATTTCATGAATATTTGGGCGAATATACATCATATATTCGCAAATTTTAGATTATTTTCTTGATTACAAAAAATCAGCAATGTAATATTCACGTAATGCATGCAAAATACAGGCGTGGGTCACCTTTGCTACATCTTCCAAGCTGCTAGAAGTTTCCTGAGATTGGAGAAAATGGTTGGCACGACAGAACATTAAAAATGGCTTTATAGTGCAATCGGCACTAATGATGCAAATATTTTTAGCAATATGTGAAACTTCACATTTTAGCAGGTCTGCATGTATGTATGGACAGCAAAACCTATCACACTATCTAACACACTGCACTGCAATAGCTACACTATATCAGGATATAACCTACACTGACTATCTCCCACTAACTATCTGTATTATATACTGTATATAAGCTATCTAACTATCTATCTAATATAGTGGGGAAAGCACAGAGCATAGCAATAACACTGCTGTCTCTCTCAGAACTTGAAAAACTGTAGAAAATGGCTGCTGGGGAGGTTCTTATATTGTAAGAGGTAAGCAACTTTCCTATTGGTTGTTAGGGATGTTGCTAAGCTCAGACAAAGACATTGCAGACATAAAAACTAGAATATTCAAAATTACGGATATATATAACTATATTCTAAATATTCGCAAATTCTTGATGTGCCGATATCCACCATTAATATTCGCAATTTGAATATTCACGCCCAACACTACCACTCTGTTGTTTCCTCATGCTTCTGCCACCTCCACACTCTGTCATTTTGCCACTCTTTGACCTCCTGATGCTACTGCTACTGCCATCTTCACACTGTCACCTTGCCAGTCTGTGGTCTCCTCATGCTGCTGCTGCCACCTCCACACTGTCATTGTCTTTTCTTGTCATTGTGCCACTCTGTTGTCTTCTCATGCTGCTGCTAAATCAACACTATGTCACTGGGCAACTCTGTGGCCTCCTCATGCTGCTGTTAACTCAACATTATATCACTAGGCCACTCTGAAGCCTTCTCATGCTGCTGCTGCTGCTGCTGCAGCCACCTCCACACTATGTCACCTTGCCAGTCTGTGGCCTCCTCATGCTGCTGCTAACTCAACACTATGTCACTGGGCCATTCGGTGGCTTCCTCATGCTGCTGCCACTTCAACACTATGTAAATGATCCACTTTGTGGTCTCCTCATGCTGCTGCTATGTCAACACTATGTCATTGGGCCACTCTGTGGACTTTTCAAGCTTTTCCCCCACCCTCCCCACTCCATGATTGGGCCACTATTTTGCCTTTTTAGCCTGGTTGACATCATCATTTATTTGAACCTTCTTCTGGTCTGTCAGAAGGAAGTAAAAATGAGATGCACAACAGATCCTGTCTGTGTAGCTGCTATAAGGCTTGCATGGTCCCATCAGAATTATCTTATGATTTGGTAGCCAAAAGCAGGAGTGGGTACAAAACACAGAAGACATGCAAATATTCCATTCACGTGTCATCTTTGTTTTGGATCCAATCCTATTTTTTTGGGCCTTAGCAATACTGATCGATTACTGACCAAATGATGACTGAGTGAAGGCGGATGCTCAACAAACAGGATCTGTTTTTTGGGGGGTTATAATCAGAGGAAGGGCAAAATAATCAGTGATGTCAACACAAACTTACTGCTGACACCCTCTCCACTCTGTTGGGGGCTCTACTTGTATAAGTGTTTAATAAAACAGGTTCTGTAGACATCTATGAGGAATCAGCTGACGACTGTGTAAAAGGAGTGCGCTCTTTCACGCTACAGTAGGATCTTGTGGCAGGGGCTATATTCAAATTTGCTATATTTTGCGAATATTTGGGTGAATATACGTCATATATTCGCAAATTTGAGATTATTTTCTTGATTGCAAAAAATTGGCAATGTAGTATTCGCGTAATCCGCGCAAAATACAGGTGTGGGTCACTTTTGCTACATTTTCCAAGCTGCTAGAAGTTTCCTGAGACTGGAGAGAATGGTTGGCATGACAGAACATTAAAAATGTCTTTGTATGCAGATACAGTGCTTCAATGTACAGTCCTGATCAAGTTTAAGACCACTTGAAAAATGGCAAAAAAATCATATTTTACATTGTTGGATCTTAACAAGGTTCCAAGTAAAGCTTCAACATGCAACAAGAAGAAATCAGAGTGAGACAAAACATTTTTTGAGCATTCAATTAATTGAAAATAATGATTAAACTGAAACAGGCTGTTTTTCAGCTGATCAAAATTTTCGGACCACATGCCTTTAAAAGGCCAAATCTGTACAAAGATGTGGATTCATTGTCATTCTCTGTCAGGTAGTCACACGTTGTGATGCCAAAGGCAAAAAAAGTCTCCCTGTCTTGATGGACAGCCAAATGGATCCTCCGGCTCAGTGCTGATGAATTATTTTTGGGTCTTTCACTTGACTTTTTTATTCCATAACCCTCAGGATCATTTAAGAAATTCCAAATGACTGTCTTACTGCGTCCCACCTAAGCAGCGATGGCGCACTGTAAGAGACCCTGCTTATGCAGTTCAACAACCCGACCAGGGAGACTTTTTTTGCCTTTTTGTACAGATTTGGCCTTTTTTTGTACAGATTTGGCCAAAATTTTGATCAGCTGAAAAACAGCCTGTTTCAGTTTAATCGTTATTTTCAATTAATTGAATGCTCAAATTTTTTTTTGTCTCACTCTGATTTCTTCTTGTTGCATGTTGAAGCTTTACTTGGAACCTTGTTAAGATCCAACAATGTAAAAGATGATGCTCGACCCAAATTAAGCCCCTTACTGGTGCTGACTGCAGCCCCATAACCATCAGACAGCATCTGAGACTGAAGGGCTTCAAAAACAAAAAACAAAAACTTCTTCAAAGACCTCGTCTCCATGAACGCCACAGAACAGCTCGTTTGCACTTTGCAAGAGAGCACCAAACATGGGACATTCAAAGGTGGAAGAAAGTTTTATTCTCTGATGAAAAAAAAATTAACCTTGATGGTCCTGATGGTTTGGTTTCCAACGTTACTGGCATGACAAGCAGATCCCACCTGAGATGTTTTCTACGCGCCACAGTGGAAGGGGCACCATAATGGTCTGGGGTGCTTGTTCCTTCAGTGGAATAATGGAGCTTCAGGAAGTGCAGGGGCTGAAGGCCCTCGTCTGTATGGTAACAACTGGGTTTTTCAACTGTTGCATTTCTGTTTTGGGGGGTTTAGGGATTTTTTGGAGGTGTGGTCCTAAACTTTTGATCAGCTGAAAAACAGCCTGTTTCAGTTTATTTGTTGTTTTCATTAAATTGAATGCTTAAAAAATGTTTTGTCTCACTCCCATTTCTTCTTGTTGCATGTTGAAGCTCTACTTGGAACCTTGTTAAGATCCAGCCATGCTAAATAAGATTTTTTGCCATTTTTCAAGTGGTCTTAAATTTTTGATCAGGACTGTATTTGGTTCTTTGTACCTGGCGCTAGCATCGACCTGTAAGGCTGAGTTTATACTTGAGTTATTTAATCAGTTTTGGCCCCATAACTGCCCAAATAAATGAAGTGTGCAGTGATTCTAAGAGCAACGCCTGTCATCTGCATGTCATACAGACTCACAGTATTGTTTCACTACCACAGCAGACTCTCTATGCGTGTTACTGTACCACTATACAGGCTCTCTTTAGCCAGGAAATAGCAGTTTTTTAATGTAATTTGCCGCAAATAAATTTGGAATGAATAAAATCTTTTCAGAAAATTCTGTGAACCGGCCGAATCGAATATTTGAGAAATTTGCTCATCTCTAATAAGAGTCATTTATTAAATATGCTGTGCCATTTTAGGGGCGTAAAAATGGATGCCTGTATATATTTTTATATATATAAAATTTATATTATAAGATATTTTAGTGACATTTAGTGAGACCCACCTCTTTCAGAAGTGGAGTGAAAAGTATGTCATGATTTAAGATTAGAGCACCTTTACTAGCAATAAGTGAAGCGAGCTTTGGATGGTACATCTATAGTCACTTTGTTTAAAACTTCTAATTAATACTGTACAGAAATATGCCTCTGTATGGTATAAAAATCTATGGGCTCCCATGAGCCAGTCAGTTATTTGTGAAGTTGCATGAGACTTCACTGAATAACTACGGTAGTTGATTTCTTTAAGTACTGTAGTTTTAAAGTAGTTTTCCACATTAAAAATCAACTACCAAAGTTATTCAACAAAGTCATGCACAACGTCACAAATAACTAACTTCGGCTCATCGGAGCCCATACATTTTTATATAGTATGGAGACGGATCTTTGTACAGTATTAATCCAAAGTTTTGAACAAAGTGACTTTGGATGTAGCATCCAAAGCT